>NW_026087964.1:51491085-52019492 GCF_022539395.1 Myiozetetes cayanensis
GCCAGCTACATTTGCTGAGTTTCAATCAGCCCTGATACCTTTCTGAGTCAGAGAGGTGGAAAAAATAGCTTTACTTTGGGATGGTGACTGTTGCTGTGCAAGAAAATGTGCATATCTAAAGCAATAGGCTAAAGCCTTCCTAAAGCCACTCAGGCAGGAATTGCAGGGTATATAGAAGAATACCTGACTGAAGGTGCATCACGATGCTGAGTAACCTGCAGTGGCAGGCATGTAATTGGTTTATTTAATATACAGAATCAGTGCATGCTCCCTCTAGTGTGCTTCGGCATTCAGCCTCACTCTTGCCCAGACTGGGTGTGGGGTGTCAGTGCCCCATGGCTCCCCCAGCCTGTGTGCTGCATCTCCCACTTAGGGCCACCGGATAACTGGTGGGAGAGGCCTGGAGGTGACTAGAGACCCCTGATTTGACCAGGTTATGTTTCAATGGGTTTTTTTCCCCCATTTTGTGTGGTCAGCTTCATGTTGGTAAAAGGAGAATGAACCATCCATTTACTCAAAGAGAAGTAGGGGGAGTCTCAGAAGTACACGCTACCCTGTTTTAGTAATGTGTTTTCCCAGGCATTTTCTCTTACCCTCTTGCCACTCTTGCCTCTGGAAAACAGGTATGAAGCTTTGTACATGGAAGGCCAAACAATGGATGGAGAGAATGAAGGTCCAGTTATACCAGAGGTGTCAACACAATCAGAAAGGTCAATACCCCATATTACAACCACTTCCAAGAGGAAGAAGAGAGTGGTTATAGTTGTAGGCAATTCCCTTCCAGGGGGAGATAGGGCCCAGCATGCTGACTGGGCCCAGCGCACAGGGAGGTCTGCTTCCTCCCTGGAAACTTCATAGTCTGGTGTAGCCCTCAAACTACTGCCCATCACTGATCACCTGAGTAGTGGGTGATGAAGTGGCAACATGTAGTCTGAGTGTGATCAAAAAGGACTCAGGGCCTGGGGACATTTGGTAAGCGAATCTGGGGCACAAGTTGTATTCTCCTCCATACTTACAGTTGAAGGCAGCAAACAGGAGGAATTAGAAGCCATCATGCTGCTAGAAAGTTATGGACCTATTTTCCATTACTGAATGGAAGTGGGGATGAATCTCATGACTGGAGTGTGACTACTAATGGCTGTTCAGAGGAGACAGGGAAGGAAGGAGAGGTGGAGGGGTTGCCCTCTATGCCAACAGTTCGATTAAATGTGAAGAGTTGTCTCTGAAAAACATCCATGAGCAGGTCAGAAAAGCTGTGGGTAAGAATCAGAGACAACAAAGGGAACCCTGTGGTTGGTGTCTACTACCTCACCTGTTGACAAAGCCTTTTTTGCTCCAGCTACAGAAGGCATTGAACTTGCAGGCTCTTGTCCTTCTGGGGGACTTCAATCTCCTGTGGGACATCTGCTGAGAAGGTAGTACGGCAACCTGCAGGTAATCCAGGAGACTACCTCCACAGCAGTGGGGTTGATGCTAGATGATCCTTAAGGTCTTTTCTAACCCAGGCCACTCTATGATTCTGTGATACTATATCAGTTGTTATATTCATCAACATAAGAGGAGATCAATGACTTTTCTTTTCTTAACCTGTTTGCTTCTTGCAAGATGCTCAAAAACATTTAAAGATAATCTTTAAGCACTTTTCCTGGTACAAATGTAATCTCAACACAAATTTATGGAAAGAATAGTGAAGGCAAAAATCTGAATCTACTGCCTTGCAGGTGCAGATCTGAAGAAAACTGCTAAGAATAGAGGAAGAAAAGAAGTTAGAATAGAGATGAGCTGGAAGCAGAATTTATAACTGAGAATGTACATTGCTCTGTTTTTCTGTATTGTCTCGTCTGATATGGTGACTGAGGTTAGTGTGGTCAGCTCTGGAGCTGAAGTTAGAAACTCCAGCCCATGAGCAAATCTGAAACTTAAAAACATTGAGGAAAGTAGGGAGAGGAGAAAACAAGTGCAGTCACCCTTTCTATAGTAAGCGTTACAAATTCAGCCAAGGGTTTTCCAGCAACACCTAGCAGTCATTAAGCACTTGCCAAGTAAAATTTCCTTGGAATTTTAAGGAGAATAATTTATCCTGCTGACAAAATAAAATTAAATAGTAACCATTTCAAAATGAATGTAATAGAAAATGTTTTGTGGTTTAGTTTTTTGGGTTTTTTTTCTTCCCTCCTTTAAACCCTGCTGACACATTTCAAATGGATTATAAATCCACTACTTTGTGACTTGATAGAGTGTGTTTGAACTTGTACTTCAGGAAGGGTGAAGTTCTTGCTTTGATTGAGACCTTAACAAGTTTGAGACATAACTTTTAAAAGTATAATTTAAGCAAGACATTTTAATGGGACTTAGGGGACTTGATTTGTAAGAAAAGGATTACTAGCACAACAAATGTGCACATGATACTGACGGATGAAAATCTCACATCTGTAATACAAGTAAGTTATACCCTCAATGTGCATTCATGATAGACTTTAAAGGAAACTTAGTATTATAACAGTTTAAAAGTCAATCATCTATAGGAAATATATAGAATGTGATCAGTAATGTCAGGACTCTTGCCAACAGACTGAGCATTAAACATGTATGAAGTCTGAGCTGCTCCTGTGCATACCTTAAATTTAAGAACATGCTGATACACACAGTTGAATTGAGGATTATGAACTACCAGTGTTCCTATACAAAGCAATTCTTTCATACAGGCAGATCACCACAAAAATTTATTGGAATGTAAAAATTTTTAAGCCTTATCATATTGAAGGATATTGTGGTGTACACAACATTTAGTGGGACTTTTACATGTATAATCATTGAGAATCTTACTGCTTTAACTGAATTTTGAAGAGTTTAATTTTTTTAAAAAATCTAAAAAATCTGCAACTCTCCACTGAAAACTACCATTCCTGGAGCTGTTAATGTAGAATATGGCAGAACTTTTTTTCTGCTGAGGAAATTGAGGAGTCATTATTAATTCTCCTTTTGCTATTGTTTACTTCTCAAGGAAATTATCTGTGAGACACACCTGTCTATCCTTATCCAAAGCTTGTTGGAGAAAATGGGGAACCTGCAATTGATCTCATCCATTTTGTAATCTTGTCTTTGGTGTTCAACAGCTTTTGATGGGGGTAAATCTAAAAAACCTCAGAATATGGCAGGAGAGCTGCTTGCTAGCTGACATTTTTAGTTACTGTGGGAAAACAGATACATACAAATTCTGGGTAACATTTGATTTCCAGCATAATTTTTCAATGAATATTCAGATTGGAAATGCATGTGGAAGAGGGAGGCACTTCAGATGAAGACATTACTTGTGAGGTACACATACTGGTTGTTAAGGTAACAGAAGAAGGAACAAGCAGAAATCTTCATCTAAGCCTAATTCTCATTGAACTCAACACATTTTGGCTGACTAGAGAGTTCAGTATCTAAAAACTGGAAAGAACATAGCACAAGGTCAAATACAGAGACATGTTAATCCTTTGGAGAAAACAGTTGATGAGTCTGCTCGAGTTATTGAACCTCTTCTTCAACCACATGACATGCTCTTCACGTCCCTGTATGCGAGTCTTGTACGTTAAAAAGAGAGAGACAAGGTTGTAACTCACAAATCATAACAGAGGTTAGGAGAGAGAGTGACACGGCAGAGCATCTCAGAGCTTAGAGCCTGGTAAACAAATGCAGTTGAGCTTCTAATGTTAATTGCAGTTCACGTGTTTGGAAGAAAGCCTGGAAGGTTGCAAACCACAATGGAAGACTATTCAACCACAACTAAGTTCATTGGTTTGTCTGTGATAGAGTCAAATTTCTTCATATTAGCTAATATGGAATGTATTTTGGATTTGTGCTGGAAACAGTGTAGATAATGCAGGGATGTTTTAGCTATTGCTGAGCAGCACTTACACAGCGTCAAGGCAATTTCTGCTCTTCACACCTCCCCAGCAGGGATGAGGCTGGGGGTGCACAAAAAGCTGGGAGGGGACACACCTTGGACAGCTGAACCCAACTGACCCAAGGGATATTCCATACCATATGGCACCGTGCTCTGCAATAAAAGCAGGGTAAAGAAGAAGGAAGGGGGGACATTTTCAGTCATGGCATTTATCTTCCAAGTACTCATCACGTGTGATGGAGCCCTGTTTTCCTGGAAAATGGCTGAACATCAGCCTGTCAGTGGGAGTTAGTGAATTAATTCCTTATTGTGCTTTTCTTGTACGTGCTGCTTTTGCTTCACCTGTAAGGTGTCTTTATCTTAACCTGCAATTTTGTGTACTTTTACCCTCCTAATTCTTTTCCCCATCCCACTGAGGTGGCTGTGAGACGATGAGTTGCCCACAAAGTCTTGACTGTGACACTAAGACACTTGGTAAGACTAACATGCAGGAAGTAAACAAGCTGCAGTATTGATCTACTCTGTAAATGAGACTCATTAAGTCATTTATAGACGCTTCAGCGACACAGACAAGGTAACTTTTCCCCTAGCTAAGCCTGCAAATGTAGCATACCCTTGTCTAGGGAGGGATCTTCTGTTTCCACTAACACTTACTCAGCTCTAAAAACTGTACGTCACACTGAGCCTCTTAGCAGGGCTGAGTTTTGCTATACAGCTTCCCAGAATGATCTCACTTTCTACAGCAGACTGAGGTCTTCCTACATGTGCCTATGCAGACATTGTTCAGAGAAAAACATTTGATCTTCACCGGATTCTCAGCTAGAAAGAATAAGCCTGTATTTGTGGACTTATACAGAGAGAGTTTATTGCAAGAAATATCTTTCTCCTTACAATTACAAAGGAATACTGCAACAGGATCCTGCTGTTCTATTGATTAACACTATTTTGCTGTTTCTACAAGGAATGCTAAATACACTGCTCTCTTAAGAAGCCCGATTCACTCAAGCAGCTCTGCTTCTGAAATCTGTAATCACAATAGCAGATTAAAATAGTCTCAGACTGTTCCATCAGCCCTTGGGCCAATGCTCCACGCATTTTCTTTGAACATGCTCAGACCATCACCATCTTCAGTGTGGGATTTCAGTTCAATATCTGAGCTTTGTAATATCTCCAGATTTACAAGGGCACAGGTGCTTCTGACTGAACAGGATGTGAAACTTGAATTAACAGACATTTAAGATCTCAGGGTAGCCTAAAGAGGTTGTATGAATGCTTGCTTGGTTAATGAGAATAGCCCCATGGACCCAAGGGCACCAATGACCTTAACTGCCCTGAGTAACCTCATTGAGGGTTCCCATCCCATACCCTCTGTGCAAGGGCCTAGGAGTTCTGTTTGACCTTGGTCCCAGGTCCAAAAGTTCTGCCTGAGCTCACCATGAGGGAGCAGCAGGAATGGGAGCTGCCCTAACACACAGCAGGGATAGGACAGTGTACAGCGTGGCTCCACCATGGTCAAGGACCTTGCTGTTGGGCAGTACAGGGCTGATGACAACAACTGGCTCCTGCCAGCCCAGGGACAATCAGCACAGCACAAGGGGCAAGACTGGCCTGAGTCACTCCCTCAAAGGGCTGGGATTAGAGGGGGGCAGAGTGGGGTCAAATGTTGCTGCTCAGAACAGATAAGGCCATTGACTGCCTTCATGACCCTGAGAAACAGAGGGGCTCAGCTGCCTATTTTTCTGCAAAGGATTTATCCAGCTAACTGTGTTTACGGCCTAGAAGTCACATAAAGGATGTATTCTCAGCTTCATGATGAGTATTGTCCCATCTGTGATGATGGCTCCCCGTGACCCTAATGACTGCAATACACAGAAAAGAACATAAAAGCTGCTAACCAACTTAAGTAATCATAAGAAACATGTTACTAACATTTGATTTTATCATCTCCCTTCTATATATGTTAAAACCCATATCATATCTCCCAAGCAGCCTTGATGCCGTGAAAGTCAGCTTTAGTTCAAAGGGGACTTTAAAGCTGGGACATCATAACGTAATGATATTATTCATAGCCTTGATCATTTTATCGAGAAAAAACATGAAAATTTATATCAAACAATATTGAAATAGTGTTCCCTCTGTAGGAGACTAAAATCAAAAGGAGCGATTGCCTGTTGAGAAGGAATAAGATTCTTGTTAGACTGAATTTATAATCTGAGCCACATTAATCTGAAGTCATATTATTGTACCAACATCATCACTGCTCTAAGCTAAATGTCCCATTTATTGTACATACAGGAGACTGCCCACAGCCAAGGTTAAGCAAACTAGGGTTAGAGGAGAGGGAGCTGCCAGGGTCTGCATGTTTCAGAAACGTAAGCCATTTTGAACAGAGCAATTCTACCTGATGAAATGAAATAAGTAATGAAAAAAATTGTAACATCAGCCTGCTACCAACCACTGTAATTTATTTTACATAAACATACATTTAATGAATACTTCCTACACGTCCACGTCTAGAATACCCCTATTCTTCATCTAGTCCTGCGAGAATAACCAAATTTTAATTTTTAATGGCTTTCTGTGTGCTATGAATCATAAAAGCACTCAGTTTGATGTCATCTCCAAATTCGCTGAGGGTGCACTCGATCCCTCTCTCTATGTCATTAATGAAGAAATTAAATAACACTGGTTCCAGTATGGACCCTTGAGGGACACCACTTGTCACTGCTGTCCATTGGGACTCTGAGCCATTGACAACTACCCTCTGGATATGACTGACCAATCACTTTCTTATCCATTTAAAGGTCCACTCATCTAATCCAACTCTCTTTAATTTAGAGAGAAGAATGTGGTGGAAGACTGTGTCAAAGGACTTACAGAACTCCAGAGCGATGACATCTGTAACATTTCACTAGTCCCTTGATGTAGTCAGTCCATCACAGAAGGCCCCTAGGTTGGTCAGGCCAGGACCCTCTCTTGGTGAAGCTTTGCTGGCTGTCACAGATCACCTCCCTGTCCTCCACGTGCCTTAGCATAGTTTCTAGGAGGGTCTGTTCCATGGTTGTCCCAGGCACTGAGGTGAGACTGACAGGTCAGTGATTCCCAGGCTCCTCCTTTCTGCCCTTTTTAAAGATAGGTACTTTTTCCAGTCAGCTGGTACTTTGCCTAGTTGCCATGACTTGTCAAGTATCAGAGAGTGGCTTGGCAGCTACATCAGCCAATTCCTTCAGGACTCTGGGTTGCATCTCATCAAGTGTAGACCTGGCCCAAGAAGACAAGGTCAGGAAGACCTTCTAGAAGGCAGTGAGAGATTTCAATCTGTTTTGTGGAGTGCTAAGGGAGGGAAGGTCCTATGGCAGGGCCACATAGCACCACCTGCAGCCAGAAGCCAACAGCTCACAGAGTTTGTGGATTCTCACTGAAGAGCAGAGAGCAGCTCCCTGCCCTCAGGTGGGGCTGAAGAACTTCCCAGTGACTAAAGACGAATGTGCAGGGCTTGCTTGTTGCAACTCAAAGAGTTAATGAGCTAGTCTGGAAGCAAGAGCTGCTGACAGAACATGGCAATCTGGGAGAGAGTCAGGGAATAAACTACTTTCATTTTTGGTTGGGCTAATTAGTTGGCCTGATCTAATTGGACATCACTAGTAAATTTGGGTTATTTACCTAGATTTTACTGACATCATACCTGGCTTTTTGAATGTTTTGATCTTCTTTATGGAAAGGGACACAACAGATCCCCCTCAAAGCTTTGGCTAACTCAGCATCTCATATCAGGCCGTATGTAAAGTTAGTTCTGTAGTCCCTACAAGGAATCAGTCTTTCACAGAACTGGGCTAAATGGTAGCCCCAATCAGACAAGTCAAGTCATATGGAGATCACTGAAGTAAAAAAAGCAAGTGAGGATGGTTTTCAGTGATTACACACTAGATGTGTCAAAACTGCAAAACTGTAACATTGTGATGAGAAGGTGCTGGATGGGAGCAATAGAGCTGACTTATGGAAAATGTTAAAGAGACTGGAAATGCTGTTCTCAAACTGAGATGGCTTAATGAAGTGTCAAGGCCTCATTTCCTCATTCATGCTGTTAGTCCTTCGCAGCAGAGATGACCCCTGCAGAGTGAATACTGTTTTATTCACAATAGACAAAAGTAGCAGTGACTGAAACACAATCTCTTAAAATCATTAAATGGAAATATAGTACTCAACAATTCTTTAAGATGCTCAGCACACTGACTTTAAGTGAAGAACAATGAAGTTCATTTAGGAAGCTGAACGTTCATTTTAAAAGTGTGTCATCAGTCACATTTCAAATTGAAACTCAAGCTTGCTGGTGATGGGGAATGCCTTTCTTCAGCAGAGCATTCAGACTAGGCATAGAATAACGAAAGCTGCATTTGGCTCATGAATACCAAGAGGAAATATTTTACAACTCCAATTTATGCCCATTTCAAGTAGTTCTGAAAGAGTATAATATTTGGAGGGAGCTTCAGAAGTACCTAGTAACATGGTTATGAGTATGCCAGTTGAAAATAGTATTGATGAGTATATGCCACAGGTACTAAGAATTTACTACTCAATTAGGCATGAGCAGTAAATAATAATTATTAACATTTTATTGAAATATTGAAATTAGACCTTTATCAACAACTTATATACTAAACTGTTGCCTGTGAGAGCCCTGATTAAGGGACAACAGCAGTCAGCTTCTGCTGCTGTAACTCCAGCAGCACTGTGCCTGATGGCTTGGAAATGAAGATATGTAAGGGGTTCTGTGTGGTGCACAAAAGGATGCATCAGGCTCAATGCATATTGACACAGACATTTTTGAGCAGTGGCATAACCAGGAATTTTCTAATTGAACAGCAAACCAGATCAATCTCTTTCAGAGAAAACACACCAACAGAGGCAGCATCTTATGGTCTGTTATCCACAAGTCAAACACGTGTGGACCTTGTCTGCAAACAGCAGAGAAGTTTACAGTGAAAGCTGAAGAGAAACAATCCACTCCATATTCAAAGTACACTGCTAAAATGGCTACAGGGATGTTAAATTCTCATTTCACAGGGCAGTTGGTACCTAGAAGGGCAGTGATCTGCGATTATTGGTTACTGTTAATGGTTCACCTGTTTCATTCTCACAACTCCTTCTCAGATCCTTCATCTGTGCTTTATTTCCCTGTTTGTGTCTTGCCCTGAAACCAACAAAATAAGCCCTTTTGAGCCAAGAATATTGGCTACAAAGTGTCAAGCGCAATGGGGTATTCATCAGTAGTTATGAGTTATAAGAGAAGTGAATGCAAAAATACATTGATAGGGAAAAAAATTAACTTTTCAAATATTTTGAGTATTTCCTGCTGCTTAGGATCACGAGGAGCAGGTAAACTCATGAAACACTGATTCTGCATAAGTTCTGCATCTGTGTTTCAAAACACAAAAGGAAACCTGTATTTTGGCCTGGGGAAAAATGCAGTTGCCCAATATGAAAGCAGAGCGGTCTATTGGGATCTTTTTCCTGGAGATAAATGGAATGGACTATTTGGTTTAAAAATGGAGTTTTTGCTGTTTCAGGCAAGATCATTTGGATTTCTTACAGAGAGCACATAGCAGGTGAATTACTACTGAGGAGTCTGAGCTACAACACTGGATATTGAATTCTTCTTCAAGTCTACTTTGATAAACTCAATCAGTAGCCCTGTTTTGAGGGGAAAGTGGTTTTGTGCTGTTGGGGCAATAATGCTGAAAATCTGGCCACTTGTTTATCTGCTATGAGTGATGGACTTCACTCACCTAAGCATGAAGGTCTGAATATCTCTCAGTTTGACAGTAAGTTACCTTAGAGGCAATGATGGTACAAACAGCCCTCTACCTTACCAATCTTCACGCATGAAAAGTGATTCTCCAGAAATCTCCACTCAGACCACTGACAACCTGCAATTTCTTTCTGGACAAACCCCTCATCGATATGCCCACGCAAATTTGACTTGAGTTTGACTGTGGCCTTTAATTGTGACCACTGCCACCATGTTTGCTGCTTTGTCTTCCCTTTGTCCCTTACTTAACTATCTTGTCCCTTACTGAAGTGATCTTTCAAATCTTTTTCCCCTGCCTCCTGGGCATCACTGCAAATGTGAATCTTCAAACTGCTTGTGAATTGAAACAAATTGGAGAGCCTAAGACAAATTAAATGTTTCTTAGGTACAGGTTTTTTTTCAAGATCTGAGCTTGAGGCTGTAACTGGAATGGCAATTTAAATTAAATTAAATTTACAGGTACATTTATTTTGTGCGTGGTTATGAGGAAAAGTAATCTTTTTTTTTTTCCTATTGCTTGTCTACATTGCCCAAGCCTAAGTATACATCCTCTTATGAAGAAATCTGAAATGTCTCCCAACAGTGACTCTATGCCCTGCTTAGTGCTGAATATAGACAGATTTTAATAGCCCAGATGCTACCTTAAAATTAAGACTTTAAGATCAAGACAAGTGTCCATATGTAATACAAATATCTACAAGGAGGTACAGGCCTGTTGGTTGGAGATTGCACTAAGATGGGACTCCAGTAAGTGAGTCTTTACTTCCATGTAATAAGTAATGGGGCCAAAGAAATCAGAACAGACAATAATATTCTCATATTGGTATTTCCTTTGTTATTTCTTGCTTTCCTGAGTCAATCTCTGGCTTAATGTAAGCATGAATAGGAGTTGAATTGGACCTGTAGTTGGTGTTACAAAAAAAGTGCTGGCAAGTGATGACTGTGTCATGACTTTCTGGCTGGGAAGCTTGCAAGCTGGAATCAGAGAAATGAGAAGGGAAGACTTTAGGTTTTCCCTTTGAGTTAATGTGGGGAAAAAAAAACCACAAAAAAAACACACCAAAAAACAAAACCCAAGCTATGTAGTCTTTATCCACTTATTCCATATATTATTGTTTACATAGTTTTTATTTGCACATGCTGAATGTTCAAAAAGAGAATCTCCTGTTTTGGTGCACAGAATCTCCAATTAGAGATTCTAAACTTTGCCAGGCAAATGTTCGTGAACATCAGATCCATGTAAGTTCTGTTTATTAAATGTATCAGATAACAGACTCTTAGCAATAAAGAAAACTTGTTCACAAGCAACATGAAAACAAAAATTGCTGTATGAAGATGCACATGTGTTTGGATTGCTCATATTTTTATCACCTCTGGATTATTAATACCTCTGATGCCAAAAGTGCAATCTGAATGAAATCAGTCACTTCTATTTTATGTGATGTCTAGTTTCCCTTAGAAATTACAGAAAGAAGACGGTTTGATAGAATGAAATATGCTCCTATTTGGGTTTTCCACTTGTTTAAACAGTGTTATGGTGACTAACTTCAGTATCTAATTACAGCTGCTGCCTTCCTGGTGTACCTCCTGAGAAATGCTGCCATCCAGGTAATTAATGTGCTGTGCCTGCACTGGCTCAGACACCTATATTTGCAGCAGGCTACTTTAGAGGATGCTGTCTTATCACTGACCTTGGAGAAATCTGGTGCTGACCTCTCACTCAAACAGACCTCAGGACAAGACAAGGCATCAGACCTGACTCTGCGTGACGATTCCCACCTTTCTAGCATTAGCATTTTCAGTCACATGAGATGCTGATAACACCATTGCATCACATGTGAGGAAGATGATTGTTTCTTTCGTTTACAATCAACCCATTGGTGTTATGTAACAGCAAACATCCTAAAGAACAATCAACGCTGATTTTTGCCAGGCACCCTCAGGTCAGCCTCTTCTGACGTACTGGGTGTCTCAGAGCAGATACGTCCTGCCAGATGGCCTCCCTGGCACTCAAGATGTTGCTTTTCATAGCACAGCTTTGCTTAAGGTTCCAGGTGAAACAGACAGAGTTTCTTTGCCCTTCAGCACTGAATTCCTAACCCAGACAGATTAATTAATTAATGAAATGTTACCGCTGCTTATGAAAGATGTGATAGGTCTGTAACTTCATCCTTGACTGCAAGTAAGAGAGATGAAAGACTGGCAGGTTTTGTCTGTGACAGAGGTGGTATAAAGCTGTGAGATCCTTCTATCTGGTGATTAATGTCAAGATTAGTGTATCTGAGCTGAAATCTACCAAATGAGAGACATACATCAATCTTCCTTAAATATATGTATATGTACATGTGTGTGTACATACCTGCAATATGGTATTTTGGCATATATGTCTGTATCAATTAAAACATATTTTTATATATATATGTATATATACACCTTGTAAATGTTGTCTCTTATTGACCTATGCAAATATATAGAGTCACAGAATGGTTTGTGTTGATAGAGACCTTAAAGATCATCTAGTTCCAATCCCATTGCCATGGGCAGAGACATATACACATACATATACCTATACTAAACCACCCAAAATGTCTGAGCTATGCCTGAACAGATTTTGAGGAGAAAATCTGCTTTACCTATGCTAAAATATTCTAGTGAACTTTTCTTATGAGAATGTTTTTATTGTTCATATTTGAAAGAAGGAATTTGAGGCTTAGCAACCTCAGTTGAGATATACATTATTATAGACATGTTTTCAGTTCTAGACTAATTTTCTCAAATGTTTTTTTCCATGGTTTCCACCCACACACTTTTTCCTTGGTTAGACCTCTGATGCCTGCACCTGCACTGGACATGTTCTGGCCTGAAGCTGAACAAGGCTTGACCTGCTGTTTTCAGATATGAGAAGGTACATGCTGTGCCATGTGTAGACACGAGCTAACAGGAAGGACTAGACCAGTTGTCTCATCTGACTATGTCAAATGCAAGAGCTGGAACTGAGATTTCTGAGAAAGAACCTTATGTTAGACAGAAGCAGATAAACCAGAAGCAGAGGAGAAGCAACGAGAGTAGAGGCTGGAGCAAGGTCTGCTCATGGAGTTCTATCTAGCACTAGTTGATCTTTAAGGCCCCTTTCAACCTAAAGCATTCTATGAGTCTGTGCTCTCTATGAAATGTTCTGTTTGTGCTCTGGTTTTGACCCGAGATGAAAGACTCCATGCACAAAGGCATCGAGAATGTCAATCTAAATTTCAAACCTGCTTCAGTTCTATTTGTGTCTCTTGGTAGTGGTTGCAGGGCATGATAGTGGACATCAAACAACCCAGCCCACAGCCAGCACTCAGTTAAATCTATCAAAACAGTTCACATGCAGAAATCTTTGCAACAGAGATGAACTGGAAATGGTAACTGCCGCATAATAATGAATATTAATTTCAAATTAATAAATAGAATGGTTCCAGTGGGAAACTAACTCTGAAATGGTAAGTTGTGACTTAATTGCATGAAGGTTTTAATACATGTGCCTAACTTCCAGTTGAGTAAAGATCATGGAACACTATGTATGCTCTGGTGCGTTACACTATGACACTTAGGAGCACACTAAGTATTAAGATAATAGTCTGGTAAAGCTCAGGTTTACCTATAAGCAAGGATGAGGCTTTCCTTATCTTTTTTTTTTTTAATTGAGCATGTTTTTGAGTTCTCAGAAATGGCCTATGCACACAGGTAGTTACAACATAGTCAGTAATGACAGCAATGGTCCAAAGAAGAGCATGAATGAGAATAGAAATGCAAACATTGTGATGCAAGAGTCTAGAAAAACCTCCTAGTTGCCTCTGAAGCAGTCCACAGTTTTGTAAAAAATCCAAAGACTAAAATATATTTGTATAAAAATTGCAGTTTCACACAGTTAATGTATTTCTCAAATTAAGACCATTTTCATATTATTTGCAGTCAGTAGAAAGACTGTCCAGTGGAATAATCAGTGTTACCTGTTACCAACAGCCTGCTCTAAGACAGCTTCCCTTCAAACTGCAGCTTTGAGGTTTTCAAAGGTACCTTTCTTCTGAGTAACATCACCTATCAGTTCCGTGGTAACACAGGGAGCCTGTGTGAGTCACTCTTTGAATAAACAGGAGAAAGATGTCAACTCACTTATGTTCAAGGGGAACACTTATACAGTGTTTCCACATGAATAGTTTTATATTAGAATTTTTTAACCCAAAGGGAGTAAATTCTGATCAGTTTTACTCTGCAACATTGTTCAATTGTCTATATTTATTCTTTTCATATTAATAAAGTAGATGTACTTGATCACAAGCAACTAAACCAATAAGTTAGCCTACAAGGCAAGATGAATTGAAGGAGTTTTTATTACTACTTAATTGATTTTTGCTCATGCAAAGTAAACAGTGTTATTAAATAAAGATTTGTTTTAAATGCGATCAGTGGGCAATCTGCTTGCTACTATCCCTTCTTCAGACAGGAAAGGCTTCAGGGGAGAACTTACTGTGATACTAATAGTACTGAAGAGACAACCTACAAAAAAACCCCAAACCAGCTGTTGTAGACAATGTAGTTTAAATAGAAATTGCCTTGCAGACACAATGCTGATTCTGTATCATATTTAATTCTGTTTTCCACTTAAGTCCCATCCATTTTCAGAATGAAGAATTTCTTGTGTCAACATTTGTGCTCTACTTTTTTTCCTCACTGTGCCTCTTATCTTCTGATTGAGAATTTAACAGCTGCCTATTTTGAATACTACAGATGAAATTTTTAACTTTACTTCTGCTGTGTTGGCAACTGAATCCCTCTTGCCTTCACCCCAATCCTAGCTGCATGATTTTGTCAATGGACAGGCTGTTACTTTGTTTACAGCAGAATATAATCCCGGCCTTTGATAAACATAAGGCAAAAAAAAGAATCCTTGGAAAAGCTAGGAGCTGGAAACATCTGAGCTTTTCTTTGTAAAGTTTTTGGAAGTAGAGCCATAAATGTACGAGGTTATTTATCATACTGGATTTTCTGTTATTGCTAACATAATTAAATACTATAAGTCTATCCAGATTTATATCAGCATACTAAAAAGCAACATTTCATGCTCACAGTCACTTGCATGCTAGAAAAACAAAAGTCTTGTTTAAATGTGGAAGATAACACTTACATAAGGAGTGTAATATTCACTTTAATCCTATTTTGGGGTCTATGTTTACTGGCTAGGGCAGCAGAAAATGACTGAAGGACTGGCTTTCAGTGAGCTAGTTTACATATCTAAATTGCTGAGCCAGTTAACAAAATGTGAAAATAATATGATTTTGATTACGTTCTATTTGCTGCCTGAAATTGTTTTCCTCTCCCCAAATTGGGAGAATATAGTAATATCACACCTAGTTCTTGCACTACAAACTATGACTATGCTGCATGGGATGAATGAGATGAGTTACCTTATGTAGTTTTTTTAAGGTTTTCTTGAGGGCAGAATTATGATGGAATGATTTGTACTGTCACTCTGTACATTCTTAGACAAAAAAATAAAATCTGTTGGTCAATGCTTGGTTGATTAAAACTACTAGTGGAATGAAGCAGAAGAAAGTTGACCAAAGAGTACAGAAATATTAAGGCTTATGAAGAAACCTGACAAGAGGAAGACTCTGCACTACGTGTTCAGAATGAAAATAAAACCAGGGATGCATCAGCTGTCTGCTCGGGATGATAGATGAAAGATGCTCTTTGCAGCTCAGAGCCTTGTATTTCATCTATACCATGTTCTGTTTCTCCTTTCAGAGTGCAGTAAAACCCAAACTGTTTCTGCAGGTCTTGCAGGATTTGAATTGATGTACTGAAGCTGAAGGTCCATCTGTTCTACTGCCTTGTCTCCCACTGGTCTTGGCTTTTCATGCCTAAATTCTGTTACCAAAATAGAGAAGTTTGATAGCTTTCCCTTTCTGGGGCGAAAATGACTTCTATGCATCAGTTTAAGATTTGAGTGGCTGTGGCCATGGAGTGTGTGGTGGAGTAGAGGTTTAGGGGTCAGTCAAGTCTGGCCATACTGGTCTTCATCTGGGTTGGAAATTTTTGTGTGTCTACAATAGACTAAAATTACACTTTTAAGAGCATCACCTCCCATGCTTAAAAAGGAGTTGGGCTCATGGATCTTGTGAGGACAGTCACACTGAACTGCAGCCAGTTAGGGTCGAAGATTTGGAAGTAGATGAAAAAGCAATTAGATGCTTGGGGAGATTTTCTATGGCTTCGGTGAAGTGAAACAGTAGGGTACTGCAGTCACCATCAACAGCTTCCTTACGCTTCTCCTAAGACGTGGTGGTCCAGCCTTTGGAACTGGTGGTGGGTGCGCGAAGTCCCAGCGGGGTCCAAGTCGCCTGGTCTGCCTTTTACCTCTCGTTCCTCTCCTGATCTGCCGCGATGGAACAAGCGCTCCCAGCTGACCGAGCCTCTCACCTCCCCGCCGCGGAGGACGCGAGCAGGTGGGCGCAGCCCGTCCGCGCAAACCCCGGCAGCGCCTGAGCCGGGAGGGAGCGCGGCGGCAGCCTCCGCCCCTCCCTCCTTCTTCACTCCCTCCCTCCCTCCCTCCGCGGCGCATCCTCCCGCCCCCGCCCTCGCCTCTCCCCAGCACTCGCCGCCTGCGGGGCTGCCGCCGGAGGTGGTGCCAGCAGCGCCGGCCCGACCCCCCGCCTCGGGATGTGCTGAGCAGGGGCAGCTCCGTTCGGGCCGCTCCGAGCCTCGCCCGCCGCCCGCCCGTTCCCCCCGCCGCCCCTCGCCTGCTCGGAACGGGTCGGGTCGCTCGCCGGTGGCGGAGGATCCCGGCGGTGAGTGCGGGGCAGGGCGGGGCGGCCGCCGGTCCCGGGGGCGGAGGAGGGCGCGGGGGCCGCTCCGGGCTTGGGCGTGGGGGGAGCGGCTCCGCTGCGCGCCGGGACTGGGCTGTGTCTGTGGAGCCGTGCGGGATGCGCGTATGTGGGTATGAATATACATGTATTTATATCTATATATATAATACCTATCTATCTGTCCGTGTGTCTATCCGTCTGTTCATCCATCTATCTATCCATCCATCTATCCATCCATCCATCCATCTATCCATCCGTCTATCTATCCATCTCTATCTATCTATCTATCTATCTATCTATCTATCTATCTATCTATCTATCTATCTATCTACCTAATCTTTATATATAGATATATTTCCTGTTGAACGTCCTCGTGTGGGCACGGGGGAGGGAGGAGAAGCCGGGCGCCGTGGCCACCTTGTGCCGACGGCGTGTCCGCGGGAGCCCGTGGGTGCCCCACACGGTCGCGCCGCCCTGCCTTGCTCGGTAGGTGCCTCTGTGTGTGTGTGTGTGTATGTATGTATGTATATGTATGTTTGCACACCTGTATGGCCACGGCGCCCTGCCCTCTCCCTCCCTCCCTCCCTCCCTCCCTCTGCAGGTGCCTGTGTGCTGTGTGACACACCCCGGTGCCGCACGCCCGCGGTCCCCAGGGTGCCCCCACACCTCTGGCCGCGGTGCTGCCCTGGGGACGGGTTTGGAGACACCCTCGATGGAGAAGCCAGAGGGTCCTGCGGGCTGGGTCCTACCTCCCCCATCTCTCTGCATAAAGTAGCCCCCTTTGCCATCCCCAGGGTGACAGGTACTGTAGGCAGTTTGGCTGGAGCACAAACACTGCCTTTCTTCACACGCTCGTCACGAGTTAGTAGAAAGCTGCGACAGCCCAGATGCCTTCCTAGACATCCATTCCTCCTACTCAGGCTCTGGCAAAGAAGAGAAGATAACAGGCAGCACTTCTGTCTGTGTGGGTGGAGGAAGAGAAAGGAGTATGGATAATGGATTTGTTGAAGGGACACTAATTCTTGGTTTTAATTACTATTTTAGTGGTTTCAGTGTAGCGCTGTGCTGCATAGCTGCCACAGAACTCACTTGGTAGCTGTAGTGCAGTGCTTTTCAAATCCTGTGTTCTTGCTTCTGCTTTTTAGTAAAATCTGTTCTCAGTCCTGATGCATGCAAAGAACCCATTCAGGAAAGCTCAGTTTCCAGAAGAGGGACGTGGACTGTGTGCAAAATGCTGAACAACTGGAAAAGCAGCATTTTCTGTTTGCTCCAGTCCTTCTGGACTGTAATGGCAGTTTCCTACAACAAGTGAACATTTGTCATTTAGGAGGGATTTTGGTTCATGTGGTTTGTTTTGCAGGTTGGTCTGTTTGTTTGGGGATGTTTAAGTTACTGGTGTTTTTTTAAGCTGTTTTTTTCTCTGAATGAGAGGTGGAGTATCATTAAATTGCAGGGCTAAATCTTGCAATCAGCACATGAACAGAGCTGTCCTTTGGAAGAAATGATGCCTTGGTAGACAAGGAAGAGACTTGTATCAGTGAATCCACCTTCCAACCAGTACTGCATTATTGGCAACCTCTCTTAGGATTCTTTGGAAACAGGATCTCTGTTTCCTATAGCTACAAAATATGGAGGTATAAATAATGTAATTTTCAAGTAGTTGTGTTCCCATTCAGTTGGAATATTTTTTTTTCCACCTTTCTGGGATAAAAGACTTACAAATTCATATTGAAAGTGTACTGTCTTTTTTTTTTTTTTTTTTCTCTAGAGCTGTGTGAAGAAAGTCTTCAGCCATGGATGTGTTCATGAAAGGACTTTCCAAGGCAAAGGAGGGAGTCGTAGCAGCAGCAGAAAAAACCAAGCAGGGTGTGGCAGAGGCGGCAGGAAAGACGAAAGAGGGAGTCCTCTATGTGGGTAGGTGGGCAGCAGAGACCACACTGCTGGTTGGTTTACACAGACATTCACAGCTGGATCCTCGTCAGACCTAGTATTCTGAAAAAAATACCCTGATCACTCATAGGAGACCAGTGCAAAACAAACGAGAGGAGAGTTCTACCTCCTGAGCTCCAGTTCTTTAAAACCTAGTGTTGGTTCTTATGTCACGTGCTGGCCACGTGCTATTGCTCTGTGGAGCCACATCTACAACACCAGACTAAACGAGGCTGTATCATGGGAGGTGCCTTGCAGTACAGATCACTGACTGGTTATTCTAATCAAGAAGTTTGTTGTGTTAAGGCTGAAGAGGTAGTTGGTACAGTAAAAATAAATTTAAAAAAATGTAAAAGCTGAAGTGGAAGGTAACTTGACAGCATTCTACAGAACGTGGGGTTTAAATAGGATTTTAAGAGAAGACAGTTGAGAGGTTAATTCAAGAATTGAGGATTAGACAGACTGCCATATTGGCATGTTGACAGTAATATTTTGTATGGCAAAGTGTCATCTCATTGTTTGAAGTTAACTTCATATTCTGTACTTACTATTGCAAATTCCTAGCATTTCCATGACTTCTCCAAAAAGAACCACTATAGTTAATGGCAGGTAGACCCCAAGGTAGCAAAGCAGTTATTAAGTGTCTCATTCTAGGACACAAAAGTCTTGCATAGAGCCAGGGATAAAATTCTTTTCAAATCCCAGATTGGTATTTTTATGCATGATAGTCATCTTCATTTTAGCGAGTATTGGGCTTTAGAGGACTGTCTTGCAAATGCTGCCATGAAAAATTCACAGAAAAATAATCTGCCAAGACTATATGAGTAAGTGGTTATTTTTAAAAAAAGTAACCATGGATTTGTTTCTCTTATTTATCAAATAAAGTTAGTGCATAATATAAAGGAGGGGAAAAGACACCCTTTTCTGTAGGTCCTTTCTGTTTTGCTGATTTTGTAGCAGTTCAGTTCTGTAATGGATGCTGTGTGTACCAAGGGAGATGCGCACACATAGCAGAGAGAAGTTAAACAGAGCTGAAAACCAGAGGCATTTCTTTTCAATGGGAGCACTGAGATTGCTGCAATTCCAGTGTCTTTTTAGGATTCCCTCCACTCTTACAGGCTAGTGCCAGTCTGTGAGAAATTATTTCTGCTCCAGATAGTGTGGACTACTCATTTGGAATATACTTCTCTCATTTTGAACCATAGCAAAGCTCAGTGCTCTTGCCAACAGGGATGGCAGTTATTTTGAACACTAATTGTAAGATGAGTCTATTTTAAAATGAGCATCTGCTCATTTTCAAGATATCAAAATAGATGTTCTCTCACTGTATATTGTGCTTGATGTTGGAGTCATTTTTCAGGGGTGGGACTTCATTTTATTTTGTTTTCTTGTGGTGCTGACCATGCTTCTGGGGTCATTGATTTCTTTGTATTGGAAACCTCCACTGTGCGCTGAATTAATCTTTGTGTTTGACCTGTTCTCCAAACTGTAATAATATTTGAACCTAGTTCTACTCCCAAAGGCAACAGATTTCCTGTTGACTTCAGAGACGCTTTTGCTGAGGTTGAACTTTGGAGGGTAGGCTTGCTATTTATTTCAAGAATAAATTACTGAGGACAGCAGTGTCCTGAGCCATGATAGGGACCTGTGCATGTGACTGCAGTAATGGCAGAAGATCCTTCTTGTACCAGATGCCTTCTTTTCAGCAGGAAGGAGCTGTATGCACAGTTTGTTGTGCAGGTGAAGAAGCCTTTGGTTGGAAGCTGTCTCCAGGACCTCTGGCAGCTCATGTGCAGTTGTGTGCTTGTCTATAGCTGCAGGGTTTTTCAACAGGATCAAGTAAGGGTCAGGGGTAAATGGGGAGCTGGGTGTTCCTCTGTCTACTTCCCAAGCACACAGGAGAGGTGGCTCTTCTCCTATGCAGCGTTAGCAAGGGCCAGTGTGATAATCTCTGGCTCTGTAGGCTGGTAATGGTTGCAGTGCAAAAGGTGGTGAAACCGCTTTATGAGCAGAGGAGAGGAGCAGCACAGTGCACTAGAGCTCCTGAAGATTTCTCCCTCCCTTTATCTTTTTGTTTTCAGGTTTGAGTTTCACAGTCAGATCGTACTGTAAAAGCTGCCTGACATCTTGTAAAAAGAACCTAACAACACTGGGCTGAGAGGGACATGTTGATGGTTTTTAGTTTCATAACATTCAACCTTCAGTTGCTGCTGGAGGATTAAGAAGATACAAAGTCTTTGGTCCAGATCCCCCAGATGGTATGGTCTCCCACTTGAATCAATGGAATTTAAGTAAATGTGGAAACTTTAACTATTATGTGAAAGATTATAAAATAATTCTACCTGGTAAAGGATTAACTGGGGATTTTTTTTTTCCCTGTCCATGCTGAAGTCTCTTTTTTCTTCCCTCAGTTCAGTCTTTGTCCTCCTTTTATGTACCCCAGATACTCCTCAATACACTCTACAATGAGTTTTTATGCTTTCAGGTATTGTTGTTTGGGTTTTTTTCTCATCAAATTCCTCTGCTGATGGGCTTCAGCATTGGCCAGCTGAAATCAGTGGCTTTGTCTTGACTCCTACAAGTTCAGCATCAGGACCTTTCTTGATGTTAAACAAGGGCCTGATCATTGTTTAGAAAGGAGGACTGAGGCTCAGCAGTCCTGTGCTGCTTGTGTTTGCTGTAAATTTAAAACTGGGTCTCTCTGTATCCTTTAAGAGCTGTTGGTGTGAAGCAGTGAGGAAATGAGTGGCAATACTTACCCCCACTCGCTTTGAAACCAGGAACTGAGAGTAAGAAGAATGCACTTGCATGCTCTTGGTGATGTAGTGTTCGAGATGTCTACTGAGCTTTTTGTGTGCTACCAGTGAGCTGAAGATTTTGCTCAGTTGACTCTTCAGTGCATGTTCAGTGCTCAGGAGTGGAAGTTTCCAGTCCATTTTTGGTGTGTCATACACTAGCACGACAAAGGAATAGTTCAACAGCTGCAGAGTTGCTAACAGATGAGTTGTTTACTACTCCCTGTGCTTGCACGTGGCCGTAGAGTAGAACAGTGCAGTCATGACCTATTTGGCAAGACCATCCCAATTCCTCTGCTGCACTCTCTTTTCGTGAGGCTTCTTGTTTTCCTTCGGTTGTAGAAAAGCCAGCAGAGTAGTCAAGGGACTGAAGGTCTGGTTGGTGGAATATTGGGCTTCAGGACTTGGAAGAAACTGTTTTCCTTAGATGTCAGTGTCTTCTTCCCCTAATTTGAGTTTATGTCTACCTGTCTTTAACCAGCTCTGATTAAGCAAGGTGAATAGTCTGTTGGTCTCTCAAACAGTCCAGAAATGAGTGTATTTCTTTTTGGCATAATGACAGTGATGATAATAAATTATGAAGAGAGTCTGTGGTATTTTTTGTAATTGCAAAAAGGTAGAAATCTGTTTTGGCTTCTCCCTCCCTTCACACAAATGTGTACTACAGCTCAGAAAAAAAGCATTACAATGTACTACTATTGCTTCTAAGTAGTTTAGGTCAGAGTTAGGTTTCTTGGTCTTTATATTATCCCTGCTCTGATTCCCCTTGTTATGTAGGATACAACAAGCAAGACTACTGATGTTTTGGGAATACCAGAATGAAAGACAGCTGATTTCTCTCAAATACAATGTGGATGACCAGCTTTCCTTCATGGCCAGCCAGAAGTCATCCTACTGAATTAAGCTGTTGTTATTTATAGGCCTGTTCTGGCAGCTCCTAATGTACTTCTAGATGCTGTTGTAGCTGTGATGGCAGAAACAGCTATTTGCATGCAAGTTTGCAGTAGTGGGGCGGCAAGTAGTATTGAGCTCTAACATATGCTGTAAGATCTGGAACACCAATTAGCTGGTCGTTTGCCAATTAATGGGTTTGGCTATACATATCCCTGTTCTGTAGGGGTCTGTGAGCTGAGTTTTCATTAAAGAAAAGCCTGTCTTCCACTAACAGAGCATACAGAGTATTCCTTTATGAGTTGTGGTTATAGCAGCTTTACGTCAGGGCAAGTGAAGTGAGAATCAGCTAACATGGGTCCCTCAGGAACTGTACACATTGCAGAGATCCTCAGGGAGTTCTGTCATACCATCCATCTCTTACTGGCCTCAGGGAACTGAGTGCTTGATAATTCACAGGTTTCCATGTCTTTAATAGCTTGGCTTGCAGACTGCCAGTTCAGCAAGATGAATGAGATACTGACCAGTCTAACAACGCATTTAAAAGCATATGCTTAATATTAGGTATTCCAATAGAAACTAATAATAATGGCCAGTCTTCGCGAGCGAAGATCCGGGGAAGGTTTTTACACCTTCCAGCCTGCGCATTGGATTTTTTAGGTGAGACACAGTGTGCGCGGAACTGAGCCCACCCTTTAATCCTAAGGTTCATCTGCCGGGGCCAAGCGAGCTTGGACGGTGGCAGCGAGGTCCTTAGGACGTAGGTGGGTTGCCTTTAAGGGCTGACGAGCCCCACCTGCCCGGGAGTGGCCCTGACCGGGAATCGAACCCGGGTCTCCGCGGTGATAGCGCGGCGCCTTTACCACTAGACCACCAGGGGCTGCCTCCAATAGAAACTATAAGCCTGCAATGTGTTTAATCTCTTTCTAGAAGTCAGTAGAACTGTCATTGACTTGAATTCCAGCATGTGTTCAAAGTGTCCTGCTTTTTCAGGTCTCGTGGTACCACAAGGTTGAGAACCAAAGTCCTAAAACAAGTCTTTAGACATTAACACCTTGCATTTAATGGAATTTATGATTCTTCAATGGTAAATATTTTCAGTAAGAGAAAACAACCTTTTTTTAAAAGAGAAAATTAGAATAAAGGGAGAAAAAGATTTCTCAGCTTTTAACCTCATCATTAGCTAGCTGTGGATTATTATTCTGCTCTTGCTCATGGGTAACAGAGCCTTTTCAGTGCTGTAATCAATCTAATACTGCCATGAATAGATGTCTAAAGTTCCATAAATTGGCACTAGTAGCCAGTAGGACATGTTGATGAATTAACTTATATTTTATTTCAGTGTTTAATTGTATTATTGTAACAATAAGTTTCTTTCTTCTAACATTTTTCTGCTCGTGCATTTTCCTCTAGTATATTTCTACTTATATCAGTTTGTACATGATTTTTATAGGGTTAAGCTAAAAGTCAGAAGTATAAATTATAATGTCTCAAATACTGAATGACAGAGACAAAAAAGTTGCATTACAAATAAGGTAATTCTGTGTTGCTAATAAGAAGAAGTCATCCTATCTCTGGCAGACTAGGTAAGATGGTTAACTAGGAGCCATAGACTCTGTCATTGTAATGCTTAATTGCACATTGTTAAGCGTCAAAGTCTGCAGATGGATACTAATCCCTGAAATGTAGCCAAGTTCTAAAAGCTAACAAGGACAAGTAGAGGTCTGGTAGGGAAAAAGGCATGGAGGTAGATTTTAAACAGTGGTATGTGCTAATTTGTTTCTCCTCCCGTTGAAAACACAAGCAATTCTTCCCTTTGACGCATCATGGTAAAGAGTTGCGATCTTTTTTACATGGCTGTTCCAAAAATCCATTTGGTCTTCAGGATGACAGTTACATTTCTTTCACAGGTCTTGAGTTATGACTCAATCTAGTACAAGTTCTAGGTTGCTGCCTGCGAGTTATATGTGAGCTGTCACATGTGCCTGTGACAATGAGGACAACAGATGCAAAAGACCTTGAGTTTGGTTTCAGTGGCTTTTTCATATTTAAATCCTATCTACCATTTAAGGTTTCTCTTTTGGATTAATTTATGTCTAAATCTGGCTAGCACTACCAGCTCCCCGTGATTTTAACCTCTGGGTCTTTCTGTAGTTCGGTAATGGTTGTCAATCCTTGCAAACTGAGATCTGGCCAAGTGCTGTAAGATGAAATTGTAAGGATCTTCTGGGAACTGTGGCTCTGATCTTCCCCAAATGCATGCAAGAGCCTCCTTAGGATGTCAACATTAACACGGTTTCTGTGAGTTTGCAAACTGAGAGGCTTAATACAGCTGTTAGGAAAATGGCAAGGAAGTCAGTATGTACAAGAAATAAACTGCAGAAGTGTTTCCAGTGTTACTCAGCTTTCCACAGTCAGTATACATCCATGCAGTTGTTCTTTATTGATGGTTTTACCTCTTCCCTTAGATTAAATTCCTGCTTAATTTCTTTTAATAACCTTAGAAAACACTGTATGAAGCTGTAAGTAATCTGTATATTAATCCCTCTTTATCATCTGCCTAATCTTTACCAGTACTTAAGAATATATATAACAGCCTAATACTGTTCTGTTTTTAGGTTCCAGGACCAAGGAAGGAGTTGTTCATGGTGTTACAACAGGTAAGACGATTATCTCTCAATTTCAACTCCTTCTCTACATTTGATTCATCAACCATTTACCTGTTAAAAATTCCTTTTGAGAGCACTACAATTTATGAAAGATAGAAAAACATGGGAAAATTGAGAGAACTGCTTGAGTGGGGTGATTGAAGAGAAATGGCTTATAGGAAAGAAACAAATTTCAGGGTTTTGATCAACTGATTTGAATTTGTCACAGTTATGAGTGTTTTGAGATGTTTTTTAGAACTACCTAATCTCCCAGTAGCAAGACTACTTTCAGACTTTATAATTAATGCCAGGCATGTATATTCACGATAGAATTTCTACACCAAAACGGAGTGAATTTGCATTTTAAATTGATTTTCAGGGATCATTTTAGGTATGAACTGAAACCAGTAACAAATAATTCTTTTTAAGGGGCACAATGAATGGAAGTCTTTGATATCTACAAAGTGCAGGAAAACCTTAGCTGACCATAGTGCACTGAATAGAATGTGTAATTTTCTGCTGTAGAATATGAGACTTCTGGAGATGTGAAGAAAATGCATGGTCGAGAATATTAAATTGTTTTTCCCCAAAGAAATGAGAAAAAAAAAATAAGGTAGTAGAAAAGGATTTTGTTTTTCTTCATGTGCAGCCAACGTATCATTCACATGTGCTCACGTAAGCCAGTGCAAAGGATAAACAATGGTACATAAACAAATGTCAGTACTTAATATCACAATGCATGTAAATGGTTGAAAAGTCAGGTAAGAATTTTTCTAGTAACAACACTGAAGAGAACATCTATGATAGCCCTTCAGAGTTTAGCCTCTGGCTGATCATGCGTGCTGTTGTTATGAGGTTTGAAATCTCAGCTTGTTAGACCTAAATTAAGAGAAATATTCAAAGGGATCATTACTTCAACCAGTAGAGGATTGCAGTGGAAGGAGATTTGAGGTACAAATATCTAATATCACAGAAGTGGGAACAGCAACTGACATTGGTTCCAAGCAAGTTAATAGAGGTGATGTACACTGAGCTGGGCAGTGGTAGAATACAAGTCACGGGCATTTGCACATGGATGAAATGTGCCAAAGCAATAGGACTCAAGTAGGCTAGCTCAGTAGGGGACATCTTTCCTGTCTCCCAAAAGAAACTACTGATCTCAAAACACTGTGAGTATCTTTCAGTATCTGATTGCAATATGTTTAGTGAGACAGGAAATTTTAAGTAAATTAATAGAATTTTTGACAGGTTTGAAAAATGTTAAATTTTGTTCTGGAAGGAACAAAACAGACTGTAAAGCCAAACATGAGGAGAACACATCTGTTACTTGCTGTGCCTGTGGATAGAAAATTTGGAAAAGTTACTGTCGATTTTAGGCAAAACAGTGGTTGTTCCTCATGTACTTTATGAAATGGGTGTCACAAAGTTAAACACCCAAAGCTTGGGAGTAATGGGTTTTGTGCCACAGTTTTCTTCCTTCTGGCTTGTTCAACTGTTTGAGATGAGTTTGGCTGTTGAAGGAAAATGGAAAATAAATAGAGGGTGTTTAGGTTGAAATGTGGCCCTGAGGAGACTTCAGGCAAAATCTATAGAGCATGGTATCCAAAATGAAGCAGCATGGACTTGGTAGTATAAGAACAGAGAAATTGCTTGGGCCATATTTTAAGAATAAAAACTAATTGTAAGTGTATAAAGAGTTGTTCTGGCCAGCAGAGAAGGTAGATGAAAACAGATTTGGGTTCAGTGTAGTGATACTAGGAGGTATAACATGAAGACACTGAGAAATGCCAGTGCAGTTGCTGTAGAAATCAGATTCCTTTGAATCAGTGCTATCAAGATTGATACAACAAGACTGCCCTTAAAGGCACTTATAAAGACCTACTTGTCTCTCTTCATAGGACTGGGATTTAACAAGTTCCAGTCATCTTAGCATATTAACTCCTCAATGCATCGGGTGAAACCTGAGGTGAAATAAACCTTTTGTTATGTAAATAAAAAAGGTTCGAGAGGTTGGAGACAGTCAAATTCAAACTAGAATCACAGATCAAAATAAGTATGTTCACAGTTGTGCCGTTAGTCCTTTCTTACTGCCCGAGTTCAAAAATGTTCCTAGTTTTGCTATTTTTGAATAGCTAGTGGTTTAAAACCCTATGTTGGTGAAATGACTGTGATCTGACACACCTCAAAGAGGCATAAAAACTAAATACACTCTTTGGTCAATTACTTTGCAAACCCTGACATTCTTGATTGAGATGTTTATTACTTTAAATGTGACCTGATTGTACCAGGTTTAGTGGCATAAAGACATTGTGAAATGAGGATACCAGGCTGTGCTTCCAGGAATATGGTGAGAGTCTTATTTGTGAAGTCAACCTTTCTCAGAACTTCTGAAGATGAAGCAGCTTTGCTTATTAGTTTTATGGGGTGGTTTCTTGTGTTTAGACTTGCCTTCCTAATTAGCATGTCTACTGGCCTTTGACTGTGAATGCGTAATTCATCTACCTTGCTTATTTCCCAGGGATAAATGTTCAGAACAGTATCAAAGATAAAATATTTACAATCCATCTCCTGATATTCAAAATAAAGCATTGTTTGTAAATAGATCAGGGCCAAAAAGCCCATGGTCCTTCAACCATGTGTCTGTTTCCTGAATGAAGACACAATATCAAGTTATGAAGCATAGTCAAGCATTTTGCTGAATTATTTTATCTAATCATTCTTGTTTTTCTTAACATTCTTAGTCTTTGGTATAACTGCTGTGTTTATTTTAACTCTATCAGGTATCTTACAGAAAAATTGCATAAATTAAATGGCTACCAATGTATTTATGGCATCCTTGTAAATGAATTCTTCAAGTACTTAAGACTAACTTATTGTCTGAAGTACATATTCAAAAATATATTTAGTGCAGTAAGAATAAATTCAGAGAAATCCTCTGGTTTTCATATACTTTTGTTGTTCAAAGTTGAAAGCAGCTAGTTACCATTTTGAATTACGCCAGAGGTTTCACAATGATATTGTATGTTAACCAGGTGCCTATAATAAGCAGGGAAAAGAAAGCTTCAATGCAAATATTTTTTGCACAGTGCTGTAAAAAGCGTTAGAACTTCAGACTCAAATTTAGCCTTGGCATGGTCATTGGACATCTTCCCAGGGTCATTTAATGGAATGGACAGTCTCTGTATAGACAGAAGTAATCAGGCCAGAGCCCAGCAGAGCTCCACAGAAGCTGATTTACTCTGTTTCTCAACACTGTGATGCAAAGCAGGTATCAACTCTACAGAGACTTAAGGGCTTAAGATCATTAAACAACCTGGTATTCAGATTAATTTAATTAGTTGGAATCAACCCCCTGCATTCTGAACTGATTTGTTTGTGCACAGTTAATGCTTTCCCCTGCTTACTACTTAATGTAGGCAATAAAATACGTGAGACTGGAAACCTATTTTGGTTTTTCTTCTCCTGTCACTGGGGTTTCAGAGCTGGAGGGTCACCAGGCTGGAGCTAATTATCAGAGTCACTCTGGTGACTTCGATGATATTTGGGTGCTCTGATTTCTGAAGCAGTTTATGAGAGATCTTTCTTGATAACTCCCATGTCAGCTTTCTCATGCTATGTCTGTGTGTGGGTTTTGGCTGGGGTAGAGTTAGTTTTCTTCATAGTGGCTGGTATGGGGCTGTTTTGGATTTGTGCTGGAAACAGTGTTTGATAGTGTTGATAACAGAGGGATGTTTTAGTTACTGCTGAGCAGTGCTTACACAGTGTCAAGGCTTTTTCTCCTTTTCACCTCATTCCGCCAGTGAGGTGGCAGGGGGTACACGAGTAGTTGGAGGAGATATAGCCAGGACAGCTGGCCCCAGTCAGCCAGAGGGATATTCTACACCATGTGGCATCATGCTCAGTGATAAAACTAGGAGCGAGGTTGGTGGGGGGGCAGCTGCTCGGGGACTGGCTGGACATCAGTTGCTTGGTGGTGAGCAGTTGTTTTAATTTGCATCATTTGTGTTTCTTGGGCTTCGTGTCTCTTTCTCTCTTTGTTATTTTCCTTTTTATTACAATTTGTTCATATTATTTTATTTCAATGAAACTGTACTTAGCCCACAAGTTTTCTTACTTTTACCCATCCATTTCTCTTCCCCTCTGTCCTGCTGGGGGAGGAAGAGCAGCAATGTGTTACTGGGGGACACATCTTAAGATACATGTTTACAATAACTAGTTATGGGTAGAATCCAGAGCTTTTTGTAATCTGTAGCTGGTAATAATCAAGTGGGGCATCTTAACAGATGTCTTTCACTTGTTAGCATTAAGTCAAACCTTCCCTGAGGGCAACATTTGCTTTACAGCAGAAACCACTTTTGATGATTTTTTTTTTCCCTGCAAAAAGCATGTCAGTAGAGTACGGATGTATGCAATAGAATTTCTTGTGATTTTTTTATCTTATTAGCATGTATAGTGGAACAGACTTCTTCTCTTTTTAATTTCAGCCAGTGTATAATCTGTTGTTGTCCTGCTCTATAATGAAACCTCATGGTCATAATAGAGATAATACTCAACTGGTTAAGAACTTTTCCCTTTCACTTAGTTAGAATGAGCATGTGTCCTTTTTCAGTCAGCAGATATTTATTATTTGGGCATTTAATAAAAATTGCATTGTCTATCTCTCTAGCTTTCTCCTAATTGTTGTTTTTAATGTCAATCATAGCAATGTATTCTTTCTGCCCTGTGATGTGGGCAGCTAATACTCTTTATGCAAGAAATTAAAGAAATGTGATTTATCCAGAGAAAGTCTAATTTTTGCATGTGGTTCCCCCAAAAAAGACTCAAAAAGGGAGGGTAGCCTAACTGCCAAGCAGAATCCATGCTGTGCTCAAAAAGGATGCAAATAAAGGTACAAATACATTTTATGGATCAGAGGGAATTTATACTGGAGGAAAACATAGGATTAGTTAGAATTGCAAAAATATAAGGGTGCTTTTGAAAAACAGTCCCTTCTTTAGATGAGTAAATGTGTTTTTTACTGAAAATCTGGCTGCATAACTTTAAGGCATGAAGTCATTCCATCCCTTTTCTTAGTTCAAGCTGCTGTCAGAAAGAGCCCTCGGGAATGAATGAGCAGAAAGAACCGAGTAATATTCTGAAAGGTAGAATGGCAACTGCTGATGCATATGTAGGCAAAATGAGTTATTGTTTCCCTGGGGCTTGGAAGTTAGCTATTAATCCAGTTTGCTTTGGCATCTTTGGCATTCAATCTTTTTGTAGATTACTATTTTATGTATCAACATCGGGGCAAAAATCTCTGGAGAGTCTGATAAAAGGTTGTCTTTGAAATTCTCTGGTTGAGCATTGGTAGATCTGCTTTTTAATTAAATATATTCTTAAAAATGAAAATGAAAAGAATAATCAATGCTTTTGAGTCTAACGAAAGAAATCGTCTTCCATACCCTGTACCATGCAGCAGGTGTTTGGTGGGCTAATTGAAATGCATTATCAAACTGGCATATATGACACAGTGAGTTGAACATAATAAGGGCCCTTAAATGATGACTTTTCTTCCCTAAAGTACAGCTAGACATGAATGAAAATGTCAAATGTCTTTAACATAAAAGAAATTGAGCCACAAATAAGGTTTACTTTTACCTCTGCTGCTCCAGTGGTATCAATTGGATAGTTTAATTTCTTAAGATCCACTTGGGGTACAGAAAATGTAGTGGCCTTATGGCTTTTCATGATGTTGGACTGCCGCTGATAAATAAAATTCTCTGAAAACCTTATAGCTCCCAGAACCATAATGTGTTTTTCTATTGTCTGTTTATCCTCAGTGGCTGAGAAGACCAAAGAGCAAGTGTCCAATGTTGGGGGAGCTGTGGTGACAGGAGTGACAGCAGTGGCCCAGAAGACAGTGGAAGGAGCAGGGAACATCGCTGCAGCCACTGGCTTGGTGAAGAAGGATCAGTTGGCCAAACAGGTTTGTTTATTTACGGTCTTTTCCAGGTGAAGAAGTGGGCAGTGAGTGGTCTGCATGAACTGAGGGCCAGGTGGAGCGTTTTATGTCTCTCACTGGTATGAATGCAGGATCATTTGTGTAACGCTAAACAAATGAACAGCAAAAAAAGTCTGCTTTTCTTAGCTTGTATTTTGAGTGACTGGAAGAATTTGGGAACTTGAGTAGGATTAGACATGAAACTTTACTATTCCAAAATGTCTAAGCAGAGTTGTATCATGGTTTAAAGTGTGATCTAGTGATTCTAAACTCAGTAGCCTCGAGTGGAGGCCTGCCACTGTAGAATGGCTGTTTAGTTGAATGAAAAGATAGCTGTTTTTCCCAATAACTCAGGATTAAAAAGCAACCTGGTAGTGCTGCAAGGTCAAACAGCAAATCTCAGATTTAACAGCACAATTTGTATCCCCTGTAGCTGAAGAGCAGAAGGGTTTGTGTACCAATCCACCGACTGATTAGACATATTACATCTGTAGTCAGGATCTAGCTGGAGAGTCGCTATCTTCCATTAATACAGTGACACTATCTCAAAAATGCCTCCAAATATTCTGAACTCTTCAGATTAAATTTGCTCTAGCTCATTCTGTAAAGCACTCTGTAGGTATTTTTATTCCAGCACCAAGGTGAACAGAACTATTTGCATAATAGGAAGTGCATTTTTGTTGCTGATACGCCATAGTTACGTTCTTCCACTTACACTAGTGAAAAGTGACCTCAACTGGTGGGAACAATGATCTCCAAAATGTGTACAGTGTTGTTTGGAGGCAAAAATAACCTAGAAGAGACAAATACCTCCCTTCGTGCTGTTTTCTTTATGAACATTTAAGAGTTAGAAAAAACAGGATTAGGAAGAATATTTAGTATTTGCACAGAGATTGTGTGTCACAGATTTAGCATGAAATTCTATTGTGCATGTTATTTCCAGTTAGCATCCAGAGAAGCTGTTAAAATTGAATCCTTAAAAACTTGGTTTTATCCTTGTCTGTTACTGAAGTGTATTCCTATCTGTCTGACAAATCCTATTGGTGCTTTAGTATAGTGAGCAAAAAGGGATATTACATTGTGGTAGGCATTCATCTCACTGTGGTGGACTGTTCTTGAAAACATCTCACAAGCAGTTTTATTCTCTTTCAAAGCATTTTTTCTGGTTTTTTGTTTTTTTTTTTTTTTTTAGTCATTTTTTAATTCAGTTATGGGTGAAATGTTGCTTTTGATGTGGTCATAGTCCTTCGTAAAGCTATGTTGAAGATTTGCAAAATCGAGTATCCAGTGAACTGCCAGGGGATACATGATATAACATGACCTTAATAGTCTATGTCCTTAGTTTCTGCTAAAACTCTTTTGTAGTTTTACACAGAGAATAATCATTTCTGTTCATAGCTCTTCAAAGTCAGTATAATAAGGATTATCACTGCAGTAATGCACTATTACCTACGTTAGTATTGACCATAACTAATATTTTTTGATGTATATTGACATAGAGAGATCCTTATAAAGAGTAAAGCAAATGTCTTCTGATTTTCATTTAAATCTGTTCTGTATATTGTTAAGCTTAAATACAAGTCGTGATGGCTCTAACAGAATAAAATCACATCTGTGAAATGAAAGAACATCCATAATGTACATGCATATTATTCCACGGCCCTATAAATAGCAACATTATTCTGAACTGGTGCTTTGTTCTTTAGATATGTAAAACCATTCATTTGATTCTTGATACCAGTATTTTTAGGCTGAGATTCTCAGTCATGAGTCATGGCAGTGTGGCCATGTAGCTGATTAGTGTCTGCGGCTCCTAGTGGTCTGCCTTAGGTCTCTGTCTCTTTCTGGTTTTGCAAGGGATGAGTGATCATTAATATCAAAATTGAATCACGTAAAGGTATTCTAAAATCTAGTGGTTTCTCATTCCTGTGCAGCTCAGAGGCACAAGATAGACTTTTGCTTGGATTTTCTAGGTAAAGTAACAGCTGGGTAGGCCAGTTGTGGGCATCCAGAATACCAGTGGGACAGAGGTCTTTTGTAGGAAACACAGTCTTTCTGACATAACAGAAGGTGCCAACCAGGCATTCAATCAAAATATGAATGTAACTTTGTGTTTTATTTCCTTAAGGGTATGTGGCTTAAGGCTGTGATATATCTAGTCTGCTCTAAACTGGGAATGAAACCATGATTAGCAATAGCAAATTCATTCCCTGAGCTTCAGTGTGGCTAGTCAAATGCTTTTGACAGATTATTCTTCCTATGGACATCTGCTTGGAGTTGTCCTAAAGCAAATGGCTTTGTATATCATATTGAAGATGAACACTTTGCTTGCTTACACAGGGTAAGCCATTTGATTTAACAGGGAATTGCAAATGCAGAATACTGTTGAAAGCAGATAGAACCGTGATTATAGACTGTTTTTCAATAGAAGGATGAAAGACATTAACCAATAATCTATTATTTTTAGTTGACTTCTAAACTTCTGATGGATTATTTCTTCCAGTTCCCATGAACCCATGTAATCTAGTCCAAATCCTCCAACCAAATGTAGTAAACAGAGACCTCCTGAGGTTCCTTCCAATCTGAGTTATTCAGTGAAGTGCTATAAACTCAACCTCCATGCAAGTGAAGGGGTTTGCATATTTGCCAGCTGTTACAGAATCAGGGATTGTGAAATAAATATAGAATCATAGAATATCTCAAGTTGAAAGGGACTCCTAAATATCATCAAGTCCAACTCCCTGCTCCTTGCAGGAATTAGCTGCTTCAAAACGTGTTTCTGGAAGCCCCCTGAACTAATGGCCATTGCTGGGATCTGCTGCTAGTGATCTGCTGGCCTGTGTGAAAGCCTGCAGTCTTGTGTGGTGGCTGGCATTTTTCTTGTGCCATGATGGAAGTCCAGTTTTGACTTTCAACCGGTTGAAAACACTTGTAATTTTCTTTACGTGTGGATACGACAATACTTATGCAAAGGAAATACTAAGCAACTTCTTAGTAAAATCCTTTCTTGAGAAGTTTGTCCAAGCTTGCCTCGTGCAGCCTTTAATATTGGAGTGCTTTGGAGCATGAAGCAGAGGCTTAGCCATCCGACTGAGGCCAGGCTGGCGGGGCTGCTGTCACACCACACTGTCACCTACCTGCCCTGCAGCTGGTGTAAGCAGGCAGAGCAGAGTGACAGCTGAGACTAGTGAGAGACAGGGATGACTCGACAGTGCCCATCTGAGGGCTGCCCAGGGGATTTCTGCTGGGCAGAAATTTGTGCAGTGGCAGAAACTCACTGCTTAACACAGCAAGGGTAGTGGTGGTTAGTAGGCTTGAATTAATTATAAAAGGGCCAGTGTACTGCTAGTAGTATTTTAATTAACACCAAAGCATTTATTCTGTGCTTGTGCATGTTTTATTTCTGTGTACAGTGTGAATGTGCTTCTAAATTAATTGAGTTTAAAAAAAAAGGAAAATTATTGATTATTGCATTTAATGTAGAGATGAACATGTTTTTTTCCTGTGTTAAGAAAGCTGTAAAATCCTTTGGATTTTACAATTTGAATATTCTGTTTTCAGCTCAGCATGAATGTATGGACCCAAACAGTCTGGAGGGGGACCATAGTGTATAATACTGCCTGAGAACAAAACACAGATTACAAAGTTTATTGTTTTCAGATAGGTCATTACCAAATTGAAGTTCTTAACCTCACTAAATTCATGTAATTTGGTTCCCTAGCATCACCAATAGAACATTGGTAAGTTCTGTGATTTCTGTGGTGAATAATTTAATTTATACTAGCACCAAAATCCCCAGTCAAGCTAAAACCTCACAACTCTCTGCATACCATGTCAGTATATAGTCAAATGGATTTCATATGCTATAGATTTTACTAAAGTAAATAGAATAGCAGACCTTGTCCGTACCATATTTGGGATCTATATGATCTATATAGATTGTTTTTGGTATCTATGCATGCTAAATCCTTTTTCTTTTTAGTGTCTCTTAATTTAACACATTTATGGTAAATTCCACTGTGAACACAAACATGAAACTACAGTAGCAGGTAGGTAATATACTTACAAAGCAGATAATATAACTCATGGGGTTGATTACAAAGCTTTCAAAGAAAAAGACTTTTAAGTGTTGAGATTGGCAATTTAGGCATTTTCTTCTATAGGGAATGTTACTTAATTAAGAGCCCTTGCTAATTGCATTTTATGTGAAAATTAATATAGAAGAATGAAAGCAATGTCAAGTTTGCTATATCTCCCCCCTCCCTACCCCCTGCATTTCCTGGCACTCCTTAGAATTTGAACACTGTCATAGCATAAACATTCAGTGCAGTTTATCCCAGGCATAGAGTATTTCTTGTGTTGTTAATTTTCTTGCCCAGAATAGCTTCTCTTACAAAGCACCAAAATTTTCCATGCATCATTAAACATTGTTTAGAGCCAGGGTGAATCCAGTCTGGGGAATCACCGTAATCAAATATACAAATATGTAGGAGCCTTTTTCATCCTTTTTACAGGGAAGCTCCATGAGAATAAAGACATGATGAAACACCCTTTAATTTTGATGAGGTGAGAACAACTTGGTTTTGATTAAGACACCACGCATCACAGTGTACTCCAGCCAGCTATTATTTGTTAATTTGGGAAATCTTTTTAGTAGAAGGAAAGCAAACCCTGTAAGTGTCTTTGAAGATTTGTCTTTCAGTGACAGAATGAAGGTTTCTTTTTGCTTTATTAAACACTGACTTTTTAAATGCAAGTGATACCTCTTCTTTCAAAGACTTCTGTTTCTTCTTGTTGCAGACTAAGATTCCTAGTGTTCCCAAAGAAGTTTTGATTACCATCTGTTGTTTGAAAACCCAAGAAGTTGAATGTGAAATCTTTAGGTTTTGCACTTTACGTTTGGAATTTTAAAAATGTAGAGATCAGTTTAGAAACCCTTCTGTAGAAGTCTTATGGAGAAATAACCACAAACTTACCATTGGCATTTGACTTTTGCTGAAGTTATCTTGGGTATCAATCCCAGAAATTTGAGTACCAACATTGGAGTCCCCAGTGCTGTTTTAGTGTTCTCCTTGCCACTGCATACAATATAAATGCCTGGCTTGGTAGTTGAAAAAGCTCCAACAGGCATTTTCTCATCTAATCTCTTTCTATCTTTTGAGATCTGTATAGTGTATTATTTTATTTCCTGCTGTGCCATAATACTGACATGGCACGTGGAAAATTTTTGAAACTTTTATGTCTAATTTTTTAAATGTACTTTTTTTTTTTTTTGTAAATAAGATTCCCGAAACAGGTCTAATCATGGCAAAATTTGGATTTAGGTGAAAACATGTATTTGTATAGAATATGAATATCTCCTATTTTTCTGACCATCTTTGCATTCAGTAAACTGTACAGGATGCGTGACTGTTGAAGGATCACTGTTCCCCATCTTCTTTCCAGTCTGTAGATGAATCAATTAGTCTTGAAAAGCTTATCTCAAAAACAAAAAGGAAAAGTTAAGGAGCAGAGATATCCAATTTCCTTATTCAAAAAGGGAATTAGGGAGTTTTTCCACCTTTGCATTATATTTTATGTTGTTTGCCAGCTATGTCCCAAAAGGTAAATAGACCCTAACTAAAAGCAGGACAGGAAGTGCAAGTTACGTGAGACTTAAACTGTAGTTCTTTGGTTGGAATAAGCAGGTTTATTAATCTCTGATAGCACTTAGTATGAGCAAAACTTCAAGCCTAGCCTTGAATTAAGCAAAGAAACTTCAATAAGCTTTTGATGTGCCAAATGCAGAAATAGCCTCCACCCAATTAACTTCTGGAGCTGATGCTTTTCTGTAGACACTGTAGAGCGAGCGGGCTGCAGGGGCTCAGCAACATCTAATTTCTCTCCTCAACTACTTCTTGCTGTTTTTGGCTCTAATGAAAGGTCACTGTAGAGAATGGATAAGTTTATGATTTAATATATGTAACCTAGATCCCTAGCAAGCCTGCCAGGCAGCTATAGGTCTAACCCTCTACAAGCAGTTCCAGTGTCTGTCTTGCTGTGCAATGCAGAGAGGAGGGATTTCTGCTTGTTCAGGGTGGGCCTGACCATGGTTCTGATGTGACACTCTTGTCTGGTCTGTAGGAGCAATTACAGCAGTTTGGAAGTCATGGAATCATAGAATGATTTGGGTTAGAGGGGACTTTAAAGATCATATAGTTCCAAACACCCTGGAATGGGCAGGAACACTGTTCACTAGACTGGGTTGCTCAGAGCTCCATTCAACCTGGCCTTGGAAGCTTGCACAGTGTGGTTTCTGGTAGGATGACTAGCAGTCAGTCAGTCTTCCTCATGGAAATCAAAGTGCTTTAGGTGATGTATAGGAGAAGGCCTGCTCAGGTAGTCACAGCTAAACATCAGTCAGATAACACTTGCTTTCAAATTTCTATTTAAATCATAATGTGCAGAGCGCACAGTCTGAGGTAGGTTTTTCTTCATCCCTTATGGTTTTATTTCTTGATCTGTGCATAATGTATGAGTGATGCTGCAAAACCAAAAGGATATTTAACAGCCATTAGCACTATTTCCTTTTTTAATGTATGTAGATGGATTGAGAGTGGAAGAATATTCTCCATTAGGGGATCCACATCACTCAGGACTAAATCACAGAAGACCCTTTTAAGAGAAAGCCTTTGTTAGCTGTTTCTTAAAATTCATGAAGAAAGTGGGGCTGTCAGTGAACTGACATACGTCTTTGATACACCAGCTACGTGGTGTAGCTGGACTGGTTTATTTTGGTAGGGCTTTTTTTACCGAACTCAGAATTAATGATGGTGTATTGTATTAAAATATCTGTAATAAATCAATTCTTTAAAGCTGATCCATATTCTTGAAACAGGAAACTCTGGTTTATTATAAATCACAAGGCACCCATGGGTAGGTGATATTAAAGTTTTGAATCTGCTTTATGTACACAGTCAAATGTGCTCCTCATGACAGTGCATTTATTTGTTTGATGGAAAAGCTCACAAACTGTCCAGGTTGTATAGAGGTATGACCTTTTTTTGCTTTTTAAGATGTTCTTACCTGTCACTTCCTTCTCAGCAGGTATGTGCATGTTCTGGTAGCACTTCTGGACATAGGTGGATTAATTTTATTTCATTTTGAACACCACTGTTTGAAATATTTAAAATTAGGATGGGCAAGATAGAAATGAATATGCACAGAAAATGACAATAATTGGGGAAAAAACAAATGGCAAAAGATCAGTGATTCCAGATAGTAGTGCTAGAGTTTCTGTGTTTGTTGAAGAGGGTGTTGAAGTGCTGATAGGATTTTGGTAGGTCAAGTTGTGCTTGGCCTCCCTGACTGGCAGAGAAAATTCCTTTCCTACTGTGGGACACATTGTTAGTATTTTTACTCAGAAGGCAAAATATCATATTTCAAGGAAGACCACGTTCTCTCTGTCAAAGCATTTCCATGCATTCACATCTGTGACTTAAGCAGAACTTGAGGGAAGAAATCTTGTGTGGTATTATCAAAATATCCTGAAGGTTATTGCTCTTCATTAATTGAGGAACAAATATCAGTCTAATGTAAAGGTCTTGTGAGTTTTCCTGGTTTCCTAATGGCCTTCATGCTGTGAGATAACATTTTAGTGCAGACTGATGTTCAGGGTCTACCTGCTGCCTTCAATGTTTCCGACCATAATGTTTTCCTAATTACCTGTGGAGAAATTGAATTAAAGAGCTTTTGGGTAGCATCACATTGTTCTTTGTTTTCTAGCAATTGCTCCACCACAGATTTATCTTTGACCCTGGAGAAATGAAGTACCCCCATCTTAAACTGAAAATGCCAATCTCCCTTGGTGTCCAAGAACAAGAATTGTTTGCCAGCTGATAGAAATATGAACACATTCTTTATTAGGAACTGTTCATGTCATGATAATGAGATAATATCAAGGGTCTGCTCTGTTTCATCCTTATTCTTTGTTTTGGTCTCCCTTCCACCTCCTGTATCCTCCATCTCCAGTTTCCATTCTAACCGACCTAATACAGCCCCATATCGCATTCCAGGCTGCTCTGAGATTGTATGTATGGCCATTTCATTATGGGATTCTCTCAGTCTAACTATGGGACCAGTTCTGTTTCATAGTGCCCCAGTCTCTCCAGTGCATCCATCTGTGGGATTTCATGCAGTGCTCACAGAATTTTTTTTTTCCCTTCTTTAAATAGTTGCCAATCCTATCTTAAATATTCAGGAAGGTGCTACTTGCTGAGAGGAATACTTGTAAGTTTGTTTGGGGATGATTCATATTCATGCCAGCTATTCCTGTTCTTGCCCGCTGTTGCATGAAAGATTCGGCTGTTTCAGATGTGAAGTAGTTTTATGTAACCCATGATAGTTGGGCAAACAATAGTGGCATTTCTGTTCAGTTTGAGGTAAAGGTTTTATAAGCTTGCAAACATTACTAGGTTACAATAACTGTCTCCTTAGCATCTTCTGCCATGTTTCAGTGCTCCTTTCTTCTGCTGCCAGGATGGAGTGTGTAGCCTTGGAAGGTAAGGAGCTTAAATGTGATTCATGCAATGCCTATCTGAAAGTCATTATATCATCAGAGGATTTGTGATGGTAGCTGGTGTGGTTTGCTGATGTTGTAAAAGCCCAATGTTGCAGCTGGCAGATTTTTTTTTAGCTGGCAGTGAAAGTTTAGGGTGCTGAAATGACATTTTGGCAAAGCACTGCAGTGTGTGTTTATGTCTGCCAGTCTGTTCGGCGAAGCGCTGCAGTGAGATGCTCAATAGGCATGAGTGGCAAATTGGGGTCCTGGGTTGAAGTGATGATGAGGGTTGTATAAACTTCAAGCACTCTCTGTGGAGAAATAGATTAATCTGTGTTTTCAGAATGTTGATCCAATGTCAGCTCCAAAAAAAAACCCCACCAAAACCCTGTAGGTTAATAGGGAGAGGGAGAATGAAAGAAATAAGGCAGGATGCTTTTATTAGGACTACCTAATTATTGGCAGTCCTATCATTACTATTAGTAGAATGGAGGTTTATAACTGAGTACTTGTGATGATCAGCAAATACCAGTGGCATATGATAGTATTTTGGTGGCTATTTTGGTCACTGATAAAACTTCCTAAACATATATATCAAGTAATAGATAAAAGCTTGTACGTAGCCTGTGGATATCTGGGACTTCTTCAAAGCTGCTAGCACATAACAAAGGAGATGACCTATCTTTTCTACGGTAAACTGTTGCAAAACTTTTTGGCTCTCACCTGCTTTCAGCTGTGTTAAATTTGTCCCTTAGAGGAAGTTAAGTGGCCTGTATAATTTTTCAGTTTTTAAGTTCCTTGTCTCAGAGTGTTTCATGATATGTATGGACACTGGAATTTGTTACTGGAGAAAGCTACATGGAATTTCTCAGAAATTTATCTGAAAATTTAGGTGGCAAATGTCTTTTTTGCCAGTCTAATGCAAAATATTCCCTGTGAGGAAACTGGAGGTGTAAAGCTGCTAAAGCTGTCCTCCAAAAAAACATGCTTTTTGCAAGAGTGAAGTAGGCAGAGAGCCTCCTTCTGAAATATATTTGACATATTGATTGCCCTCCATGCTTTTGGTGTTAGCTTTCAGAGCTGTTTCCTTGTGCTTTATTAGCACATACCCAGGAGGTTTGCCAGGCTTGGGTCAGAAAAGTCAAAGCTGAAGATGAGGAAATGCAGCCAGTAAAGAACTTCTTTTGCTGTGCTTAGTAGGTGAGCTATGAACAGAGAGAGGAGCTGTCTGTAACTACCTCTCCTTCGGAAGCACATAAACCTGGATTTTTGCCTTTGAAGCTGCTTAATCCCTCTGTCCCACCTCCCACTCCATCCTGTGTCAGCCATGCATATTTCTTCTCTGGGGCTGTGGGACAAAGCGAAGGCTCTAGGCTTTTTTGGCTGACCTTTGCTATACCTTTTCATTGTGTAATGTAAATCTTTTTCGTGTGTTATTCTATGTAAAGAAGATACGTGGATTTATTTTTTTTCTTTCTAATTCCTTGTGATGGTTTTAGGGCCCACAGGGTTCTCTATGGTCTAAACGGACATGCATTGCCCTGGAGCTGTGTGAAAAATTCAATTAGGGTGTCAGGGTCAGTGTCACTCATGAGAAATATCTTTTTATCCTTAAAGACAGCATTTCTAACAGGGAGTGTCCGAGCTGAAGAAGAGAAGAAGCAGCGGTTGAAACGAACTATCACATCTAAAGAAATCTATTTTTACAGCTAGTAATACTGAATCTGCCTGTGGAAGGAAATTTCGAGGGCCACTGAGCTGGGTTAGAGAGCATTTTTAAGACCTGAAGGTTCTCTTGATTTTTTGTGAGCCTTTAGGAAGGAGGCTGGAAGCTGTAAAACCTGTTAGCAGCTCTAGTATTGAGAACTGACTATGAGCTTCCGATTGTTTCTAATGGGGAGTGTTTGTAATTAATTAAGCTAATAGTTTCTAATAAGTTGATACTTTTAAAGATGTTGAAATGTGTCGTTTAATTCTAAGGATGTATGCATTGCTGGCCATTTTGGTAGAATTTATATCCCTAATGCAATTTACAGATGATAACGTGTGCATGAAGCACTTATGCTTTGCCTAATGAATATACTTATGTCAATTAAAAATAATAACATTACACTGGTGGCATCAAACACTTCAGTTCATTACTTAACACCCAGCATATCTTAGGCATGTAAGAACTGCACTCAAAGATGCTTGTTCAACCTCTGTCTGACTTAGCTAATATTTCATGTAGTTGATCTGATTCTTTTCAGATTCCTAGTAGCATCACTTTTAATGGCCAGGTCATTTTTAATTTTGTGAATGTGATTTGTCATCTTACAAATCCCTCAAGATATAACTGCCCAAGTTCAGATAGACATACTGTATGTAAATTGTTTTATAGAGAGAGGCCAGAGGTCAAACAGAGCTGGAGGCTGCATTAATTTCCCTCTCTGGAGAAAATTATTCTAACAGGTCAAAAATGAAGTCACTGGCAAGATGATGTAAATGTGAATGTGTTTTGCATGGATCCTTAGGTGGAAGAAAGATTTCCCTTCTCCTCCTCGTCTGTATCATGGTCTTAGAAATTTATCTGAAGTGAATTTGTTGTGTTTGATGGTGCTGGACCGATGCATTTAGCAGCTCCTCTTCCTGGTCCCACAGCATGGAGACAGGCTATACAGTGCCCTTTTATGAGCATATGTTTGCATAGCAGAAATACAACAGGCGAAGACAGGAGGAATTAGTGATGACTGTTGTGAGAAGAGTGCAGCACAGGGTTGTTAGACCAATAGGTGGAAGATGGAAATTCCTTTTAATAGGAACCTTACGTCAGTTGTCACCTTTTGTTGGCTTGGAATTTATAAAGCAGCCTCTTGAAATGAGGGTAAATTTTTTCAAGCATCATTATTTCCAATAGATTTCAGGTGTTTACTTTAAAAAAAAAAGAAAAAGTAATAGCTATCCTGGTAGCTTTGAAGCAGGGCATGTGTTCGCATACAGCTGACCTGATGTCTAAGCCAGAGTAGTGAACTCGCTTTTCACAGTCGTCGGCATAATGTTTCCTTCGTAATCTATTTTTGGAAGGGGTGGTGTGCTCATCATTCACAGGAAAGGTAACAGATTTAGCAGTGCTTCTTTCCACCTCCTACACACCATCTATATGATGGAGTTTTTAAGTCTTAGCTGTCTCTGCAGTTTTTTCCCTGAGCTACATTTCGGATATATGCCTTATAATGCGTCTGGTTGGACTGCTGTAAATGCCAGCTGTTGCCCAAACTGAGAAATAGGAGAGGCTTGGAGAAGTAATGAAACCAATTTAAAAAGAAAAGCTTAGATGTTGCTTTGGAATCTATTTGTGGTAATATAAACACCTCAGTGGCAGTTAAGATGAGAGCAGTGGTTTTGTTCGTTCATCTTTTCCCAGCTTCTGTCTTCCTGAGCTCAGTTGTATGCCTCTAGATTGAGTGTGGTACATAATGGGAAGGGAAGCAACTAAGCAGGAGCCTTTGCTGATCTCCTGAAGGAGAATCAGGCTTGCCAATTCATCCTGGTATCCTCTAGTTAGCAAAAGTCTCTTTGTGGAAACAAAGCTGGTGGGGGGTATGAGTTGGATTCAGGAAGAGTGGAGAGACTGGGTAGAAAATATCTGATTGTCACGAATCAGAGGAAGAAGCAAAGAGTGGCTGTGTATGAGAGAAGGCAGTTCTTGTATTTATCTAACATTCAAGCACCATGAGGCAACCTCTTAATCCTGTTTCCTTGGGGTATGGGATGCTGGCACAGAACTCCCCCTCCAGAAATCTGTTTCTGCTGCTGGGAACAGGGAAGAAGAGCTCAACCTATGATAAGGCATGTGCAGCGGATGCTATTTTTCTCTTACACCCAGCTGCTCATTTCTTTGCCAGCAAAATAGTGGCTTGGAAGTCTAGCTGTCCTGGAATTTGAATATTTCAGCCTGATGTTTTGCTTTTTGGTGAACATCAGTTATGAACATGAATCCTACGGGAGGAAGAAATTACATTTCAGATTATTTTCTTATAATCACTCTACATCAGTCCTAATGTTGATCCCTTTGATAATTGCCAGGAAACTTATTTGGAGCAGGACTTGATGAGTGCTGACTGCTTTTGAATATTGCATCCTAGCACTTAACAACTGGAGTTTTTGCATGTTCTGTCTTAGTTTAGAAAAGCAGGGCTTTTGAGTGATTGGTTTTTCAGGGACACAGATTCAGCTGAGATTTCAAATTATCTGAAAGGACTTGTACAGAGTCCGTCATGTCATGTCCTCCTCTTCTGCTTTCCTGTTCCACCCTTCAGTGCCTGAGGCATGTTTTGAGCTCTGTGCAAACCATTGCATCAGCCCAAGTCTTCCTAGATTCTGTGTTTTGACATCTCACTAGCTCTCTTAATTAGTATCCCTTATCCCAAGGAGAAAGTAAGTTATCTTAACTGAACAGATTCTGAGGATCTTGTATTTGAATGAGTTTATGTGCATGAAAAAAGGAGAAAAAGAATTTTTGAAGATTGTTGAGTGTAAGGAAAAGATACAGCCATGTGCTTTGTGAGGTGCTTATTAATTATCCAAGTTTAAAAAAAAAAATCTAAATACCTTTTAAAGTTTCCAGTGAGTTAAAATCTGTTCTTACTGGGCCTTAGGTTCATCTCTCCTTCAGACACTCTTACAGCCTGTGGAGGAGATCTGCCCTTTTGGTTTGCATAGGGTGCACAGTGTTTGACCAGCTGTTTCATCAGTCTAGTGCAGCATCATATTGTGCCATCCCAGAATCATCACAGAATGGCTTAGGCTGGGAGAGACCCTAAAAATCATCCAGATACAACCCCTTTGCCATTATCCAACCTCCCTGCCATTGTCTTCCCTGCTCCTTTTTCATAATCTCCATAGGTGTCCTAAAGAAGTAAAGATGACCACCTTGTATTGGTGGACACTAATCTCCCCTTTACCAGGATGGCAGGCAGGGGGACTGACTGTCCATCCTTGGGCACTATAGCGACACTCAAAGGAAGTGGCAGCAATTTCAGCAAAGTGTAAAGAATTTACACAAAGTGTCTGTTATGTTCATACCATAGTTGCAATTGCTCCCTGCCCCCGACCGCCCAGGTGGACTGGTGGGAGGTCAGAACTGAATTGACGCTTTTCTGCTTTTCTTGCAAATCATCAACGTGCAGTTCAAGCTAGCCTTTTTATTACCTTAGTGCTCAACTTCATTTATGTAAATCTGTCAAAGGCTACCTTGCTTGCCCATGTGTAAACAGGTACAAGATTTTTATCCACAGTGGCTATGCTGTAGAAATTGAACATGGAGCTTGGCTATAAACCTCTTTATTAAAATACAGTGATTGTCCAAGGGAAGTAAGAGCTCAGGCTGACTATTCAATTTTTTCTTTACATTTAGCTGAGTGCATCTGGCATTCAGGGAGAAAAACACACCTGTCATAGCATTTACCAAACATTCTTCAGAAGGAAGAAAACTTGAAATAATTTGTATTTTTTGTTTTGACATGAACTGTCCACTGCTTGCAAAAATCACTTCAGTGTAGCAGTTAAAATCATGACTGTGTTTCAAGCTACTGTATGTAGCATACTTATGAAGAGCTTTTATGTTTCAGTATCTCATCCACTATGTCTGTTATTGTAAGACTGTCATGCGATTTCAGATGATATTTGTGATATCCCAGATGCGTTGGATTGTTCTGGGTTTTTTAAAATCTCTTCTGGAGGAGAGGGGAAATTTGGCTGGCTTATCCCCAGACATTGTGACCTGTCTTTGAAAACGCTCAATTATGTCCTGATTGCTGGCTCTCTTTGTTAGAGGAACACACCACCTTTGACTAAATGTCATTCTGCATGCGGCCACCATTTGAGAATGATTTGAGAAGTGGGGGCAAAGAAGTGCAGAAATACCAGTTCTCTTTGCCTTAGAGGAGCTGTCTTCCTCACAGCAAAGCACTGCATGAAGTTCCCTCACTTGTTTGGGTAAGTAGCTAACAGAGGTTTGGAAGGGCTGCTGGTAGGATCCAAGTTATGCAAGCTTAGGAGTGAGGGACTGGACTAAGATGCTCCTCTTTTGACTGATGAATTGAATCGTCTCTCTGAAGAGGCACAGCTTGCTTCAGTTACAAAATCAAAGGACAAGAGACCAGAGTCCAACTCTTGCATGTTTTGTGGTCTAGCACTGGAAAGACTTGGGGTATGCATGCGAATCATTCACTGAAAAAACAGGCTTGTGCTTAAGTGCATGCTTCTCATGACCATCTTTGTTCAGGAGTGTTAAACGGGCTTTATTACACTAATGTTAAAGCTAACAGTGCATCAAGGGTAAGACTCTTCTATATTTCAGCCACTCAGTAGTGCTTTGGTGAGCAGGGAAACTGAACTGCAGTCAGTGGGGTTACTCAAGAATATGGAGAACTTTCAGCGTTTGACAGGTGATTGCAGAAAAAAAGAACAAGGAGAAGTGAATGGGCATATTGATAAGAAAATAAAGTACATAAACAGGTATGTACATAACTGGTGAGGTAGAAATCTACAGTATTTTAGCAATGATAGTATATAATTTTGTAGTTGTTCTGATTAACAGTAGGCTTTCTCGGTCGTGTCTGCACGTATATTGGCTACAAGGAGTGCATTAGAGAGTTTCATTAGGCAAAGTCAGCCCTTGGGATGTTTCCATGTCTGTTTTCTTTTTTTTTTTGACTCTGTATTCAGAACAGTTGTGACTCATTTCTGTTTAGCTTTTGATGTTGGAGCAGTGCTGCAGTGTTCAAATTTCTATTAGTAATCTTAAGCATCATCTGGTAAAGTTGTATGTGAGAGAGAAATTATAGTAATTGTCCTTGACAAAACAAAACAAATAAAAAAACCCTGAGAGTTTTGCCACCAGGCATTATTGAATAATGATTAAAGAAGTCTCTAGAGGGCGGAAATAAATGGGATGTGTAATTTTTCTGGCTTTAAAATTTGACATGAAAATATTCTGTTCTTCTTTGTTCCTTTTGTTGTTCTTGCATAGCATCTGGAGTGTTGTCTTCTCTACTGTGGGGGTCAGCATTAGTCATCTGGGCAGATGCTCTTCCAGAGTCATCAAGCTGTAGGTGGATAACATCCAAACAGTACAGAGCAGCAATAAAACATCATATTCTTATCATGTGGAAAGGTGTTGGAGTCTGTTAAATTCATCCCTTTATTCCTATTTGACACGCCTCTTTGGCTGCATGAAGAAGGGCTGCTATAAGCCTGTCAACTGTCAGTTCTATCTTGTACTATTGTTTCTTTGATCAACCTGTTATACCTTCTAGATTGGCAAGGTTTTAAAGAAAATAGAATTTATTAAGGACAAGAGGGTAAGGCTGGTACAGTGGCAGCTAGTAGCAATCAAGTTTTCTTACTTCCTTTGACAGTTTTTATCTCCCTATTTGTGCAGCCGCTGACACTCTTTGAGGATGAGGACAGCAAAGAAGGATGAGGCAAGACAGGAAGGGATGGTGTTGTCAGTCAAACCTACCTAACAGAAAAACTTGTTTCATTTTCTTGGTGTTTGCTTGCTATTCTTCTTTCTATTCAAGATTGTTCTGATCTTGGAGTACTTAATTTTGCCATATAAATAGTTTTGTTTTTCAAGACTGTGCCGACTGAACATCTGAGAATCTGAGATAATTTGGTGCATGGCTGTATTTCATACCAAATTATTTATTCCACTTCTTGATCATTGATACTAATATAATTGTGATATTAGTAAAAAGATTAGGAAGTACAAAGGCCAGGGAGCAGGATGTTCTTGTCAGAGGGAAACTGGTTCTTCAGCTGTAAGTATCCAAAATATTGTTCAGTCAAGCATTGCACAGAAGTGCATTGCAATTAAAAAAACCTATCACAGATTTAATTGTGCTATTGGACAGATCAGCCAGATCATCACGTGTTTGCTTTCCTGAAGTACCATTGTATCAATATGCATTTATATGCATATTATGCTGACCAGTGCCATGGTCAGCAATGGCATATGCTGCCTTTTAACTTCTTTTGCCTTATGAAATACCAGTGTATTTCATACTCTGTACACAGACTTTTTAACTCTGAGGTAAGTACTAATAATTTAGAACTGTCCTGTCCTTTTTTATTGCCTTTCCCTCCACCTCTCCCAACCCAAGCAGTTTGGTTCTTCACTGCCATAGTCCCTGAGATACAAGTAAGCTATTAGAGCCTTCTTCAGACTGCCAGAGAAGCAGACTATTACTGCAAGGTGATGGGAGTTTTTGATTTGGTACAAGGTAGTGATCACAAGGCTCGTGACCTTTGGGTTTTCAAGCAGTTACTTTATGAGGACAGAATGGTAGAACACCATACATTCTAGTCCTTGTCCTTCATGCCCATCACTGCAAAGAAAGCTGTTTAGGGGGAAATGGAAAAAAAGGGAATTTTGTGGCTCCTGTGGAGTCTGGATTATTTGAAATTTTTTCAGTCTTATTACTGGTACTGCTCAAGGATGGAGACATTGTTTACAACAGGGAGATGTTCTGGAAGAATAGACCTACGGCTATTAAAACATCAGTGAATGTGTGTGAAATTTCACACCAAAGTAATTACACTTTTAATTTCAGGGAAAGAATTTTGCCTTGTTTATTTTTGACATACCTTCTAGTGCATACTAATTCTTTCATCCTTGTGGTTTAAGTGTTATCTTAGTACTTGGGCTGTATTTGAAGTGTTTCCTACCAAAGCACATATGCAGTAGCATGAGATGTGATAGCAGTACCATTCTGTGCATGTTTTTCTTGACAATGTCTTTCTTGTGTCACATTATTTAGACAGGATTGGCTCAAGTGCCACATATAAATGTCTATTTCTGTTTGAGAGAAGAGGTGGGAAACTGAATTAAGTGTTCAGTGCCAGTTAATATTTAAAGATACAGTTTAAAAATATGTATTCAGTCAACCTGAACTGGCAACACTGGGCTCATGTGTGATTTATTTTGGTCAGTCAAATATCAATAGATATAGGTGCTGCAGAAACAATTTGATTTGCATGGCTGTACTTCATTTTAGAAGATGGTGAGCACCATGAGTCCTAGTTCAGTCTCTCAACATTGACTGCATTACCTTCGAGACCGGTCCTTGTGGAGAATGAATCACTACACCCCTTGCAAGCCTGGGGAGAATTTTGCCTTCTGCCTTAATGGATTGCATGAGGGGGGGATGCACACAGGCCACGTTGGCATGAAGTTGGTTTGTTGATACTTTCTGTACTTCAAATCCTGGACCAGACCCCCCAAAACCACGATCCCCAATCATAATGACTGTCCTCTAAGCAGCCACAGTGCTTTCCTAAAACACAGTCTGAACTGTGAGTACAGCACAGCAGTTTTGTTAGTAATCTTTGGGTTAAGACCCCCATGATGGTTCTCTGAAGTTGCACTGTATCTGGAAGAGTGTAGTTTGAATGGATGGAGAAATACACCACTCAAAGCTTTGTAGCTATACTGCTTTTTTTGCTTTGGGATTTATTTGTATTTTATCCAGGAAAAAAAATGTCACAGAAATGCAGCTCGTTAGAATAGGATCCTCAAACATCTAAACTGACAAAAATCATTAGTCCTTACGCTCTGAAAAGCATGTGGGTTATTTCAAAGAACTTAAAAGCCAAATGTCACTTTTCATCTTCAGAGCAGATGCTTCTAATCTATTGGAAATGCAAGGCAGGAAGCTTGGATTTCTCTTGCTGTTTCAGAAGCAGAAGAATATAAGCTACATTAATTAGTCCTATTAGTAATGTTGATGTCAGAGGTGCTAACCTGAACTAGTCAATTGTCTGCCAAATGTGGACGTATAAACATCGATTCACTGCCTCAGTATTGATTTAGGCACCTACAGGTAATGTTTAAATGGTTTATTGGAACATCCTCTGGGGCTTTACCAGCACCTGTTCACACTGGTTAATATACGCCAGCACTCCTAAAGCATTTTAGAAGCTGTGCTGTCAACAGTTTCTGAACACTGAAAGAAACCTTAACGCCATCTGTCTAGTCAGGCACAGCCCAACCCTGATGAGTTACTTGTCCTCTTAAATTTAAACTACTTAAATTTTTAGTTGGGTGATGACTGTCTTCAGCTTTTTTAAGATTAAGTTTCTTATAGTAACAGGAAAGCAAAGCTTGGTAGCATCTCTTTGAACAATGTTTCTATTTAAAAGCTTCTAATACAAAGGCAAGAAGGAGTTGCACAGAGTGGCATGAAATTCAAATGTGGCACTGAGTTGAGCTGTTCAGACTCAGAGCTGCATCTTTGGATATTGCTGCTTCAGTGTTCAGCATTGGGACAGCTTTGCAATGTAGATTTAAATTGTTCATCATGCTTCTTGAAATTATAACCATCGCTGGAATGTTTGAAGTTTCTTATGGTGTTAATACTTTGTTGATTTTTGGAAGGAAGAAAAATGGGTTTTGGCCTTCTACACTGTCATCTGAATTCAAAGAAAATGTTTAAGTTTTGTTTGAGTCAACAAGACTCAAATGGCTGGAACTTCAGTGTACATGTACATGTAATGCTATAGTCTTATTTGTTTCTTGGGCCAGAAATGTCTAAAAATGTATATCAGTTTGTCTGGGAATTATTCTGGGAAGCTACTGTTGGATTTTTGTTGTGGTGGTGGTTGGTTCCTTGATTTGGTTTGGGGGGGAGGTTGTGGTTTTGTTTGTTTTGTTTGTTTGTTTTTTGTTTTGGTGATTTGGTTTTGGCTTTGTTTGTTTTATGTTTGGGATGGTTTTTTGGTTGTTTGATTTGTGTGTGTGTGTGGGTTTTCCTTAGATTTAGTTTGTTTCTTTCTGGGGTGAACCAGGTCAGAGTAAAGGTATATTCAGTTTTGGGATGTGATAGCAGGCTGAGTAATCCCTCTGTCTAGAATGATGTTTTATAACATGAGACACGTTTCATACTCAGTACTATTGCTATGGAAGAGCATATGATTTAAGTCCTAATTAAACATGCAGATAAGTTCATGGGAATGACAGCAGTGAGCATTCAATATTAAGGACAGAAAGAATTTTCCTCCTCAGAGAAAAAAAAAGTAGGCAATTTTGAAACTAAAACAAAGGGTCTCCTGTAACTTCTCGACCCTCAGCAAGGGTATTTTTCTTACTTGATGATGGACTCTTTGTGACTTCACTTGCAATTAGCTTGAGTAGAATTTGATATTACAGTAAAAAAATAAGAAAAGCATTTAAGGACATTTACCTACAGGATTTTTCATTTTTCAAGTGAATAAATAGTATTTATCTTCAAGGAGGTATGGTAAGTATAAAGAAAAATAACAGCTGAATCAGTCCCTACCTTCTTGAGAACTTCCTTCCAAAATAACTGGAATCAGTCATATGGTAAAGATAATTGTAAAAGCCACAAGGCTGTTAATCGTCATGTATTCTGTTTTTTTCAAATCCAGAGAGGACAGAAGTGGCCTTTGACACATTCTAGGTTCTTGTACTTTCCCTTTCACATGTGTAAGCTACATTGAACACATTGCTCTCTCAGCCAATGGACTGAGAGAAAACTTTTCCATCTTTAAGGAGTCACATTGATTTTCTAGGAATATGAGTAGTAGCTACAACTATCAACTATCTATTCTCCCCACCTTGGCATTATGAGCATTAGGTGTTTTAGTCCTTTTGCTTATAAATGCATCAGATAAAATAACCTAAAAAGAGTTATAAACATTGGTGTAGCATAGGAATCTCATCTCGAAGATGCAGGACAAGCATGGCAGGGTCTCACTCTTCCCTTGCCAGCAGGGATTTGCAGTTGAGGGAGTTCCTAACTCAGAGGTGTCAGTAGGCTATATGAAAAGTGCTGTGTTTCTCTGTGATACCCCTCAACTTGTCCAGCAGTTATTTGAATCCATGTAACCCTCCACAGCCAGTGTCCTGCTTTAAGATTTTGATTATGGTACTGGTGATTTTATTTAATGTCCTTTAGTTTTCATCTGTGAAGACAGCTGATTTATCATTCCTTATCGTCTTTGTGCTGTTTAGCAGGTAAAGGTCAAGTTGATGATCAAAAAAATATCAAATCTGAGCTCTTTCAGGTGTTCATCGTGATATTTTTTTGTGTTAACTGAATTTCTGTTTTTATTTGCACTTCCTGAAAAATATCCACTTCGCAATAAAACGGGAAAGAAGAGGAAATCCCACTTTTTTATGAAACTTACTTGTTTAATAGAGCTGTGTTTTTCTTGTCTTAGACTGAATGATTTTAAAGAAACTGGGAAAGAAAAAAAGGATAAGCTTTCCATCTTGGTGCTAGTAGCCATCTTTTTCCTGTTGCACATTTTCTCATTTCAAAACTTTATTATGCAGAAAAGAAATTTAAGCTGCTGTGTCCATAAATGATGTGGGAGCAGATTTCAATATTCATTAATTTTTCCATTATTCAGAACTATTTGACTGTTTCAGCCAATCAGTTGCTCTGTCTGTTTTTTGCAGTTTGTTGTTTGTTCTGTGCAGTTGGTCACTGATCGCACGGAATGTTCTTGCTCTTGGATAGAAAGTCTTCCAAGCTCACAAAGCCTTTCTGAAGGAACTTTACAAATAAATTACTGCATGCATATTTGCAGTGGCTTTTCATGTGTATGATGAAAGAATGTAAATAAAAGGAATGGTGAATGCAATTGAAATGGCTGCAAGAATTGCTTTCATATGAATATCCTGGAATATTTTATGATGGCTTAGTGTTACTGCAGCTTCTCATGGATACTTTTTAAAATAGGCATTGTAAAGACATTGTCCTCAAATTGTGGGTATGTATGGGCATTAGCTTGGTGCTGGTTTCATGTTTTCAAGATTTCCTGCTAGAAATAGTTGAGGGGAGGGAGGGTGTTAAATGAAATTTTAAGCTTATGACCAAATTATTTGTGGGATAAATTCTGGAAGATTTATGCTTGAGATTCAGTTTTTAGATTTTTATTTTCTTGTTCTGCTGCCAGATATCAGAATTTCTTCCACTTCATTACCACTTCTAAATCTGTGACTTGTACATTGTCTTTTCTGTCACAGATCCTTAAGGAAGATATTTTTAAAAAATCCCTTAGTAACTGATGAGACACTCTCCTTCAAACTGAAACACTGTCATTTATTGTTACTCTTTCTTTTCAGTCTTTCACTTTCAACTCAAAAGGCCTTGTTTTTATTCAAATCAATTTGCATTAATTTTTAAAATAAGATTTGGAGGTTCAACACCAGCTGCTTGATTAAAATCTAACTAGATCCATTTCACTCTGCACCCTTAATACACTCATTTTGCAATTCTGAGCAAAAGAAGCAATCTTGTCAGACAAGATTTGCTCTGGTGTTTTATTGCTCGTGATTCTGTTTCCCTCCAGGAGCAGGATTTTCAGCTGTGTGTAGTGTTGGCTGTTGCAGTCAGAGGAGTAAGTGCTGATTTCCTCTCTGAGAGCAGCATTAGTGCCTCTGGTGCAGTTCTCTAATCCTTACCCTGGCCTGCTCATTTTTTTTTTTGTTCATAAAGTGCCAGAGCACCACGCGACTGTCTGTTGTTGTCACTTGCCTTTCATCAATGCTTATTTTGGACCACCCAAAGATCTGGTCAATTATTTGATTGGAAATTTGGTGGGAGAGTAACCAGTCTTTTAAAAAACCCCACAGTATTTCATTTCTAGGGGGTTGGGGTTTTTTCAGTTTCTTTGTAGAGGCTTGTAGTGGTTATTTTATTCTCTCCTGCAAACCAGCTGGAGGGAAGGTTTCCTTCAAATGGGATGCTCTTTCTGTCTAAGGCTGTGAAAAAGGAAAAGCAAAGTTTGCTTGAGAAATTGGAATAACATACTCATTTTAGCTTTTTAATGAAGCAGTTCTCTCACATCAGCCTCTCCGTTCTGTACAATGGGGGCCTATTCTTGGCAGTGGAGAAGCAATTCAGTAAAGATTTATTTGCAGATAACTCTGCAATTTTGGCTGTTTCCCTGTAAAGGAAACTTAAATTGCTGGTTGTCCTGTTGTGTTAAAAAGCACCAACTAATTGCTTTGTTTGCATCTCTGCAGTAATAGAATAGGTGATGTCATTTTAGTATTAAAAATTAGGCCACTGTCCAAGGCAGTTGTTGAGTGATCCATAATTAGGATTCTAACTTCAAGGTGTCTAATTGAAGTGTCCTGAAATAGTTATTTTTAAAGTGCTTCTAGTTGGGCTTCCCAGTGTTACTAATGTTGAACCACTCTTAAATGAACACAGACTTGGCCAAAAAGTCCAAGAACAAAAGTTCTTCAAGTTGGTGATTAAAACCCCACACTCCACCCAAATGCGTGCCATAAATAAGTGACATACTCCTACCATGACAAAATTAGTTGAGGAGAAAAAAGACTCATGGTAAAACTTGTAAATGTCATCTTTGTTAGCATGGGACATGTAGGAGCCTTTTCTAAAAAGGAGGATTCAGTGCTCTGTGAATAGATGAGTACAGTATGTTAAGCCTCGTGAATAACATAGTAAATCTCAGTGTCTTGAATTATGCAGTATGATGTTGGGAATGCTGTTTTTCACTGTTTAATTTGTAAGATGTACTGTTCTACCAACTACAATGCAGCACACTGAAATTATTGCTTCTTTGGAGGAAAGGAAATGAAGTAATTGGTTTCATTTGTTTGGGACTCTGAGAAAGTTGCGATTGTGTTGTGTTTGAAACAAACATGGTACAGAGTTGCCTTAGAGTTTGGGGACTTCAGGTTCATAACAGTGTGAGTACAAATTAGGACAGGTGAGACAGGAACTTTATTCACTGTGGTCCTAGTGAAAGAACACTGGGACAGTGTTCCCCCCTCTCTAGTATTGCCCTACCTCAGAAGTGGGGAGTTGGAAACTGTGTCCTCTACCATTGCTTGAAGTTCAGCACCTGTTATGTTTCAATTAAGTTGTTCTCCTTTAAAATAGAGTTTGATACATAATTCTGCATGTGAAAATAAATAAAAAAACATTAGTTCAACAGGCAAAAAACTTAATAATTGTTGTGTCACCATGTAAAGTTATCAGCAATGACCCAGCAGGGTATCCAATGTGGAGAGCATGGTTGAAAAACAATTTATGACTGCCTTTTTCTCAGCAACAATTGATGTTTTGGGGGAGAAAAAATACTCATCTTGAGCAACATTATTTGGGTGATACACAAACTTTCATATGGCTCCCACTGAACACCTGTTTAAATGAGGAAAACTTTTTTTTCTGTACATTCATGTCCCTTTTCCCTGATGAAGACTGGGAGGGAGCTTTGTGTGTGAAGCACATGCAGGTGGGTTTTCTTCATAGGAAACAAAGCCATTCACAGGGTGAAACTGGGAAAGACAGAACATGTGAAGCTTTTGTCAGAGCATTTTTAGTTGAATTGGAGTGTGGTTATGAAGCTGGTAAATTTTGGGCATATAATCATTAACAATTAAATGTTCTGTCCTTGGAAATAAGCAGTCAGAGAAACTGAAAATAATGCAGGATAACCTGCCTGATGGCAAGACAAGCATGTAGTCAAGAGAAACTCTGCAAAATGTGGGAAGTTACATTTGCAGCTGGTGACCCCATAGTGAACTGTGTGCATCCTCCCAGATGTCAAGAGAAAATCAGAAATTAATATATTGTATTATAGTGTTAAAAATAAGTAATTTCCATGAATTGTTGTTCTGTTGGGAATGGGGATAGTGATATTCAGTTAAGGATTAATGTAGGAAGCAAGGAAGAAAATTCAAGGTTGGATGGATCAAGTGAAGCTTTTTCCAGGTTCTCTCAAGTACTAGTTGTGAATTAAATGGCTGATACTGAACACAAGCTGCTTCTGTAACAAAAAGGATCACTGAAACAACTTCCACGAAAGTAAGATGCCTTAAGGGCACATTGCTAGGCAAAATTAACTTTTAACTCCAGAGCTTAAAATGCCTGGGATGCACTTTGAGTTACTTTGAAGTTTGAATCCATGGACAGAGGTTGCTAGATCTCTATGTTTCTAATGTATATAAAATGTAACAGCTTGGCATGATGTTGTAAGCAAGTGAAAGACTTCTGAAGAGGTGGTAAACATCAGCACACTATTTAGTAAAGCATCAGTATTTAGTAAAGCAGTGCTAAAATTTGTGACTGACAGAGATGTATAGACTCTGTTTGATCCCACTTTAACTCCATGGCAGACCTTGAGCACCACTCTTCCCAGAAGTCCTTCCTATGCAAGACAGGTTAACCCTGGATATTTTGTGCTGGGTGATCTATTGGCCACAAAGTGATTAAGTGAAGATGGAGTCCCCCAGTAACTGGGGCTCATAGGTAACATAGCTATTGTCATAACAGTATCCCTAGGAAAAAGAAAAAATTAAAAATTGAAGCATTACATGGAAATAATGGGAAGAGGGGTTGAATGTAAGGTGTCTGAAGCAGTCTTACTAGCTCTGGGGTTTTGTTTTTATTTCTTTCTTTGTGGTTTTTAAGTAGTAGAGAGATCCCTTTCCTCACTTAATTCACATACTTCACATCAGAAAATCTAGAGGTCAAACCAAGAACTCAGTAGTTTCATCAAAGCTACCATGAGGGTTTTCCTTTCATTACACCATGGAAGTTGGATTAGTAATGATAGCTTTTGCTAGTTCATTCGTTTTTCAGTGACCACTGTTAAGAACAGCTATTGAATGCTACCCAGGTGATCATTTGATCTGATTTGTGGTAGCTTAAACAGATGGATTCCTGCATGTGTGAGACCTATGTCTGCTCTCCCCCTGACAGCTGTATTGACAGTAGCAGCCAGAGATCAACCAAGCAGATCATTTTATGATCTGTTCTCTTTCTTCTCATTCTTAAAATTAATGTCTAAAATGCATATGTAATTTAAATGATTGATTTAGATGATCTTCACCGATAGATACGTAAATAAAAATCTGGCCTGGGTTTCTAAACGGACTAAATAAACTGGGTGTTCTTTGAGAAACAGGTTTCTAAAAGTTATCTTGTTTTGAATATTCAACCACCTCTGATAATCCATCCAAAACAATTTCTTACAGGCAACAACTCTACTGACTGAGTTGCTTGTAGTAGATAAACTGTAATGATGCAAGTGTACAGTGCTTAGGCAGTTCTCCTTTACTGTGCACTTATATTGCTAAATGTAATATATACTTGATAAGGTTTCAAATTTTCCATTTCCAGTATATTTTAGACAATTTGCCTGTGCTTTCTTAGTCTAGTGTAATAAAGTAAGGAAATTCTGGGGTTTATACTGTAAGTTTTGTTTGACATATCAAATATATGTTTTAATTTTCATACTGCTGTTCTATCAATATCTTTATTTCCTACTGTGAAGAAACACATCTTGGTCTACATGGCACTCAGGAAACCTCTGAGCACAAAACTGGGTATTAAAAATGACAACCAAAAAAGGTTGTTACTTGGAAAATAGGCTGAGGATTGTCACTTGTGCAGCAGGAAAGCACAAAATTCATTAAGTAGTTAATGATCTCAGTGGTTTTAAATGTGGAGAAGGAATGGCTTTCTTTTATTGAAGCTGGAGTCTTGGCAGCAAAGGAGAGGAGGAGGTGACTTTATAAGAAGTATTCAAATGTTCTGAAATCCTGGTTTTCCCCTTGTTCACTTGGGGGGAAAAAATCTGTAAAAGTAAGGAAATTGCTATTTCACATTGGAAAATATAGATAGCAAAAGTCCTGAAACTCTGAGAAATGCCTCACACGAATCACAGGGCCAGAAACACCAGGACTTGGTCATGTCTTAAAGAACCAAGTGTATGCTTGGGTTCAGTCTTCTGTGTGGGTACATGAACTCAGCTGTGTGTACAGAGAAATCCTGAGTGGGATTAGGATGTTGGGGTGCTGTTGTTAAGTTTAGCTGGTGGGTGTTGTTAGTTTAATCTTTCCCGTGGTAACCCCAGTGCTTGGGCTGAGTGAGGGTCCTGGGGATCAGGGGAACATCGTGTTTCTCCAAGTGGTGCAAGTCTGCTTGCACCACCTGTCTAGGTTTGTGCCTATTTCTTCCTTAACACCCGTGGCTTTAAAATAGCTTCTAACCTGGAAGCAAGTTCTCTGTTTTCTGGCTGTGATAGATGCTGTTGGTGATACAGGTCTTGCATGAGTCAGATCTTAGTCACAGAGCCTTCTGCAAAGATGCAGGCTGTAACTTAGCATGCAGAGAACAGAACACTTTTACGTAGTCCAGCCCCTAATTTCCACTTCAAACAGACAATCAGGATGATGGCATTAAAGGCTTTGGATCTTATTAAAGGCCGAGGCTGGGACTGAGGTTTTGGTTGACGTCTCTGTAAGGGGTGCAGTGGGGAGGGAGCAGGGCATACTGGATGTAATTCTAAGGTGGCAGCTACAAATAAAGGCACCCAAATCCCTCAGGTCTCAACTCAGCTGTGCTGAGTTAAATGAAAAACACTGTGAGCAGCATTGCTTGGGCTGCCCTGCTCCACCTGCCAGCCAAGGGTGTGCTGGTACCTCTCTGGTGCCTACAGCACTTGTCATGAGCTGTACCCTGGTGTCAGCAGGCAGTGGAAATGACATACTTTCTGTTTCAGAATAGCAGAAGCCTTCCTCACTTTACGTAAAAATAAAACCCATGTGAAGCAGCTGAGTAACATGTAATCGTGATAGTGTAAATTTGGCAAGAGAGTCAGAGATTGCACTTGTTCTCTTAGACACTCAGATGAGGAGAGAATGAGATGATTGTGATCGATGTGGGGCTTGGTATCTGAGTATTGCCAGCTTCCAAAGGCAGAGAGTTCAATTAACTTGTCTGTCAAGAGCTGTGCCTCAGTAAAAATGCAGCTTGCAACAGGATTTTTCAGATGTGGTCATAGTTGAAACCGTATTTTTGAGAGATTTGGTATGCTACCCTGGATCTTAAGTGGGGTTATCCCTTTGGTACCCCTGTGGAAGCTGAGCTACTTTGAAAAATAGTCCTTGGAGTATACTTAATATCATACAAATTTTAGCAGTCCAAGTCTGCCTACATAGTTTTAACTTGCTTTTCTGAGCTTCTGGCTTGTAGTAGTTTTCTCAGGCATCAGGTGGACTGGGTGTTGTTTTCATTTATTTTAAATAAAATGTAATTGTTTAACTTCTGATTGCGGGAGCTGAAGCCTAAGAAAAACACCCAATATCATGAGGAGGGTGACTAATGTTGGCAGCATTGGCAATGCTGATAGACATTAGAAGATAAAAGAGAGCAGATGGCGTTTCATGATTTTTTGAGTGCTTTGCTTATCTCTCCCTCTCTAATGTAGTCCTTTGAAGAACATTACCTGAATTTTAAACCTTTTCCTTCTCTCACACACACATACAAAGAAAAAAAAAAAAAAAAAAAAAAAAAAAAAAAGAAAGAGAGGAAAAAGAAAAGAGTGAGAATAATCATAATCTTTTCAAAGCAGAGACTGTATTATGGTCACATCTGGTACCCAGTCTAATAATGAATGAGAAAGGACAGAAATGTTGTTGGAGAAGTGCTGGCACATCTATAGTCTCCTCAGCCTCGCAAACACAAAGTTAAATCTGTCACTGACTGTATGGAAACCTTGAACAGATTCTGTGTATATTGTGAAAGGTTGTGGTAGATGTCTGAGGAAAGGTTATATTTAGAAGGCAGACACGTAGTGGTAGAGGTCTCTGAGGAACTTCATCCCAAATGTCAACAAAGCTTTTATAGTTAATAAAAAAAAAAAAAAATGGAGGAAGTTTTTCAATGTGTGCTATACTGGTAGAAGAAATGCATTACAAGAGCTGGTGCTGGTATAGACACATCAGTGCAGACAGACTGGTTTCATAATCCCAATATGTACAACTAATACAGCAAAACTTTCCAATGGAAACTTACTATGGGTGAGCTAACATTCAGCCAAAGCAGGAGCTGATGACTTCAGACTTCCCTGTGCTTAGACTGTGCTGGTATAAAAGCCCAGGAGTTCCTTGGGTTGGGAACCCTCCCCAGAGGCACCAGTTTGAAGCTGTTATTTAGTTACTGCACTGTGATTAAATTATTTTAAGGATCAGGACGTCTCAGAGTCTGCTGTGGGAAACCTGGTGTGACTGTGTGACTGTGGGATGTGTAGCTGTGAAGGGGCCTCATTCCCAGCTCAAGTGGTGCAAGTGTGACTTCCAGAGTAGCTGTTGGATGGTATGGTTGAACAGAGAAGTTTCCTTAACAAGCAGCTTACTTTGTTAAGTTCCCATGTAGGAAGAGAACTTTTAATTTGCTGTTGGTTAAATACAGGCTTTTGAACAGGTTGTCCTGACTAAAGCAATGTATTGTGGAAGGGAATAAAAAGGTTTTTTATTTGAACTAGAAAGCTCTTTTAGTATTTTAATGAGCACTCTTGCTGTGCTGGGACACTTGAACTGGATGGTTTACTGGTATTTCAAGTCTCTGGGTCAATTAAAATGTGGAATTGACATGGTGAAGCAGCAGCATTAACGTTCCCCAAGCTGTAGTGTTGAGTGATGTTACATGTTTGGTCAATACTGCAGTTTGGTGGTCTTCAACTACTGGGCCAGCACGCTGGAGGAGTTTTGCTGACAGCCATCCGGCAACAAGCAGGACTTTGGAGCAAGGCAGGTGGTCCTTTGGGGACGTAGAGCAAAGAAGCTTCATCACTTCCTAAAATCTTGCCCCTTGGGCCATGACATCTTTCCATGTAATGTTGTTCCTTACAACAGGTCAGTGCTGACTGGCCTTGGAGGACTGCTCTTACCCAAAGTGAGAAGCACAGTGAGAAGGGGACATTGAGGTCCTCAGTGAGGACCAGAGGAGCTGCGACAACTCATGCGGCAACACATGGCTGCTGGGTTTGCAGTTGCTGATCCTAAAGTGCAAAACAAAAAAAAAAAGAAATCTAAAGCAGAAGGGGAAACAAAATGTATTTCAGGCAGAAAAGCAAAGCCACTTGAGACATGAGCTCAGCTGGGCTGGGAGTGTTGTCAGCTGTGAGCTGCCCCTTGCTGCTGTAAGCTCAGGTCTCTGTTGTCTGACAGCAAAATGTATGGCTCAAAAGTAGCACATCTAAAAGTAGGTTGTTTTCTGTGTTTAACCTTTCTGTGCCAGAAAGGTATTTCTTTTAGGCAGGTAGGAGGAGGAATGAACATTTCGTTTGGGTTAGCCACAGACACTTGTCCTGTGGAAGGAAATTGAGTGGTGTTTTCAAGATAAGAGTGCCAGGGAATTATCCACTTAGCCTGGTACATCCAGCCTTAGTGGTATTCTAGGCTTCTGTGGGTTCAATCTGGCATCCGCAGTCAGGAGAAAAGCTTTCCCCTTCCTTTGTGGAGAGAGTTATACATGAAGATCTGTGCCTTCGGCTTGAATGAAGCATACCTCTTTAGCTGAAGTTAACCAGCTCTCTGGGAATTAGTCCCCCAAAAGATACAAATAGTCTTGATCATAAGCAATCTGTCACAGGAAATAAGTGATCAGTCATGGGGCCCAAAGTCAACACAACTGCTCTGATCTGCGAAATATGTGGTTGTAGATAACCCATACGTGGTATCTACTATATATTTTAAGAAAGTGGTATGTCAAGGAGTGGTACAGCCTTGATGTATTACTTACATATCTGTCAGGTTTCTGATAGATATCTGCCGTGTCTGCGCTCTAATCTTGGTATCAAATGGTACACTTGTCAGTGTAAGAAGTTATAAGGGACAGTTATTCTGTTAGTCTCTGTGATGAAGCCTCTTACGTTGTCTGAATGATTGACAGGTGTTTTGGCATTTTATAAGAGAGCAAACTGGCAGGCTGACTGGTGGACATAAATTTACACCACTTATACAATGTTAGTTTTTGCTAACAGTGCACTCTGCCCTAGTGTTTATTTGTGCAAAACCTGTTTAATCTAGAGTAGAAGGCCATGTTGACTTTGTAGTTAGTGTTAATAAAAAAGGTCATTTTTCAAATGGCACAAAATGAAGTTGGTACATAAATAAGTAAAAAGCAGTTAACTGAAATTCAAAGGAATGCAGAGAAGGAGATGTGAATCTGATCTAGTGGTCTGGGATGCAGAAGAAATTGCCAACAGTCTGTCAAAAGTCAGTGTCTCCTCTCCACAACCTGCAGTTCGTCTCAGTGGCTTTCTTATTCTCATAACACATAGCCTTTTTCAGAATATTTTGAGGAAAATTTTTCTCTTGCCCTGAAGAATGATTCAGTTTGCATTCATTATTTATTTTAGGTTTTTCATACTGTTGAACAAGCTAGTCAGTGGTTTTTCTACAGGAAAGGTAGGCTGGGCTGCTGTGGTACAGGACGAATTCCCTGTGCAAGCCTATCACTGGGAATGCACCAGGAGTGACCTGCCGACCACTCATGCAGTTTAAGAATCATATTTTGAAGGAAATGTTTTTGGTTCATAGCAAATATCCAGGAAATACCCAACCCTGTGTTGAAAAAAAAGGGTTCTGACCATCGGGTGTTTTCTGTGAAGTTACAAAGTCCTTGCTGAACTGCAGGGCCTGACACACAAACTTCTTCCCTGTGTTTGTAATGCTGAAGCCTGAATTATTCATAGAGCAGGGACTCAGAGCAAACTGCAGAAGCCAGCGCTCTTAAGGTGATTAATGAAAAGTCTGAGCTGGTGCTTTACGATGTAGATGAGTCATTAATAAAACAGACGCGCTAACAAGCACGGGAGAGGGTTTGTGTGGGAGGGTAGAAGAGTCATCTCTGCTTAGGTCGCTACAGAGTTGAGCCAGAGCAACAGGTCTGGCTACATCTCAGTGCTCCCAGGTGCTTAATTTCACCTCACAAGTTAGAGACACATCCCCTCATACAGTGTGATTAATATTACGATATAAAACAATCACAAGCACTTCAATAGGATTAACAGATTCAAGTGCATTAGGGTGTTGCTGCCCTCGGGACCAGTGTCCTACACCTTTGAAGAGAGTGGTGTTAATGCTGCGTTCAGTGAGTTGAGTGTCTCTCCAGCTGCTATTCTCGAGGCACTTAGCTTTGAAGGTGGATACAGTCATTAAAATTTATTTCATAGAAATGAAAATGTACATGTTTTCTGTGCATACAGGTTATGTAGCTTGTGGGATTCACAACCCTATCTTCTGTCTGTTTTTATATTGCTTCTGTCTTCTTTTTTTCATTAGTTTAGAAGGCAGATCGATGTTTCATTTGAGGGTTTTTTTTTTCCTCTCAAGAAAATGATGGGCAAAGGGTCATACATTGTATTCACATGAAGGAAGTAGTACTACATTTGAAACCAGTTAAACAATCCTGGAAGGAAAAAATTCCTTTCTTTCTGACTGCTAAATATTTAACAGGCTGCTGCATGATCAGAGGTCCCTTTAGGATTTTAAAATGACAAGATAAGAACGAGTTTAAATTCTCTAACATTTGCATTTGTGACAGCAAGAATGTGAGAAGCAATGTCAAGTGCTTGAAGTCCTCCCACTTGCACAGCAATCACTGAGTCATTCTACTGATAGAAGCCAATTCAGAACACTTTACCCCTTCTATAAATGTTGGACCAAACTCAGCTGGGAAATCGGAGCATCACCCACACAACATAAGCCACTAGAGCATTTTTCTTTTGTGCAGGGTAGTCAGCAGCAGTATTAAAAAAATAACTTCAGTGCTGAAGGGGTTCTGTTTCTGCAATGAATAGTCATTGGGGGAATATTGGCTCCTGAGTTTGCTTTGCCTTAAATCTTGGTTTGCACAGTGTTGTTGAAACATGTTAGGAATACACTGGGCTTGAATGCTGTCTCTTTATATGTGAATCTTATGCTCCTATTGCATTGAGGGTACAGTAGAAGAGCTCAGTTGTCACTGATTTAATTTTGGAAATTACAGATGGATACATGCTGAGTCTGTCTATCTCACTGGATAAAAGTAGTTTGCATCAAATTTCCAAGATGTTGTACCTTATCATACTAAGTAGTTTGGGGTTTTGGCACTTCGAAACACTTTGGATTTCTGAAGTTTGTTCTTGATTTGCTACAGTGTTATGGTACTGTTAAACCTGTGTAAAAGCTTTGACTTCTGTGCAGCTAACTACTTGCTGAAGTGTATGTTTGAAAGTCTTGTGCTGAATCAGGGTTTAGATGAATTTAAATATTTAAAAATAGTTCAAGTTGAAGTAGATCAGGTTTTAAGCTTTGGTTAGTAATGTTATTTTAATCTTCTCTTATCAGATTGCTTACATGTATGTTGTGGTTTAAGGCCAGCTGGCAACTAAGTACCACGCAGCCACACAATATGGTATATGTTGTCATCGTTGCAAAGAATGTGTTGAACTCCTTTTCTGCAGTAATACATTCAGGAAAATGCTTCTGAATACTTGAGGTACTAGTTATTCTTCTTTAAATAGCTTTTTGAGGATGCTAGATGGTCCAAGGCACAACCTGGCAGAAGTGTCTTTTGTTTAGGTAACTGTAGCCTGCTAAGCATCCACACTTTGCATATATTTGTTCGTAATGTTGCAGGTATAGCAAAGAGATTAATAACATTAGAGCATTCAATTGTTGCATTATCTGTTGCATTCCCTTTCTTGGGCAATTCCTGAGAGATGTGCAACTAAACTGGAGAATAGGGACCAGTTGGTTTGTTGCCTGCTCTTACAGAAATGATACACGTATAACAGAAATCACTGCCATTTTCACTGGCACTTCACTATTTCCTCATTGAATCTGCTTGTTGAACAATGCTTCTTATGAAATAGTAAACACGTTATCTGACTTTATGCTAAACAGCTACAAAAATTATCATACTTTAATGAGAGCCATTGAAACACCCCTATGCTGGGAATGCACAAATACTTAGCAGATAAACAAAACAAAATGATTTGGAAATCATGATTAAAAGATGATGATGCAGCATACTGCTGAATTTCATTTAGTTTGTTTATTCATGTCAAACTACATTTACTTTTAGCCTCATGTTCCACAGAAGCATTTCCTCGTATGTATAATTTCTAAAATGGCATTTGCATGTGTTGTCTAACTGATACTGCTTGAGCATTTCCAAACACTTGGGCATTTGGGTATGGCAGTCTTGCAAGTGAGTTGTGTTCAGATCTGCATGGATGATTCTCAAGATCTGTCTCTCCTTCTTATCTAAGTGCTAACCAGTCATCATGTGTAGAGAAACGTCTTTATGGCTGGTAGCAGATAGGTTTTTGTGTTGTTTTCAAACTACAGGGAATTATAAATATACATCCTTTTCTGAAGCATCGACTAATCCTACCAGTATTCTTATATCATCCTCGGTTCTGAAAATACAAAAGAGCAGCATTTAGGTTCTCACTATGATGGAGAAAGTTTTTCATTGCTTTGGGCAGTGTATCGATCTTCAGGATCTGCAAATGTGGCTTGTAGGAGAAAGAACTCTACCAACTGTATCTGAACATGTGTTCTCTCCTCCTCTGTTTTAATCAAGCATCCTTGTCTCTTAAAGAATAAGCTTTGTTGGTAATCACCCTTTGTTGGTAATCATTCTCTTTGGCATGACATACATGAAATTATTCTTCATCAACTTCATCTGAGCTTTTGTAAATCATATGTAGCTGACTGTTTATGCCATGAATTTGAAGAAAAAAGTGGTTTAGTTTAGTTTTTCCTATTTATCCCTGAAGTATAGGATGCAATGAGTGCAATTACTAAACTGTGTATCACTCAAAACTTGCTGACAGAACTGTGGTTTTACCTGCTGTTCTGGATGTTGGGAACAGAATGAATGCTTTTATCTCAACTATCTTTTTTGTATGCTACCTCTGTGGTGTGTATGCATTGTTTTTACCTCTGGTATGCTTAAATATAAATGGGGCAGTGGCTGGAGTATGATTAGAGTCCCCTCTCTCAAATCATAATAGTAGGTGGGAAAAGTGATACTTTCCTTTTTTTGTGTGTGTTCCCTCTGGCTGTGGGACTGACTGCTTCCTGGGAATTGTTGCAATTTATGATGATATCTTCACTGTGACTTAAGTGTGTTCCTGGGTGCAGAGGGCAGCCCCTGCTTAGCTGGTGAAGTTCACAGAGCTAATGTGATTAAGAATAAGAAAGGACCAGAGGAAAAGTGTCATTTTAACAATTCTGATAACTAACACTTGATGCTTCTTTGATCCTTTAAAAGCAGCTCTGCATTTTAATTTCTAGTGGTTTAACAGAGTTTATTAATAGAAGGCTCCTTCTGGTAAAAACAGTGCAGTAACAATTCCCCTTTGAAGATTCATCTGTGGCTGAGATCATCATCATCCCACACTGGTTCAGGTAGTTTTCTGACTTTAGGCACCACTGGGGCTTGCCCTCCTTTCCTCTTTCAGCAACATGATGAGCAGCATCTCTGCCCTACTTGACTCTGTTCCAAACACCAAGCAGCCACATCCCAACTCTGGCAAGACTTGCCCTGCCTGCAGTTCTCACAAATGAGCACCAGAGACACAGGGATGCTCACCAAGTTTTTCCTAACTCTATTATGTGGACAGAATAAGCTGACTTACCCCAGAGAAGACTGAAATGAGTTAGGATAATGGTTTTTCCAATATCAAACCCTTGCTACAGAGAGAAAGGAGACCGTGTCCATTGGGAACAGGACTAGAAATATTGTTGCTAAGTGGTAGTGAGAGAGATCAAGGTTAGGCACCAGGAGAGATGCTAATGGTAACAATAATTAAGTGCGGAAATAGGTTGTCTGGGTATGCTGGGAATTTCTGTCACTTGAGGCTTTTAATGTGGCTTTTCCCAGACATCTGTTGAGAATGATTTGGAGAAAGCTGCACCTGTCTAAAACAGAGGTTTGACGTAGCTGACTCCTCAAAGACCATCCAAACTTGCATTCTTATGATTTTCTATATATGAAGTAGTAGTGAAGATTTTTATGGATCCCTTTTGGGACAGCAACAGATGTCTGAAGAGAGGGTCACAAACACAGGCTGCTCTCAAACATACAGGTATTAAGTACAAAAATGGCTTAGCGGGAAGTAGAGTACACCAGGCTTTTATTGGCACAGAAGGAGCAGAATTTGGCCTGGGAAAGGCTGTGTTGCATTGAACTCCACTCTCATGCAGTGTAGATGATAGCAGAGTTCAATCTGCTGCTTTCCTGCATCTAAGGTAGAAGTGAAAAGCAAAGAAAACAGTAGCAGTGCTGGGGGAGGAGGGAAAGAGAACACAGATAAGTATTATATATTTAGGTACTAGTCTTTTATGAGTCTCCTTGACTATTACACCTTATGAAGTAAACTTTATTAAATAATTCTTTCCACATAGTTAAAAAGGGTTATTTCTTCTTCTATGGGAGAAGAATAGGCTGTAGAGATGCTTGTGATGTTTGTGTTTCATGCCACTGAACTGTGAAGAAATCTTTCCCAATTCAAGTGAAAGCTCTGAATAGTGGTGTACTTGCTTCTAGATGAAGAGTGTCCCTTCAGGAACATAAATTTGAAATACAGGCTGACTCTCTAGCCTTTTGTAGTGTTTCATCTGCTGCTGAATAGATCAGAGTTGCAAGAAATACTCCTGAAACCCTTATAATTCAAATAATTGTTGCAAGTAGTTTTTTTAGAGCAAGTGCTTGTTTACTCCTTAGAAGAAATATATTTTAAAATTCCCCAGCTGGGTAAAGTGCTGTAATAGGTTGGAGTTGAAGGAATGCTTTAGAGAAATGCTCACTGATAATAACTGGAGGGTTACCACTTCACTTACAGAATGTCCTGTCAATCAGCTACAGCCTTTGAAGGTGACTGTCCTGCCACTAGATCACCTGTGAGCCCACCACTCAATGCGCTGGAGAGTAAAAGCAAATGAGCCAATGCTGATTGCGTTAGCTTGTCCTCTCATACTCTAGGGAATAGCAAAAGGGAGAGAAACCTGCCCTCTTTCCACTACCTGTAGAGAGATTTTCCCCTTTCTTTAAAAACCTCCTTGGGAATGAGGAAAGTTGCTTCCTTGCCTTGTGAATACGGTCACACGAGATGGGTACAGAACTGAAATGTGTGCTCTCTCTGGGACCATGTGTAATGGACTGGGAACTCATCCTTTTCCTTGTGCTAGAGGATGGCTGATCCTGCAGTTTTGGGCAGGGGACTTTTCCTAAGAGTAGTAGAAATAACTATGGTTTAGAGATTGCTGTTCTGGATAATACAGCATTGAATTAACTGTTTGCATAACTGGAGAATTTTTTTAGAGGAAACTTATCCATTAAATTTTGCCTTTATGAAAGAGAATATATACTCACGGAGTCTATACAATAACTTCTGGAGTTTATGTGCACTGAAAATTTATGTAATGTTGAAATGTGATTATGATATTTAAACTGTTTTAAATAAAGTATGGTAAAATAACTTTGCAGCTTTGACTGGGACCATACCATTCAAGATCATCCTTATTGACTAAATGGAGCCAAATATGAACAAGGTTGCTGTTTTCTATACTGACTGCCAAGCTGATGTGTATCACTCTTCTAGTTAATGTGATCTGTCAAGGTCATGTGTCATTATTTTAGTTTTAGTCAGTGAAGACAAAGCTCAGATATCATTCTTGGAGATCGTTCCTGGTGATGGATTCATATAGATTGGAGAATCCTCCATTACAGCAAGGGGACAGATGGGTTTACCTAATCCCAGGATACTGCTGACAGACATAGGGTCTGACAGGTTCCTTCATCTTTCCTTTCTGTTCTAGGATGTAATCATTCCTGCTGTTCTCCTTTGGGATCTTCCAAAATCCCCAGGAAAGTGTGTTGTGTAGGCTGAATTCTGTATTCAGGAGAAGGCACTCTTGGGCTTGTTAATACATGAGAGAATGACTTGTGTTTTTTTGCACTAACATGACATTTCTGGCTTATGTTATTCTTTGGCTTTGTAATTCTTTACTGTGCACCATTTGCCCTTCATCTTTGATGTTGTGAGCCTAAGTGTCACACCTTTTCCTATTGAGGTGCGTGTTATTTATTTCAGTCACTTACTCAGTTTTGCCAATGTACCTTTGAATTATGTAGTAAGAATAATAAAAATAAACTCAGGCTGTTTACCGCTCCTTCTTAATGCATAAGACTGAGCAAACACTTAAGTGCAGTCCTTGGTCCTTCTTCCAAATCCTTATTGAAATTAGTGGTATTACTTGACTCAAGATTCCTGTGAAACTGCACTGTGAAACTTCAATTTCTAGAATATAAATCACAAAATTGATAGTAGCTGTTGTTCCAGCAGATCCCTTACCCTAAAGTATTGTTGTTACCTTGTACAGGAGAATGTCAAGAGAGGCAGATCTGTGACCACATCCCTCTGATGTGATGTCCGGTTAGCATGTACCATTCCCACTATTTTGCAATTAGAAATTACTTCAGTCTTTCGAAATGATAAGCCCTAGTTTTTGCTTTCCCTACCCCGTGGAGTTTTCCATGTCACCACAGATTTCGGAATCCTAAAAGGATGAAGCTGAGAGGACTGTGTGTTCTGGATGCACTTACATGCGTTACTGATGTCACATTGACTCAGCCCTGGGGCAATCTCTTATTTTAAGTCACCTGTAATTAATGCACATGTCCATCACTGTAGAACTCATATGACCTTCTGGTCTGGCCTGGGAAATGAGTGGTTTCTCCATATAATCCCTATTTATCAGCAAATAGCAACATACCAGTAAGTCTAATTAGATATTTTATCAGCCTGGTTAATGCAGACATGAATCTGAGTTTCAGTAGAGTTGATTCCTCACAGAAATGTTCCTGTTTTACTCTGAACTGAGTCTCATCTTTACAAGCAATACTAGCTGGGGAATTTTAAAGGAAGGGAAGAAAAAATATACACAATCTGTGATGTACTAAAATATGTTTTCCAAGGAATTTGAAACAGTTCATAAATTGCTGTAAACAGAAAGTATTTCCAGCCATTTATGAACACCAGTATGGACCTGTAACCACAGACGCTGAGTCTTCAGATTAATTCCTCTCTCTATAGGCCTCAGTCTTTCTCCTTTTCACTTTTGTCATTGCTAATTGAAAACCATGAAAATACTAATTAAGATGTAGCCTGTAGCATTGCAGGAACTATGTTATCCTTTCATTGGAATTGTGCTATTGCCCTGATATTTATTTGTTTAATTAAATGTCTCTTCTTCATTTCGACTCTCCATTTAAGGAGAAGGAGGGCAATAGTCTCATTTCATTATTGGTACTCTAAATGAGTTGTACACTGGAACGGCTAGTTTCCTTCACACAATGCTTTCTCATCACTTCCTTCACTTAGGTGGTCAGCTTAGGGATAATTAAAACAATTTACTTTATTTCTAGGTGGTGCTGCAGATACATCTCTATGTCTCCAGAGTAAAACCAGTAGACCAATGATGATGCTTTGTCATTCACAGCTGAGTCGTGGAGGCACTGACTATTGCAATGAGTGAGCAGGAGCTTTAAAGCATTCTGAGCTGACCTGGCAACTCAGTTACAACCAGTGAGCTCCATGAATTTAATATCTTAGGACTAGGAAAGTAAATGAATTGAGGCCATTTTAGCATATCTTTATTCTGCCTCCTGTTGGAATTGTTTGTTCAAGAGTTTTTCTCCCATCCAGATAAACTGGGCTTTATGGTCAAAATACCTGTAAAAAATAAGTTGCCAAATGATAAATGACAATTATTTGTTCACTTTGGTCCAATACCAGCCTCTGAGTGACCTGGTGGAGTATGTTTGGTGGAGAAGGAGGAATACAAATTATTTTCTTCTCAAAGGGGAATTTTAAGCCCACTGGCACAACTGCAGTTCAGCTTGTAGCAAGAGGTGAATTTGTAGAGTAACCATAACAGCTGCACTGAGGGTATAGAAAAGAAATCCCAAAATTTTTCTTTAACTTCCACCATATAATGACCAACAGCTCCTAACAAAATTTCTTACTGGGTTCCTAATACCAGAATGCAATGTCAGGCTGGAGGGATATTGAGGGATATTACTATTGTAAGGGCTTGAGGCAGCCCTGCCGAATTAAAGGTTTGGGATGTGATAACAGGCACAAGACCAATAGCTTTAGGGATAAACAGTTCATCTCTAAATAATGATGTGGTGGTACAGACAGATCACTGGTGCAGTTATCCAGACTGTAACAACAGCAAATTCAATAATTCACTGATCCTGGCCTAGACTTGTTATCTGAGCTCGCAAAGATGTACATGACCATGGCTGCCAGATAGGCAGGAAGCAAGGATGACTTCTCTGAACAAGCTACTTGAACCAGTTGACAAGCTCAGGAAATATCAAATTCCCTGATGGGAATTCCATTTAGTTGTTGAGTCAGGAAAGCACTGTTTCTTTTTGTTCACCAGGCATCATATCCTACCTTGCAGCCAGTTCTGTCTGTGGTGTGCACAGAGCTTGATAGTACAGTATAAGGCAATCCCACCATTACTCTAATATATCAGTACATGATAATTTTGAAAGATAATAATGCTATTGGATATGTACTTCTTTATTTTGAGCTCCTGCAGGTACCATCACCTCAGTGTATATGAACAACAAAATGGGTTTGCATGGAACATTTTGTTGGGGGTCTTAAAGGACTTTCCAAAAGGCACTTTAAAGGTCTTTATAAGTGAGGTGTACCAAAATTACCTTTTAAAACAGCTTTTTTTCCTATTTTTGTTCACTTCTTTTTCCATAGTGCCTCTTACCTTGGGTCATAGTTAGTCAGTAATTATAAGACACGTAATAAGACTGGCAAGTGATGTGGCGTGACAAGTGGTCAGTGAGTTTATAATAATGTATTTTGTTGAAACTAACAATGCCTTCTCGTGTTGCATTAACTTTTTAAGTGTTTGAGACAAGCTTCACCTTGTTTTTATGTATATAATTGAATGTGGCCAGTAGGGCTTTCTGTTAGAGAAAAGGTCCTTTCACAATACCTGCATGGAAGATTTCACAGAGGTCTTAAGAGCAGACAGAAAATCAGCAACTGTGGAACAATGTGAATCCTAAAGTTTATGGGGGGAGCTTATCAATGAGTATAAATATGTGGTGGGGGTGGTGTTAAAGGAGATTGAACCAGACTCTTCAGCATTGCCCAGTGATATGTCAGGAAGCAGTGGGCACTGATTGAAATGCAGGAAACTCCATTTAAATGTAAGAAAAAGGGTTTTCTCTGGATGAGGTTATCCAGCAATCTTGTGGAGTCTCCATTTGAGGGAATGGTCAAAATCTGATCAGGCATGACCCTGAGCAACTTGCTCAAGGTGGACTGGACAATTTCTGGAGTTGTCTTCTGACCTCTGTGATTAGTGGCTTCCAGGGTGATCACCTTTTGACAGGATAAATGTTTTAAGAGCTGACAGTTTGGTAGACTGGTTTCTTTATCTCAGAATGTGGAATCACTCCAGAAGGAATTAATCTCTAGTAATCATGAGAATATGCACTCTTAGACTCCTTTGGTGTTCATAATGGAAGGAAAACACATGTTACTATCCCGGAAGATAGCGGATTATAATGCTTAGATCAGCTGCTAAATTACAATTAAAATACTTCCTTTTGAAGTTGCTTTTGTCTGTGACTTGAGATAAATTTTCTTTCTGGTGGCAATAACTTGGCATTCTAGCACACATCTCTGAAAGGACAGAAGGCACATTCCTGAAGGTGCCATCACTACATGGTGCTGACATAGGAGCAGTAGCATGGGCAGACCATTTGGTCTGCCTTCCATGTGTGGAGGATCCCAAACAGTCTCTCTCCTTCCACCAAGAGTGTTATGAGGTGGGAAAGAGAGTGAAGGGAAAGAATGAGGTGCGATGTTAACCAAAAACACTGAAATAAGAGGAACCCATCTGGTGACATTTTGCTGGTAAAAGGAAGAGTCCTGAAGTTTTGTCAAATACTCTGTATTTTAACAGGACTGGGTCTTCAGGAGGACTTTTTCATTAGTGTGATTTCTATTTTATTGCAAAAGTGGGTCATTTCACACTGCTGTGCACAGAGCTTAGCATGATTCATTCCCATAGTAAAGGAGGAGGAGTCAACATTTTGGAGCCATAACATCACCTTCATCTCTGAGAATCTTTAGTTGAGCTTTTCAGATCGTCTAATAGAAACCTTTCCCTCTGTAAATGCCTTTCTGTCTAGTATAAGAGAGGTTGCATCTTCAAGAGAAAAATGTGTCTTTCATACTAAGACAAGAATTGGTCTATTGGGTATTTTTTCTTTTCCATAACTGAATTAGGATGTGGAATTAGTGATCAGGATTGCATTTCTTTGTTTTAAAGGAGGTAAATTACAATATAAGGTGTACCTTAGATGGTTCTCTGTTACTGTGAGTGGTTGTTTGCTTTTATGATATTCTGACATCAGAAGTGGAGAGCATCACCATTAAAAATTATGCGGTCACCTGTGCTCTACCATTTAAATGTAACAGATGTGACCTTGAGTAATGTCATCCTCATCTGAAGTGCAGTGACATCAATATGGGTAGTGGTGGTTATATTACTATTTGCAGCTGGACAAAGGTGATAAACCTATCCCAGGCAAAGAGTTCCCATGGTGGTTTGGTATGGCTTATGGTTTGCTTCATTTGAAAAAATAATGGTGATGCGATTGATGTTGTATTTTTCTAGTGCTGCTGATTGTTTTATTTGAAGCTGTAGAGGAATCTCTGTCCTGAACTTGCTGAAGGAATTTGGGAAGATGATAAATTCGGTCTTTTAGGCATTGTGTCTTTGTAATGCTGATGGACAGTCCAGATCCATGGCAGAGGTTCCTAACAAACAGCATACAAACTTTGAAGCTCTTACTTGAAATTCGGCTGGCAAGTCTTTTTCTTTGTCGTTACTAATGGTCCTGGCAGTTTCACTTGCCATCTGTTTTCCTGCTACAGATAACATTAAGCTGCATGCTTGCTTTCTTGTGCAACCCCAACTGTTCTTGTGCACAGCTTTACTTGATTGTTAGCTGAAGCTGTTCCTTAATGATTGGGAGAAGCAGAAATTATATTATATTTTGGATTAAACAGGAGAGCAGGAGACTGGAGCTTTAGGTCCTTAGAGCTGATGTGTTAGATCAAGTGCACAGTAACAGCTTTAAAATTTGCATCACACACACTATTTAGCTATTTTCAGTCATAGCTGGTAGGGATTGATGCTACTTCTTATAAGAGTAAATAGGCATAAATACCCTAAAAAATTGGTTTAGAAACTAGGGTAAATAAAAACTGAAGATCAGGTCATCTGCAGAGCTCAAGTGTTTTGATAAGCTGAGGTAGAACTGTAATTGGGCCTATTTTTTCTGATAATTTCATATTTGAAAAATTACCTTTCATTTTCACCTTCAAAAATTACCATTTACTTGAAAAATTACCTTCAATTACCTTTTGAAAACCCCAAATTATTGGCCATTCTGGGAGACACAGGTACCTATTAGATACCTAAATAAAAGTATTTGCAATCCCATTTATTGGTGTCCCTTGGTTTTTTGGAATTTGTCTGTGTTATCTATACCATGGAGCAGTGCAGGATGTTGACTCAGAGCAGGCACACCCATGGAGGGTACTTGGCAGAATAGTTAGGTATTGACTCCATGTGGACTGTACTGTTTACCTCTAAAGGAAAAAAACTTACCTGGCCCCACTGAGAAGCAATGGGACCAGATATCTTCATACTGGGCCTTCTAAAGTCTGAAATAAGAGATAGAGAGAAGAATCCATGTTGTGGAAATAAATTCTGCACATCATAGTCTTTGATGATGAGGGTAAAAAATATGTGTGCCCACATACGCATCAGAAAAGGTGACTGATGCAGGGAAGAACAGGATTAGGATCTGGCAGATAAAGTCACAATCTGGGGAGGTGGGGGAAGTGAGGAACAGAGCATTATGATTATGGTCACCTGGTTAAACCACAGAGGGAGCCAATACGTGGCAAATGGTGAACTTGCATATTATACTCTATTTTGTGTTAAACTTGCAGAGGTGAGTTTCAGGTTTAGCTTCTCTTACCCGCATTTTGTCAGTATCCTAAATTTAATTTAGCACCATTATCCTTTAAGCTGTAGACTTTGAAGAATTACCTCATTAGTCTGGTTTGTGACTTACTTAATTTTGTATTTCTGTCTACGCTACCAGCCTGCAGGTGATTTTTTTAAGTGAATTTCTTCCTGAATGTCTGTAATTGTGTTTTAGTGCATTTCTGTCTAGATTGACAGCTGTTATAAATCAGCATGATCACAATAGTTCCACTGAGATACTGTTTTTGTATCTTACAGTTCAGGGTGAACTCCAGCAGTTTTTGCTCTGCCAGAACTTGTGTTTCTTCTCTGTGAACTTCTATTGTAACAGCTACAATGGGGATTGGCCCAACCTAAATGTGTTTTTTTTTCCTTTCTGTTTGTTTCAGATGGTAAATAGTATCTATAGTTCTAGGACAATAATAATTTTACTTTAATAATCTTACTCAGCAAGTTATTTCTTACACCATTGCAATCCCATTAATTCCAAGAGGCTCTTATTAAAATTGCTGTATAAAATAGAAGTGCTTCTGTAATAAAGAAAAAAATGAAAGAAGCTGGGTGGCAGGTATTATATTATACAATGTATCATATAGTAATAGTGCATAGAATAACATGCTGGTTGATGTAGGAAAGAATGTAAAACTATGACCCATTCAAGGAAAAAAGCATTTCTCGGTACAATTGGGTTCTAAAAGTGAAGGAAAAAACCAGCATGCGGTAATCTAGGTCATAATAGTTTGACCACAACAATAGTTTTTTGACCACTTTGCAATGCGTTTTGAAAAAGCTAAAACTTTAAAATAAAGATTTATGAGGGTAAGGATGTGTCTTAATATTAAAAATTAGATAATTGAGTTACATTTTCATTTGCATGTCTTGGTACTATCCAACTTTGGCCTGCTTTTACAGGCACTTTTGCATATCTGTGACTATATTTCCCCAAGCAGTTAAACAGGAATTAATGTGATAACTTAATGTGATGCTTAAACAGTTTGTGTAGGACTTTGTTTCCCAGATCAGTTTCTTAAGGCACAAAAGAACTTGTATCATGTTTTGGTTTGGTTCCTGTCTTGACCAAAGCATTTTCTGTGGGATTGAATTATTTTCCAAAGATATTCATCAAGTTGATGGTGGTACTGTTCTTTTGTTAGGATTGACTTCATGGTCTTTCCATGGCAAGAGAGAAATGGAATCGCAGCTATTCAAAGAGATAATAGTAGTCATTCCCACAGATACCCCTGTGGAACATGGAGAAGATCTCTCTGGAACTAATGTCCTCTAGCTCTTCACAACCCCTGGCAAACCCACAACCAAAGGACAGGCCAAGAAATCTGATGGGGAGGAAAGACACACTTTGGCATAAATGGGGAAGCAAGCAGTTACTGTCACTTTTCTTTCCCTATTTTAAATGTAGAATGAAGAAGGTTTCCTGCAGGAGGGAATGGTGAATAATTCAGATGTTCCTGTGGATCCTGAGAACGAGGCTTACGAAATGCCTCCAGAGGTAAATCTGTTGTGGTATTTGCAGTGAGTGCACGTTAAAGAGAAGGGCATGGGAGGAGGCTGCATGCGTGAGTTACGTGAGCCCATCACAGTGATGCTGTGAGCTGCAAGAGCACAGCAGAAATGGGGTCTCTTTGGCCAAGATCTGCCAGAGGTGTAGTGCTGGGAATCAGAAAATTAATTGCTATTTTTGTTAGTAAGGGAGTTAAATGGGAAAATACTCCGTGTGTTTCAAAACTCTTGATCCTGGCTTTCTGAGTAATCTGCAGTAAACTTGTATCTTTTTTGTTATGTTTAATAGGGAATGCAGGACAAACTGCATATCTTGATAAATTGTTTTAATAGCTTGGCCACTTACCAGTCCATCATGCTTTGTAAAACATGATCTTAAGTGAATGCAATTACGGGAGTAAATTATTTTGTTGGTTTTTATGAACCAGCTATCTAAAATATTACTACAATATCTGGCATGATGCATGAGTAGTTGAAGTAGCAGTTTTATGGTAGCACAGATAATTAGACTGAAAATGAGAGGTATAAAAAATTTAGGCCATGATCAAGTAGAAGACTTAAAGGCACATTTGAGCATAACATCTTGAATATCAGTGAAATTTTTGATGCTGCTCATGTGTCTGTAGTGAAACACCCCTTAAATGATAGAGCGACTCGTATGAGGATCTGCAGCACCTGGTGTGCCGTTCAGCCCAGAGGTTGTCCTCCTCCCTCTCCAAGTGAATTTTCGTGGGTGGCCTCATGAGTTCCTGGCAACGTCAGCTGAATTATGTGTTAGTCACTGCAGAAGTGAGAATTAGTTCTCTAAGTACCATATCTTCTAACATAGAGGATCTGGAAAATGTGGCAAAATACAAATAAATGTCAAGATCCTGATCAAATGAGAATCCATAATAATTTGGCATTGAATCCTCCAGGACTAGAATAAACAGTGAAAGAAGGATGTGTTTATCTAAAATACTAGTAGTGCTGATTTCTGCTCTCCTCATTAGGAAGAATATCAAGACTATGAACCTGAAGCATGAGAGTCCTTTCCTTCCTTTTATCACCTGGAATCTACTAACTACTAAAGACATCTCATCCTGTACAAGTGCTGAGTTCCAATGTGCCCAGTCGTAAATTTTTTTACAGTTTTTACGGTGTATTTTGAAGTCTTCCATCAGCAATGATTGGAGTATCTGTGACCGCATCCACCTTGTTTCAGCATTTCCCTCCTGCTGAAATGAAACCGGTTGGCAGGGTCATTGTTGTGCTGTGGATATTGTGGCTTCAAGTTTAAAAGTTAAAAAAAGAAAATATTAAGTAAAAACACCTAAGTGTCTAATGCTTATTTCTAATTCTGTACATGTTTTGCTGATAGCCTGTCAGTAATTTGATATTGTTTATGATACAGTTTTTATTTGTTTCCTATGACTATTCTTTCTGTGCAGAGATGACTTATTGTGAGAGCTTTATATATATGTGTATGTATTATATATATAAAAAAAAAGGAATTGAGCATGAACTATGCACCTATAAATATTAACTGTTGAAATTTTATTGTTTTGTGATGTGTTTTATTAACTTGTGTCTGTAAATAATGATGTTCAACTGAAGCAAATAAAACATAACCCATTAAAAATTAATTTCTAAAGTAGTGATGATTCCTAACAACACTTTTCCCTTCCAAAAGGCCCTGTTAAAGCGTTCAGACTGTGTTGCTTCTTGTGAAGGAACTGGAGGAACAAAACTAGCAAATGGCAGCCTAGTCTGTACAAAAAACACGGTGAAGAATGAGAGCATCAGGGCTGCTACCTCAGCTGGAGTAAACTGTTGACCAAATAGATTCATTTGTAGGGCTAATAACCTTTCTGTTGTAAGGACAAACTGAAAGTGAACACAGCCATTAATAATGGGCTGCAGCAGATTATCAGGAAATCATGAGGCCTTTGAAGAATTACTGTTTTGAGGTTGTTAAAGTGCTGGGGTATACATTGATGGATTAGTTGCAGTGAATTTGTCTTGAATAAAGTTCCAGTTAGGAAAAGTACAGTCTATTGTCTGTTTTTAGACAGATTAATTTTCAGTTATTATGTTGCCTGGGCATTTTTCCATATAGTAAAAAGATTTAAATGTGAGACATTTTTACTTTTATCATGTTTTATTATTTGTTACTTTGGATCTAATGTTGCCTCTAACTTTAAGTAGTTTTGTGTTTAAGGTTCACTAGTCTTGAGTAGTTATTTCAGAAGAATTGCTGTATCTTTTTCAAAGTAATTAAAATTCCCCTTGATCATTTCAAACTTGCAGGCATTTTCATCAATGATTTAGTTGCTTAATGGAGCCTAAAGTCCTGTGCTTTTTTGCAAAAATCTTTCGCAACCTACTAACAGTTTGCAGTCTCCTCCAGAGGTGGTGTGTCAAAAGAATTTCTTGACTTGGTTATCTCTACTGTTAAAAATCAGTGTCTCAGTGACAAATCTATTGATTGTATCCCTGGAAAATAAGGACACGGCACAAGGTAAGATACTGCTTTTATATTTATTAATGTTGGTTTAGGATCTTTCTGTTCTAGGAGAAGGATTTGGGAAGAAAAGCCTAGTGGTGTAGTGTGATTTTTTTTTTCCCCAGCATGGCAGCAGAGACTCATTCACCAAAAGCAACAGCTGAGACCAGTCTCATGCTTGATACTTCAGAAAATAGTACTGGGAATGGCAACTTAAGTAGAATATGTATTTCTGTTGTTTGTCTTCTCTTCCACAGCCCTACAGGTCTTAATTGCTCTATTTCTCTGTTAGGGAATCAAATTAAACCGGTTGCTCACATGTTGCAAATAAGTCATGCACTTCTTAAATCAGCTGTGGGGAGCAGTATGTCATAAAGAACAAGAATAAATCTGCTCCTGAGACTGGTCCATTGTCTGAACATGTTAGAGTTAATTAATTTCTTTCCTTGGTTAACATCAGATCATTCAGAGTTTTTAGGTCATTTAAAACATATCGTAAGTGATCAGTTTAGTTCTTGTGCCTCTTGCAAACATGCCCTCAGATGGCCCCAAAAGTCCATGGGACCCCTGGTTACTATGGCAGCACAGTGTGATGCACTGCTCTGGTAACATGCTGCATTTTAATTAAATTCCTGTAAGGGCTGTCAGACCATCCTTTCCAGGTAAACTAAGTGCCATTTTGTCTTATTTTCTGCAGTGATTTTGTCTTACTTTTTCGGATGAATACTGGCATGTGGATTGCAAATGTCAGAACTGTGTTGACTGCTAAAGCTGAACTAAATAGATACTGCTGCATTCAGATTTTTTTGAGTGTCTAATCTAGGAATTAGAAAATTATAAAATTTGTTTAAACAATGTCTGCTAGAGAGGAATATAACTCGGAGCTCTTTTTTTCTTAAGAGCTTGGATTTTAACTCAAAAGCAATCTTCTGTTCTTATATTAAGAGCTAATAATGAGCCTCACCATATCCTAGTCCTCCAGGGAAAAACACATGTTGCTTTTTTGTTCTAGTTTGACAACTTTAATTGGTCTTACAATGGTTCCTAATTAAACACCTTGTAATAATATTTTTATTACTGTAAATCATACTGTTAATGCTTGTGTTACATGCCTTTCATATAATGACTTTCAAGTAATTTTGTTTCCCTGCCAAGACTTTCCTTCATTCCCTCAAGACAGCTGTAGGCAAGTTAAGGTAAATTGCAATGTCATAAACTCAAAGAAAAGTAACATACCTGCATCTCTTCAGGAAGCACAGATTTTATTCATCCTGGCTTTCATAGCTTGGGTGGCCCAGGCTGAGGGATTCTCATACGGAAGAATCAAACATAGACAGTGGATCCATCAGCTGCAGCAGACTCAAGAGTAGAGACTTCTGCCTCCAAGAGCTGTGAGACTGGAAGATTCAGGGCTGTCCATTTGATGGCTGAAATTATTCCAGGAGCACAACAGAAGACAGGTACGGAATGGCTGCCTACACTTATTCCTGAAATTCATAGGGGTGTTTTAGGACAACTATAGCTCCAGTATACATTAGATCTTCTCATAAAAATTCCATGTGGCAGTCTGTACTGATGTGATGAGTTTCCAGTTCTTTTCTGTATGCTTTTTGGGGAGAAAATGACTACTGAAACTCTGGATTCTAGAGTTTGCTAAGACACTGGCTGTACAGTACTTTTTTTCATCAGACAGGTGGTATGCGATGGGGGTACATACCCAAAGCTCCAGGGCTCTGAGCCTTAACTCGATGAAAATAAAGAGAGGTTTTCTGTTTACTTACATGGATTTAGGTGATTCCCAGTGCCTCTCTTAAGTCTGCATAGAACTAAGACAGCAGAGATCAGGTGATCAGGGTTCATTTACAGAATATCTAAGAGTAGCAAAAGTAGCAGAAAAACAAATACACCGCAATAATCCCACAGATAAGTCTTTACCAGACTTTTTCAGCATAGCTGTGGTCTTATAAACTGGCAGAATACCATACCTCAGATGTTGGGTTTGAATGGAGTAGTTGCCCATAGGTATTGCAACCTTAGAGGCAATTAACTCCTTCAGGTAATAGATATTTATTCACATATTAATCCAAAGTAACTCTTTTTGTTCTGCTCTGAAATAACTTAGGAGGTAAGTGGGAGAAGACAGATGGTTCCCTGATACTGGTTTTGAGTTCTAATGACTTTAACTAAATTATCTGATACTTTTTGGCCCCTAGCTTGAGGCTTTTAATATTACTGGAAAAGACTCTAATAATGGGCTTCACAGGATATCATTGTTCTGCTTGGATATACAAAAGTCTGAAATAATAGCATCAGTTTTCACATAAGCAGACCTGCCCTTGAGTTAAGGTAACCAAAAGCAAAGGAGATCTTAGCCTTTAGTGTCTCTGTGATGCATTTTTAATGGAAAATATCATCTGTTTAAATGCAGACATAAATAACTTTTCTCCAGCCTGCCTGACATTTAACGTGTAACTCAGAAGGTTCCTCTGATACAAAAAAGACTGGCAGATGGAGAAACAGCAGGTGGAGCCTCAGATGAGACAGCCAGGAGGTAACAAACTGAGTAGGAAACTAGGTCAGATGAGATTTCTTCCATGTTGGAATCAGTGCTTTCACAAATGCTTCCTCCAGTGGATGCATAAAAGTGGTTTTTTGGCATTTCCCATTGATATTCACATCTCTGAATGGGTCAAAGTCTATCAGCAACTGATACATCTATGAGCCATATTTCTGTGGGAAAGGCAGAAATGTCTGAGATTACAAGTATGCTTTTTTCAGCATAGGAGAACTCTTTACAGGAGGCCAAAGCACCTATGATTGTTAAGTTATCTGATTATTAACTTGAGATTTAACAAGGAGAATGTTTTTAGGAAAAGGCAACCACTGGGATACCTCAACTTCTTTTTCTTTTACTCACCACAAGTGTCCATTTCATTGCAAAATTTTACTCCAGCCATTTTGTCTAGTATGTTGTGATGAAGCTGCAAGCATGCCTGGAGAGCTGGGGTTTTTAGTCTTTGATCTTCCCTACAAAAAGAGGAAGACGTCTTGTCTCCTCCTTGGTGGCTCCATCACTGGATCCAAGGCAGAGGCATTGCCCCTGAAGTGAAGAGGCACAGTGCCTGTTCAAGGAGGGCAGAGGAAGAGGTTTGGAGGAGCAAAACAGACATGAGAGCCATGCTGAGAACTGGCTGGCATTCATCCTGACTCCCTCCCCTGGGTGCTGCTTCTGGTGTCAGAGGCTAATGATAGGAAATAGCCCATGGCTTTACAGTTCTGACAGGGACTGGCACCTCAAGGAGCCGGGTAAATTCAAGGGCTCTCCATGAGACAGAATTCCCATGCTGTTTGAGGAGAATGGGCTTTTTATGTTGAATTCCCCTTTCTATTTTTCTGCCATCTGAAGTCCTCTATACCAAGAAAATAAAAGCAATTGACCAAGGAGTGTACTAGATTAATGAATAAAAACCAATGTATGCTGATTTTATCACTCTCCTGCGTAGAAGAGGGCACTGCACAATGCCCTTGGGACTGTATCCTCTGTTGTTTGTTCAGGTGTTTTATTTATATGAATTTCATTTGCACAATTCTGCGAAGCCTTGCAAAAATAACAAAGACGGTCATCTAATGTTAGCACTCGGCAAGATAGCATCCTGCTGAATTGGTTGCATCGTCTACTTCCCAACCCCAAAAAAATCTCAAAAGGAGCAGCCTTAGCAAAAAGACATAACAGTGCTGTTGAGTGAAGGAGGAAAACATATTAATAGTGAAAATGTAAAGGACAGTAATTTACAAATGATACATAGTAAGGCCAAAAAGAAATTAAACCTGTGATCTCAAACCACTAAGTGGCAACTTTTCTTGGCAAAGAAAGGTTACAGCTTCTCCCACAAAACACTGGAAACAAAATTCCTCTTATTTATTCAGCCTCCTCATTCTGAAATCAAGTTTCCAGATTTGGCCCAGATTTGCAGCAAGAGAGTGATATAATTCCTTTGAATAATTGGATGTTCTTACGTGTGAAATAAATGGACTTCTGAAAGCCTTCATTTTTCGCTCTCAGTTTTATGAAAGGTTAACAAATTCAAACACAATGATAATTTTAGTCTGTTGTAGTCTGTACAAAAGGCAGTTGAAATGCACTGAAGTGACAGCTCTCCTGTACTAACACATTTCAGATAGGTGAGTTTTTCCTACTTTAGTTGTTCAGAATACATGGGCATTGTCATTAAGTACTATAAAGTGATGCTATTTTAATAATTATCTTTGGAGGTGAGGAGCCAAATTCAAGGAATCCATTTTTAAAGCACTTAATATAAATACTCAGTAACATATTTGAAAGCTGCCCCATTCAAGCCTTACAACTAACTGGCCAAGTCTGCAGTAGCAGAGTTTTGCAGGTGTAACCCCATAAAACTCTACAAATCTGTATGTGGCTTATCTTACCTACAGTGCGGGGTTACTGACATTATTTGGACCCTTACAGAGAAATACATTGTATAATAAAGATGCAGTGTTGCTGCTACAGTTCTGGACTAGGTGTTCTTGATGATACAGCGACATCAGTCGAGAATCGCATTTTTTTTTTTTAACCAAGGTTGTGTTTATGCACTTTTAGGGGCTGAAGCGCTTGTCGCAGTGCCAGTTCCACTTAGCATGATAATAAAAGCACTCTACCCAGAAACCCTGGCATTTCCTAGTTAGACAATGGATTTCTTGGCAAACCTTCTGCTCCTAAGAGCAGCGTGGCTTTTCTGAACCCAACTGCCAGTGGAACATTGGCTCCTACGTGACCACAAACAAGCTCTTCATGTCAAGTGTAGACCATCACGTAAACAATCATGTTAAATCAGGGGTAGTCTGTCTCTCTCTCATAAGGAGATAAGCTGTGGTGCTTAAATAAAGGGAATTATCCTGAGCTTGACTATACAGATGAATAGATGAGTGTTAGCAGAGCAGCTCTGCCCCGGAGCAGCTCTGTGGCAAGGCAGCTCTGGCTAATGCAAATCAGTCTAGAAATGAGAGCAAAAGTGCTCCCTCCCTCAGAAGGGCAGGTAGGTCTGAAAGACAAAAATTGGTGGTGAAAGGAGTGCACTTCAGGGAGAAACAGCATTTAACATGTTGATAGATCACCCATCTGTTTTCTCTCTTTAATCACTTTGTCTTGTCTTAAATGTTACAAGGTTGCTGCAGAAAAGGTCATTGTCTGTTCCATGACTGCTCAGTCCTTTGTAAAACAGGACCTCAAATATTACTGAAACTAGAGTGGAGTATGAGGATAATACTGTTAAGCTGGAGGTCGGTTAAACGGAGTGAAGCGTGTTGCCGCTGGAGACCCTTTGGAAAATCCACAAGAGAATGGTATGGGTTATGTGGGAGAGGAGTTCAGCTCCCAACCACTGTGGTCTACTTCAACTCATTAACTTTTTAACTAATAAACTCTTTAACTACTGCCTGAGTTCCTGCCAGGCTTCTCATTACACAAAACACAGGTGCTGTCGTGGAAAAAAAAGTTTGAGTTTACTCAACAGCAAAGAATTTTGGCATTGCTTAAAATGATGTACCTGTGGCTTGCCAGCTCTACCTCCAGGTTAGTGCCTGAACCAGCTCCACCTCCATCTGGCTGACAGGGGTGTAACTTCCAGAGAAGATGCTATCCTGAAAGTGAAATTTACTTTATCTCATCACAGAAACTCAAAATGGAAGGAAAGGAAGAAGAGTGTGTGACTTCACTGTTTCAAAAAGCAGGTACTTTATAGAGGTAAGTGGGAAGTATTGCTTTACCATTTCATCATTACCTGCAGAAGCAGTGCAGCCAGTGTAGGGGCTGTGTCTTCTGCTTTTTGTGTCTGTGAAGGGCATGAAAAGTTATGATTAGAAAATTAAATCAGCGGGCAAGTTCTGATCCCACAACACTGCAGCACAGCAAGGGCTGTAATGTAAGATATAGGGGCAGACTTTAATTCAAATTCTACAATTGCTTATGCTGTTGTGGTAGGAAAATCACTCCAGCTCAGTTTATGACCCCATTGTAAAACAGAAATAGTACTTTGCAGTACTTGCAAAGTGCTTGCAGGTCTGAGGGGTGTTATTACTGCTAATTCTGAAGCTACTCTGACTCCCTTTAATAATATGGACATAATACGGCAGAAGAAGATAAAGAACTGGAAATTAATTTGTAGCTAGTTGCTACAGTTTGATGTTTCTTTTCTTCTGCCTTCTCCTGCCACACTTTTTATGTCTTTTACCAGGGCTGAATGGCTCTCATTACTTTAAGAAACATAGGACCAGATCAAGACAACTGAGCTGGAAGGTGTAAAAAAATGAGGTTGCAGGCTCCCCTGAGTCATGCAGGTATTTCTATTAAAATGACCAAACCATACTGTTGATAGATGGCTGACTTTTAAAAAAAGGAAACATTACCACGAGGGTTTTTTTTTTAATTATCCCGTTTAAGGTTCTGCTGGTGGAAAAGAGCAGCAGCAGGTTTTTTCCTCCAACATCTTAATTTAAATTGAAAGCAAAAAGTGGGCTCAGTAAAATGCAAACAAGTCTTTAGTTTTCTCTTTAAATAAACTGAAACATGAACGTTCACGTAGATATCATTGATTTGCACACTTACCAGTTTGCAGTTGAGGTACCTGAAGATTAATATGTCCATCTTCCCTGGCTGGGGTCATGCCACAGCCACATGCTGACCCCAAGACTGAGGTCCATTCTGCAATGACACCTGCACTAGAGGAGAGATCAGCTCTGAGTTTGTTGATTGGGGCAGCAAGAATCCAATTTGAGCTCTGGTACTGTGTGCCCAAGTGTTAGGAGTTGGAGTGCATCCTTTCTAGACTTTTTTTGTTCTTTAGGGTTCTTCACACACGGTTTCCAGAACACTCTTGCTGAAGAATAGTCTGTTTTCTCTGTTAACTTTTGTCCTTGTCTTTCTGCTGATCTTACAGTGTTCGGTTACAGAGCCAAAGACGTGTTGACTATCAGGTCGTAACCTTGCACATCCCTGATGCCCTGTGGAATCTCCTTAGAGACATAATGTACAGAAAATGCAGGGTTAGTACAATTGGACATGTGCTGATTTAAAAAAAAAAACAACAAAACAAAACAAACAAAAAAACCCAACAAAAACCCACCACCAACAAAAAACACAAAACAAACAAACAAAAAGCAAAACAAAAAAAACCAACCCTGCCTTTTCTTGGTTTTATTTTTCATTTATGCTATTTCCAAACTAAATGGTTATGAACATATCCATTTTTGTGGGCACATTGCTACATAGTAAGTAGGCAGCTTGGCTGTCTGAAGGGAAATAGAGCAACAGAGATAGAGAATGGAAACCAGCATTGCAGTGGCTTCTCCATAGTTATCTTTCTGTATTGGTGATTCCAGTTAAGAATCACAGTGTAGTGAGTTTGGGTTTTGCAGAGCCAAGAGGGAATCTTGGAAAAAGTGGTCCAAGTGAGAATAAGGTGTGAGAAGGCTCTAGAGAAGCAAAATCCATTTTTAACTATAGGGAAAATTAAAAGGCAGACCTCAGAGTCCAGACTTAATTAATTTCTCACTGCAATACAAGTAGTTTATTTCCATGCGTGTCAGACTGGTTTTCTTTTTCCAGAAAGGGGACTGGGGTCACCTTGCTGTTGCTTTTGAATCCCAATTTGCACAATACTCTGCTATTCAAAAATCCTAAAAGAACTTTTTTCCTCCTGCTGCTTCAGATTTCTGCCTTTGGGCTTCAGATTTCTGCCCTCTCTTTGCTGATGCTTATCAGATTTACCTTCAAAAGTAACTTGCTACGATTTTTGTGGGTACACAAGGCTTTACCTCTCACTTGAGAAAAGCTTGCTGAAGCACAAAGGGACCTATCACTTTCCTATTGCCATTCACCCAGGTTCAGACAGTGGTGTATTTCCAGTGCTATTTTTAATGATATTGGTTGTAAGAAAATCAGTATTTGTGACTGTCATGTACAGATTTTCAGCCAGCTTGCTGTTATCATTTCTGTCGTTTTTTGTGAGACTCTGTAAATGCTCTGGACAGGTCTGCAGACTGTTTCAGATCTCACTTTCACAGTCATTACATAACCATGAAATCCCAGGTGCTTCAGTTATTATTTGTTGCTGATGTTAGGAGGGCATCCTCAGGCCCTAGGCATGATTGGGCCAGGAGCTTTAAAATACCAGACTGGAGAAACAAACCTGACAAAGAATGTAAATGCATTGGCTGCTGTTTACAAAGCTGAAACGGAGATTAGTTTTTGGTGGCTTTTTGGAACATCTGGCGTATCCCCAGTGCCATGCAAATAAACAACAACATTGCAGGGAAAGGCTGTGAAATACTTTCATTTTAAGTGCCAGCAGTCCCCTATTTGCCACAAATTGCATACGCCTGAGGGTGAGGGAGATTGTTTTTCGGAGTCAGTTGGAAAAAAACCTGGCTTGCAGGCTGACCTGCTAGGGATTGAGTACTGACCCTCCAATGCATTTTCTGATGAAAAGAATGGGGAAACTGTAAAGTACTGTTGGTGGCTGAACATCAGGTGTCAGGATAACTAAGCACTCAGCATGATCCTTACTTTGTTAGGATGCCTCCACAAGGTCAGGGCCAAGCGTTTCCCCTCCTAAGCCGTAGAATCACACTTCACCTCTTTAACACAGGAACAAGGGTGCTCTGATGGGGGTTTCTGCTGAAGTGGTGCAATTGGAAAACATCCTCTCACCCCTGCATTGCAGACACCAAGCAGAAGTGCAAGACACATGGCATGGTGCAATTTATTTTTTTCCTGCTAAGTGAGATTTTGGCAAAATTCCCTCTTATCCTGTGAGGGATTTAAATTTGAATGGAATTCCTTATGATTTTTCATGTTACTTTTGGCACCACATGCTCTTTTAGAAAGATCTTTTCAGTATTTCTACCTTGCAGTAAGAAACTGTCTTAAAACTGTGTTATTAGAGGGATAGAAGTATCTTAGTCTTGTCTTCCCCCTTCTGCCCATACAGGCCCAGCAAATTCTGGTCTGTAGATTTATCATTCCTATTATTTTAGGTTAATGATCCCCCTCCCCAACTTCTGATTCTAACCTTGTTGTGAAGTATCTTGAAAACCAGCATCATCTTTCAGGGCCCATGTCTGAATATACTTTAAAAGCCCTACTAAGAATGTTATTCATATGGCATCATTTATGTAGTGGTTTTGAATTGATTCTTCTTAAAAAGGACTTATAAAAAAACCCAAAAACAACACCAAAACCCTCTTATCTGAATTGTAGCACCAGTGTGCCTGGTTTTTCTTTTCTTAAACACGATTTGCCATTCGGGGCATCAGACAAGGAGCTGAGGAGCAGGGAAATCTGTTTAGATCTGAGGTTTTTTGAACAAGTGATTCACCAAATTGTAGTATGCTGTTTATATTCCAGTTATTGTAGTGATTAAATGGTATCAAATTAATTTCAAGTCAGGCTCTCAGTGGGGCAAGGCAGTGCATCTGAATCACAGTGCCTGCTCATCCCTGCCCTACTGCTGCTGCTCCTGCTTCCCTATTTGTTCTTCCTTTGCCACATGTGCATGTGCAGCCTGAAATGTCTTGTACAGCTGAAGAGCTTGGTGAAACTTGGGGAGTTTCCAAGTCAAGGCTTTAAGTTATGTGCTGGTGGACACACAGAACTACAAATAATCATGTTACCGATGAGTACAACCTTTTGTCTGAGTATTTTCCCAGGAAGTCAGGGTTACTGTGCTAACGCCTGAAATGCTTCTCCTCTGTTTTTAAATACCAGCTTTTTTGTGGACACTTAAAAATCAAAACTTCACAAGTTTTCATCTCTAGTGGTGTCAGGACACAAGTCAGTGTGGACATGATTAGTAAGATTTTCTTGGCTTGTCCTTTTATTTGAGAGGAGGTTCTTGTCTTTGTAGCCTGTCTGGTACTTATGTGCAGTCACACCACAGAGGCCGCTCTTGATTTTTAAATTACTATTGATTAGAAGTCATGATCCTTTTGTCACTTGTAGTCTGTAACTCAGAGGGAAAACAACATCTGCTAGTTTTTAATTTATTCTTTCAGCAAGTCAAAACCCGGTGGCAAGTCCTAAGAAAGTGTGGGGGTGAAGCCAGTTCTTTCTTCTCCAGTGCCTGGAAAAACTGTAGAAATGTCCAGCAAGAAGCATCTTCCAGTCTGTTATTTTCACACTGGAAGTGTTCTTTTTTTTAATCTCTTACTTGTGCATTCCCAGTTTCCCTTTTTACCCACCCTGGAGATGAAGGCAATTTCAGGAAACTCCAGTGTTTGCTGATACTTCTTACTATTCAGCTGTAGCTTCTAGGGATTGACTTTTAGATTTTGCACCAAGTGTCCAAAGGTTGGGAAAAAGGAGACATGCAGAGAGGATGGGAAAAAGGAGACATACAGAGAGTATGGTAGTGAAGCTGAGTGAGGAGAACATAAATGCTGAAGAGAAATGTCTGTTGTGAGGAGAAGGAGAATAGAGCTGCTTCCTTTCCTGCCCTTAGTTGCTGACTGGTGTGCTTGTGTGCTTGAAAATCTGGATCTTCTGTGTCAGAACAAATGTTGTCACTACCATGTTTAGACAAAAGAAAATGAGTGGCTGCTTGATGGCAATAAAATTGACGAAAGCAGGCTAGACTCAAGCTGATGCCTCAGTGTAAAATAGCATACTGCAATTATGCCATGCCATTTGTTTCTAATACACCTGCTGCTGTCTGTTTATTTTTTTAATATTTCTTTATTTGTACATTGGACCACCCTTCTCCATTCTTTGGCAAAATTCTATTGCTAATGATTAACTGCATGTGGCACTCCTGCAGCTGAGGTGCTCGGTGCTGGGTTATTTCATGCAGTGCTGTAGCAAAACAGCAACAGAGAAAATTCAAGCCTAGAAAAGCAATAATTTGTTACAGTAGAAACGAGCACAGAATGAGTCACACCGCTGACAGATTCTGACATGCAACCAATCTATTAGAGGTTTGCTTTTCCGCAAGATTTTTCTCCCTCTCTCTGCTCCAGATGTGGTCTTCTTAAAGGCTGCACGGATGCACAGACAAGTATTTCCTGTCTTGGAACTTTCTGTCTATCTACAAAAGCTCTTGAAAAAAAGACCCTAAACCTGGAAATTTGTACATGTGCGAAGATGTAGCAGGGCTTTTCTTCTGTCTTATGATGCTCTGATAGTGTTAGTAGAGGATGAATGTTAACAGGAAGTATTTTGGGAGTGTAAAATATAGCCTGGACATACAACTGCCTGGTCTGTGAAAGGTTATTTGTGTTAGCCAAGATTTTCCAGGAAGAGATGTATGTCATCATCAGTTTCCTTGGACTTTAGGGCATTTGCTCATTGCCAAGATATGAAAATTTAGATTAAGGCAGCACTTAGAGGTGAAACTTTGCCCCCAGATTCATACTAAAAGTACTAGGTCGATCATCCTTTACCTCTTAATGGTAAGGAGTCTTCCTAAAGAGCAGGGTATTGAAACCTGCTAATGTTTTTCTTAGAACTGAAGGCTCTGTGATTTATTGTGGGGGTGACTGTCCACTGGAACAGATTGCCCAGAGAGGTTGGGGAGTCTCCATCGTGGGAGATATTCAGGAACTGTCTGGACGCCATCCTGTGCAATGTGCTCTAGGGGGCACTGCTCTAGCAGGGAGTTTGGACCAGATAACCCTACCGGTGGTCCCTTCCAACCTTACCCATTCTGAGATTCTGTGATTTAGGAGTCCTTCTGTCTTGATAACAGTGCTGTGCAAAGGGGTAAAAGGCAGGAATGCTCTTGTAGAAACTGCAACAAAGTGCTGCCTTCTCCGTAGATGAATGATGGCTATGTTACATGATTAGTCAGTCTTCTAAATCCAAAATACAGCTATATTTTGCATTGTGGGCTGGGGGAGGCTGAAGAAAAAGACAGAACTTCATTAGTAATCCTTATGTGCAAACAGTTTGTGAAGCTCAGAAGGAGTTGCTAAGAAAACAGTATGAAAAAATACTTGAATATTGACAGTGACAAGGGCTGCATAATCTTCGGACACTTCCTCAGTCCTGTGTTATTCCTTGAAGGAAAAGCAGCCCAAGAAAGTGGTATATATTCAATTCTGTGCATGTAGTTGTAGACACAATACTGAGAAACTTAATAAAATCCTTCCAAGAGAGGAAGAATGGGTTCTGTTTAAATTTAGTGTTCATCTACTTGCTCTAGTGGTTTGTTTGGAGGAGGCAGGCTTGAAGACTTTAATTAGAAATAGTAAATAACATTACATACTTCTCAACTGCGCACCACACTCATCGTAGTTTTGTTTCTCAGAGGGCAAATGCAGTGTATTTTTTTCCCCAAGTGAGGGAACAGTATAGAGACAGTGCTGGGGGCAGGTGGGACCTCTAGGGACTTGCTAATCAGTTTTATCATGAAGAAAGCAAGGAAAGAGTCAAAGATGAAGCCTGGTAAAGATCCTACAGAAAGTCGGTCTGAGGCATTTCATTTCAGTGATTCAAACAGTCACAAAACTGAGCACAATAGAAAATACCAAGGGTAAAACAGAGTCTCTGAGGGCTCTTTCAGCAGAAACTTGACTTAATGGCATTGATGGCTGGAAGGAAGGAGGGAAGGCAGCTCCAAACATCTGCTGTACAGTGAGTTCAAAGAAGATAGGGAGGTGAAGAGGCAGCAGCAGGGGTGGGCCCTGGCGTGAAGTCATAGGCAACACAGAGACAGAGCTGAAACACTTGATTTTAAAGCTCCACCTTCCAAAAGGGCTCAGCTTGCTAATTAGGAAGGGGCATGTGGGACTTACTGCTTCCACAGAGCTGTTGATGGGATGTAGTGTTGTGTTTGGTTTTTGAAAAGAAATACTTGCTGCAATTGCCAGCCTCACCTTACTGTCTCAAGAGGGAATTAAGGCAACACTTGCTCTGGCAGACACAGCTGGTGGTTCAGATGGGTCTCACAGGAAAGGAAGCTGTTTTGGCTTAAGCTGTTTCATCTGCAAACATTTTGCTTCCCAACAGAGACCTTGGGTGCACAGTCTTTAAAACTTCGGTGTATTATTAATAATAACAGAGTATAAAAGAAGGTGAAGCAATCATTAGGTACACTGGTTATATGATCTCCAAAATGGGCCTTTGGCACACAGTCTCCTCTCAAGAAGCCGCCTGCTCTTAAAGCACTGGCAGATTTCTGTGCACAGCCCAGTGGGAGTTTTTAGATCAGCCTTGAAATGGGATCTTTGGTATCCCCAAAGCAGTAGTCATATCTGCAGCCTGTGCTTTCAGCTGCTGTTCTGTCTTTCACTAGGAGGTAGCACCGTGTTGGGTGAGGTCACCTGCATCTCTCCTGGTGAAATGGTTTCTGGAGAGCTGGAGGCACAGCTGGAGACACAGTACAGTTCTGAATGTCACTGCCTACAAGGCCAGGGAGTTGATTCAGTCTGCCAGAACTTTGGCTATGGTGTGGCATTCTTCCTGAAAAGTGTTTTTCAACTGCAGATAAAAACATGTGAGAATTGGAGATTGGAAAATATTCCTAATGGGCAGGAAGAAACGTGTAACTGTTGGTAGTTATTTGTATTTTAGCTCTCAAAATAGCTTGATCTCTGCACCCCATACAGGTCTATCACTAAATGGGAAGTTTTGAGGTGGCTAAAGAGTTTTGGAGCTCGGGTAGAGGAAGAGCTGGAGAAGTGCAGTACGAGCAGAACATTGCTGCACGGGCCAGGCAATGTTTCCACTTAAAAGCACAAGTAGGAAAGTATTAATAAAACTGAAATCAACTGATACATTCAATAAAAACAGTTTATACAAAACTGCAACTAATGCTTTTGCAAGGACTCAGAATATTTGGAAGTCCTTAGACTTTCCAGTCTTAACTGGGAAAGAAACTACTGGGAAAGAAATACCATACAGGGCATTGCTGTCATAATATTTCTGTAGTGACTAGAGAGCGATGGTACCAGAATGTTTCTAGCATTATATGATCTGAGGTCAAACTTCTTTGGTGCTCATCTTAATTAAAAAAAAAAAAGTTGTCACTTATTTCTAGTGCCAAGAGAAATGCAGCTTTCTTCCCCCATACATAGATGATGGTTCCTTTATTTTCCTGAAGGGAAGCTATTATATGGGTATCATAATGGTAAAGAGTTTTGGCTTTGTTTTTAATTATCCTTGTTTTCTCATTGCGTCCATAAAATTCATTATTTTTTCTCAGCTTTTTTATGTCTCCCTTCTGAAGACAGATGCTGTTTATGGGCCCACTATTGTTCTCCTCCCCCTTTATACATTTGTATCACTATTTCCAGTTTCAACTAGCAAGTCCATTTTTATCTCGAGCTGGAGAGTTACAATAAAAATTTACCATTTAGTGCTTCACAACTGAAAAGCTGCTGATAGAGCATTTGATGTCTCAGGTCCAAACTGGGTTCCAGTTTGTTAAAAGAACTCAATTCTGGCTATTGCCTTGTCAGTACAATACAGATTTCTTAGTATTGTACCCAGTTCTCAACAATGTCTGGGCTGGAATTCAGTTTAGAAAAGATGGAAACAAATGTCTTCTATCCTGTCAGATCAGGTGTGCAGCCCTTTCACAAACAACTGGTCACTATATTACATTTCCAACCTGTGTGGCATCCTGAAAATATGAGAAACAAAGAATGATGTGATTAACCCAGCTATTGGAATGATGCCTATCGAGTATAAATGGTAAATCAGCTTTCCAGACAAAGCCTCTCTGAAGCAGAATCTACTGCTCAAACCACTGGCATGATGCTCCTACTTACCTCTTTAGCTGATGCAGTGCTCTGTCTTGTCAGTGGTATTTCTTTCTGGATCTGTTTTTCTCTAGTGTTGTTTTCCGAGAGAGAGATCTTAATCAGTTGAAATGTGTGGAATAGTAGCATCAATCTTTTCCTTTCTTTTCATTTTAAAAACATATATTTTGTCTTCTTTTTTTTTTCTTTTTTTTTTTTAATTAAGATTCAGTCATTTAGCAGCATTTTGCTCAGCTTCAGTTATTTTGGAAGTGCTTGGGTTTCTCTATGAAAAAAATTCTATTATGATTTTTAACCATCTCTTTATGTTATATCACGTTCCTTATATACTGATTTGATAGGTTAAAGGGGAACTTAAATTGCAGTATTCCCTCCACATACATAAATTGCACTTCCATGTCTATTGAACAGAATTCGTAAGTAAATTATTTATTTATTTATTTTTAAGTAGACATATTACATATAGAATGTCAAGTATCCATAGGCTTCAACTCTACTACTGTGTGAAACTATGGAAAATGTGTATGTCTGTAGGGGTAACACTTCAAAGAAAATGCAGCTGTCATTGCAATGCACTTGCTGCAGAACACTGCAACTATGGTGCTGAGAAACAGCTGCATATTGCAATCTTCAAGTATATGTATATTAAATTAGACTAGTTGTAATACACTCATGGTCACTGCTGGTTAACTTATGATTCAGTGTATTCTCATTAACAACAATGATATTTTGTTCTGTGCTAATAATTCCCACTAATGGGTATTTCCTTGTTTGGTCCTGAGTGAAAACTGTTTCTAGTGAATGACCCTTAAATACTTAGACAATTCAGAGCAATAAAATGAGAAACTGACTTGCCTGCCACTCTTCTAATACAGTGAAAATTTTTCAAAGGAGCCTACAATGTTTAAATACCCACCATACTTCATACTGCAATTTGTTTATTTTACTCCAGGTAACTCTTCAATCTTTTTTTTTTTTTTAATTTTAGACACAACTCCAGGGCAAACATGAAGTGATGGAGTCTGCCTCTAAGGGAGCTTGCAGCAGGGTAAAGAACTGATTTTATTGATGGTGATGTTTTTAAACAGGAAATGACAAGTTGTTTTTAATAATCCATTTTTTTCCCTACCTGTAGTGGAAATGTTTTCTGTTTGTAGAGTCTGTGTAATTTGTACTCTGTAAGGCTTTATTCTACTGAAAAATTTCCATAACCTCTGGGGTTTAAATTAATATTAATGTATTTCTGTGTACTGTCCACAGGGAAAGAAAAGTACAAACTGTTACTGGGATGTGAATAGAGATTTATGTAATTCATTAGGCATCTATTTTTAAAATCAAGCTGCTCACCTGGGGACCCGTGCCTGGGGGCTCTTGGCTTTGTCTACCAGGCTTCTACCTAGGGCAAGACTGAGAGTTGGTTTGTAGATACTGTTTATGTGTGCATTTTCCTGCACTCTACCCTTCAAATCTCTGTATGACCAGCCTTCTTCTTTGGTCTGCCTGTGTCTGTGTCACCTGGGCAATCTAGAAAGAGTAGAGCTTTTGAATCCATTGCTTAGAGTGGGTGTTCCTGTGCCCCAGTGTGTGTTTCAAGGTGGGGGAATATCTTCATTGCTTCCTCATCCTGAAATGGGAATCCACCTCAGAAGTGTTTCAGGCAGTGATGGATGCAGTATTTCAAAAGGCAGTGTAATGCCTAGAATTTAGATAACATTTGTCCCTATAGGTTGGGTCTTCCACCAGAAAAATGACAGAATTATGTTCTCAGCCATAATTTTGAAGGAAAATCAGCACGAGAACATATAAGCACAAAAAATAAATGCCTCCAAACACCAGAATCTTCTGTGTATGAAAAATTAATCACCCCTGCTGGGGAACAACTCCCGTTACATGTGAGGAAATTTCCAGTAGCTATGAGAATAGAGTAGCACAAACACAAAACAGCAGAGATCTCTTAGGTATAAGCACAGCAGAAGGACTTCAGGGAAGGTGATCCCATGAGAATTTGTGGATGTAGGTTTCTGTCAGCAGATGAAAGCAAACCTCTCAGGAGATGGAATGATCTGTGGGGAAAGGAAAGCAAAAGTGTTTCTGTCCCCTCTTACTCATAGCCTTTCTGAACAAACACTGTCATTTCCTGGGCCTCTCCGTCACCCTTCTATTACGTTTATCCACAAATTGTGTTATTTTGCTCCTTCTCTGATCCACAGAGGTAGATGATCTATGACTACTTTCAGTTACCCTGTCAACTCAAATGTCTCCAAAAGCTGGAATCAGCCTCAGTTTGGAAAGGCTCAGAACCTGGAGGATCTACCACCCTCCCTTAGGTGTAACAGAATCACATAGGCAGACTTGGGCATGGGGGTGTACATTCTGGTTTGAAGTTACCAGATGGTAACATGGTGATGAAAGGAAGTACATAGGTCATCTTGCTCTTCTACATAGATGCATCCCTGCCTTGGCTGGTGTATAAATTTTCAATGAAGAACAGCACCTTTTTTGTCTTTTGGCACTTATTACGTAGTATAGCACAGCTTTCATTTTCAAACCAGAAATGGAAGCGACGTTGTTTTTCTTAAGATGGCAGGCTTGTGCTTTTAAAAGATTTTAGATTAGTAACTCTGTTTATCCACCTTCTTTGTGCTTACTTCATTTCTTTTCTTCCCATCCTTTTTGTAGTTACGCTATTGGAAATGTCATTATTGGAGGTAAGGATCAGTGCAAATACTAATGTACTTGTATTTCCTGATGCCTACTCAAGCAAAGCTTTCTTCTTTTCTGTCTTTGAAGAAATCCTATTTATTTTAGTAATTAATTTTAGGCTCATTTCCTTTCTGCCATTCCCAGTTATTGGCTGCTGTTCAGAAGCATGTATGTGCATGGCTTGAGGCCAGCTCTGCTCATCAAGTGTCGCCTAAATGGCTGTGGGGAAAAAAAAAAAGACTCCAAGCCAAATTAGGTAGGAGATAAGATAAAGATGCAAAGGCTTTAATGAGCCCCCAGGCTTTCTGGAATACCCTCAATGCGTGCCCTGGAATACAGATGTTCACAGTTTTTATAACGATTTTCACCCAGTCCCCGTCCGGCCACCACCCAGGTTCTGCCCCTTCCATGCCTCTTGGGAGTTGGGTCTGGGGGCGTTTTGGCACCCCCTCTTCTTCATCTTCCTCTTCCTCAGAGTACGTAATGTTCTTGGAGGTCTTCCAGAGTCCTAGGCTTGAAGGTTGTTGAGTCTATGGCTATATCTTGTTCCGTAGGGTTAGGGTGTTCTTCTACAATTCTACCTTGAAAAAGAGACTAAATAAATTAATGGAATTTAGGGGAATTGATATGGGAATGGGTAACAGGGTTTAAAGGGTAAAGGGATAATATGCTGCTACTCTAAAATCTACATTTACTACATAACTACTTCTAAGATCTACAAAAATTAAAAAATCAAAACTCCAAGGTATCAAAGGGCATATGCATGAAGGAACTCCCCCCACCCACCCATGCAGGCAGGTGGTCAGCAGGGAAGACAGGAATGGGCTGTGGGAAAATCTAGAGAGCACATCTAACTGTGGGGCTGTTCAGCACTAACTGTGCTGCCTGCCTGTGCTGCATCATGAAAGCCCTTGTGTGAAGGTTTCCTGTCCTGCCCTTCACTACTGCAGGCTGATGCTTTCTGCTGGATTACCTGCTTTGAAAGGCAGCATGGCCTCACCTCTCCGGAGCCCCGTGGAGATGGGAAAGCAGCTGGGCTGTGGGATGTGTCCTGTAAAGCAGTCAGCAAAACCCCAGCTGTGATTGTAAATGTCACAGTATGGGTTGGGAAAGATGTTAAATTTCAGGCTTCAGGCCTTAAGCCAGTCTGTAGTTGCCTGGGATCAAGATGGGGTGACAAACATTTTTGCATCTTGCTGTCTGGTCTTGGCCTTGCTGTGCTGAGATGGAGAGGTGGTTTCTGCACATCCATAGCAACATGATCAGCTTGTGTTTTAATTCTTAGTGTTAATAATGTTATTAATTGAAGGGTGGCAGTGTATAAGGGTTTCAGCCTAAAGTTTCAAAATTCTCTTCTGCTAGGTGCTGTACAGTCATAAATACATATTTCACGCCCCAAATGCTTTCTAAGAGCTCCTTTGGGGTATTGTACTGGTAAGTGACACCTATATTTACTTATTGCTTTTGTTTATTTCGGAGATACTCTTTGAAGAGCCACATGGTACACTATTACCAGGAATCAGGTAATGGCAGATGTTTACTTTTCACAGTACTTGAAGGCAAATCTGTGTTACCACATGCTGTTGTATCGTAACACTGGGAACAGGAAGGAATACACTGTGCAAGCCTGTGTGTACAGTAAAGGAAAATGTTCAATAAGTTCATGATCATCTGGTTTCACTTATTGAACCTCAGTGGATTTTATTTAAATGTCACACGTAAACATAGCTGCAGAGCTTTTCTTCAGGAACTCAAGGTTTTGTCTCTCTCCTGGAAAGCTGGATGCTCAGTATGTCTCTGAGAAAAGAGTGATGTTACAGAGCTTGATGATGCTTCCCTTGGAGGTACTTGTCACCTCCCTGCTGGTAAGCATTCCTGCTCTCTGCCTGCAGCAGACAGTGGCACTCTGGGTAATTGTTGCCTGGTTAAGGTTTCTCGTACTTTAAATTTTGAAAAATATGTTGATGTGACTTTGTGGAAAGGCCTCAAATCTACTTGATATTTCAGTTTTAGCATAGGCCTGGATTTGTCTTTGGAGTGAGTGGCATTGGAGTGGCAGCCTCACTAATTCCAATGGAGGGGCAAAATTAAATTACATCAGTACTAATATCGTTACATCTGTCATCTGCTTAGAAGTTCAGGTATTACAAAACATAAATTACTTGTACCTGTATCACAGATCAGTGTTATTAACCTATCAGTCACATTTGGGACTCTCACTAAATCATATGTCATTATATGTATGAGGAAGAAGGGATGTTCTAGTGCGGAGATCTGGAAGCAAAGAGTTCAGGGTTCCGCTGTCTCCAGGAGGATACAGCGTCTTTGCACATCCCGCGTCTTGGCCCAGAAATGAGCATGGAAAACCTCGTGGTTGCCCTAAGTGGCTGTCGCAGATGGGGAGAGATGGCACAGTGCTGCCCCTGCTAACTTAACTGACATGGATGAAGGCTAGGTGTGTGGGAGACGTTGTGTGTGGCACCCTATTTACAATACAGCAGCTTTCTTCTACTGCCAATGGAATTTCTTCTGTGTACCCGAAGCATATAACAACTTGGATCATTTTGAAACAAGAAGATATAGATATTAAACAAGAATTTACAGATATCCTCACTTCCCAGGGTAAAGAGTATACTGGCTTCATATCTCTTGGTGGCTTTCTCGATAGAATAAAGTGGTGAAAGTATTTTTTCCTGTTCTCCAGCTTGTATATAGAGGCTATAAACTCCCACTGGTATGCATGGCATGACAGGAGGAATTGTTGCATTAGCAAAGAACTGCTGACCAAAAATTGAGTTAACGTAAGCAAAACTCTGCTAGGTGTTTCTGAGACAGCAGCTTTCCCCAGTGTTTCCTATGCTTCAGGCAAATCTTCACAGTGCAGTTTATCTGTGGAAGAGGAGAGAGGCCATTGCTGCCTTCCACCCCTCAGACAGGATTCCTGAAAAAGCAGAATGCATTCATGCCTAATCCCTCTGTTTGTCCTTTATATTCATCAAGGTGCACCTTTGGAGGGCTGCTAGCATATCCCTACTAGTGTAGGACTCCAGGGAGAAGGTGTGTTATAATGATGAATAAGAGTGGGATGGGAATCTGTTTCATATAGATGTCAAATCTCTGCTGGTCAGTGGTCCCTTAGTGGTCACAGGATAGAACAAACCGAGATTGCCCTGACTTACTGCCCAGGCCAGGCCAGGAGCCAGCATGGCTAAAAGCTTACCCTGGAGACTCTTACTACATTTTTGCTAAGACGCTCTTTAGTCAGGATCATATCTAGCCCCTGCACCTTCCCCTGGAGAACAATGCAGGGCAACCTTGCCAAGGAGGTATTAGCCAAGAGGGTGGAGGGGCAGAAATAAGAAACAGTGCAGAGCGGTTTAATATATAAGTGCTTTTAATCCACAAACCTCCTCTCAGCATTAATCATTTCCATCTATAACACGTGCTGCTGTTGCTCTCAGAGTTGATCCTTGTCCAGCTGGCTGTTGCAACATTGCTCAAGATGCCAGACCTTCCCAGAGCCAGCCTCAGCTGGCTCACACACTGGGCTTTGTTTCAGGGACCTTTGTGTCTATCTGCCCAGTCTCTCTTGCTCACCTTGAGAAATGCAGCAGGGTTTAAGCTGTCACGCTTACCCTTTTTCCTGTGCAATGTTTATCCTTATGCTTCTAAAATATTTGATTTCTTAGCTGTTTTGCTGTTTTAATTGTCATCTGTAGCAAATCTATGTGAATGCTACAGGAATATGGGAATGCTTGTTTCCATTTGCCAATAAATTTGCATCTCTTGCATCTGTGTTGTGTAATTTCCGGGGCTAAGGGACACTGCCTTTTATTCTGTGTTTATGAAGCACTGGAGCTAGTATGCAATAAGGTGTCCACGACCTTGAAGTTGAATGGCAGCTCTGAGGTCCCCTGGGGCCTGAACCACCGTGGTCCCAGGGGGAGCATTGCCTGGCTGAACTCTGAGCAGCCATCTGATTTTATCTGCTTTTTGGTGCCAGGGGGAGGAAGACCTCACAGGCAGGGAAAACATGCTCAGACCTGCTCTGCATGGGTCCGTGGCTTTGCTCTCCAAAGTTCTTCCTGAATGGTTGCTGCTGTCAGGGAACTGTGGGCAGGGTCTAGGTCAGAGGGGAAAATAAAATCTGGGCCCCAGTTCATCAACAGCAGGCATAAGGATGGTCCCTACTCCTGGAGCTGAACTTGGGCTTCTTCTCAGAGTCTGAACAGTGGCGAGAGCTCTTCCTGTGCTACCTTGGCTCTGACTCAGGGTATGCCACGAAGTTCACCACTGTCTGAGCTTAATGCTCTGGTACTTCCACGTATGCTCCTGAAGAGCACCCAGTCTGGACTGGGACATGCAGGCATGGAGACTTGTTTGCTTTCATTCACAGTGTGCTTCAGTGATTAATCACTGTCAAGATGAAAAGTTGTGTGTTACTCCTAGTTTTAATTTCTCTGGCTTCAGTTTCCATTAAGTGATCCAAGTTACTCTTTTCCTCACTAGATTAAAAAGCATTTCAGGACTTTCTTGTTTCCCCTCCAAGGAATTACTTGTACATTGTAATCACATTACCTTTCAGTCTTCGTTTTTAGAATCAGCAAACAGATTTTTCCCCTCAAGCTTTTCATCTGCAAAGTGTATTCTTGGTTTCTCAGGTCTTTATGAAAACTCTTTTCTACATCTTTTTTATTAATCTCTGCAGAGGAACTAGTGATACTTAGCTCAATGTCATTGTCATATGTTCTTTCTGCTGCAGGACAGTATGACACTGAGAGCTGAGGGTGAGATTTCTGGATATTGGGGCAGAGCCTTCCCTGAGTTGCTGCTCTAGGATGGATTTTGTCATCTTCTAAGCTTGTTCTGTAGTCTGTGTGATGAGTTATAGTGCTGTGTACTGAAACTTGTCAAAATGAAAATTTCATGTCCGGGCCCAGCTTCTCATATTGTCTCTGTCGTTTTCTATGTCTGCTTGTCTGTCTCAATGTTTTCATTCTACTCATCTTTGTCATACAAAAATTTGATCATCAGGCTTCTTAAAAGTACTTCTGGATCACAAGTGAAAACAATTGTATCAGAGTTGTATCAGATCTAATATATTTCCATGAAAAAAACCCTCTAGAAAAAATGTGATTTCAATCATGATTGTTTAATAAATTTGTGCCTATCAGTCTGTCAATTCAAATTCATTTATATGAGCCATTTTTTATCTGAACACACTGCAAAAATTACCTGAGCACTTCAGCAAGGTCTATGTATACTACATTACATTACACTGCACTGCATACCTGCAGTTTTCTCTATTAAACAAACCATAGGTCCTCAAGGATGTTTTACATAAAATTCTTGATGGTGTAAATTACATCCTTCACTGACTATCACTTGAATCTTGTATTAATTACCCCATGATTTTATTTGGGACTGATGTTAATTTCTCTGGGTCATCTTCCATTTCTTTTTAAATTGTTAGATGAGAAAAATTCACTAACTGTTCATGCCAACACTAATGTATATGGTGTTTTCTTGAATTTCTGTCCTGTGCTGTGGTATCCCCAGGTATAGTTACACTACTCACGTGAGTGGAAAGACATGAGATGGTTTCTCACTTGTCCTGAAAACAGGTACAAATGAACACTGTTGTCTGATAGCAAAATAATAAATGTTTGGGGTTTTGTTTGTTTGCTTGTTTAAAACTACATCTGCATGAGAAAGTTCACTCCATTTTGTTTAAGAGCAGAAAGAAAATTAAACTCTTCATCAGCTAGATACCTGATTCTGGCATTTTTTTGTATGCCCATATTGTTTTCTTCAGTAGTTCTTTAACAGAAGTTGTCAGGAAGACAACATTGGCAGAAAAAAAAAACTAGGGACACTAGGGCTAGCAATAGCTGGCCTTAATTTGCAGGGGAAAAAAAGTACTCTGTTCATTTTAAATTAAGGATCTTTTTTGCAGATGGAAGTATATGCATTTTAGCAGTTTTCTCTGTCTTCTGGTCACCAAAAGGATTAGGTTTTTAACCTTAGATTCAAGAACCTGTAACATTAATTTGTACATGGTTTTGCACTTTCTATTGATTTTGTTGCCACTGGAAGTCTCTGATCTCCACTGACTTTGGGCTACTACTGACTCAGGGTCATGGCGTGTGCCCACAAATACAGTTTAATCAGATTGTGGTTCAGTGGAGACTGAACAGAGGTTTCCAAACTTTTTTCCCTCAACTCTTCTCTTTTTTTGTATAACTGGTGAAAAAGTATTAGTACTGACACTGTTTAATTTGTTCTGCTCCAGCTCTTCAGCTTTGAGTTGTTGTAATTGCATTTGAGAATCGAAGTCTCTCGTGCTTGTATTAATATGATTTTTCACTTTAGGTTTTTTTATTCCTAACAAGCTGGTACATGCAGAACAGAAACTAGATCACAGTACTAAAAGTATAGTCTGAAGTTTGCAGAACAAGGGTGATGTCATTTGCAACCAGCCTATATCTTTGTCTTTATTTCCTAACAGAGACTGTAACTTGAAAACTGTAGCATCACTGCCATGCAAATGAACCAGCTAGAGAAATGAAGAAGTACTAATGAATAGAGCTTGACTGATTTTCATGCTCTTCAGGTTTCTTAGACAATTCCCAAATGATGAGAAAGTATATCAAAATATGCTGAAGGTGTGCATTTAGGTTCTGGAATTTAATCCTCTGCTTTTCTTTTCCCCCCTGGTCTGACTGATTCCACGTTTGGGTATACCATGTACAGTGAGGATCCTCTTACTCTGAGCCAAAGGCCATCAGAGTCCATTCCATCAATTGGCAAAGACGTTCAGGTGATGTCCTGTTTTCCTCCAAAGAGCATTAAAGGTTAGTAAGAGTCTCAGATATGACATAGAAATTTACTTCCTCTGCAGATCAGGAGAACATTCAGTGTACCTACTGCATTTGAGAGACTTCCTGAGTTTTCCTGCCCCATCCACAACCCTCCTTTTCATTCTGGAAATACTCAATTTGCAATAAATTGGAAAAAGTTCACAGGTCTTTGGGCCAAGAGCACTCCAAAACTTCTTGGACCCAACATATCTCAATATTCAGGAGGAATGTCTATGCTCCCTCTGTCATCTAGATTCATCTTCTGGTGTTTTACAACTCTTCACTGAATGATCCAATTTAATATGAATCTTAGAAAGAGTGGGAGGCTGCTTAATGCCTGGGAATAAAAAAAAAAAATCCATGAGGTAGAGAGACAATTTGAAAAAAAGAAAAAATAACCATTGCCTTGGCTTGTACTTTATCTCACCGCTACCAGCTCTTTCTACGCTCAGATTAGGCAGGGTGAATGTTGACGCAGCCTAGACTGCCTGCTCTTACATGAAAAAGCAGCATTTTTAATTAAATACACTTGCTTTTTGTTTCAGAGTGACAAGCCTGCTGCAGTTTACAGAGTTATTCATTCTATCTAAAACTGAATTTCTTATCTTTTTTCCCCAAAACCAAGAGCTTTCATTCTCAAATTCATAATTTTCTTTATCTGCAGTATTTACCTTCATTCAGTGTCATTTTAAGGTTCCTTAATTTCCCTTAAAAATTCTATGTCTGGTGACTTTTCACTTCAACCACTGCAGTGAGGAACAGCCCAATCTTTCCCTTTCCCTTTCCCTTTCCCTTTCCCTTTCCCTTTCCCTTTCCCTTTCCTTTCCTTTCCCTTCCTTTCCTTTCCCTTTCCCTTTCCCTTTCCCTTTCCCTTTCCCTTTCCCTTTCCCTTTCCCTTTCCATCTTCTCTTTTATCTTTTCTCCTCATCTTCTCTCCCTCTTCTCTCCTTTCCTTCCTCCTCTCCTGAAATCCTTTTCTTTTTCTTTCCTTTTTTTTTTTTTTTTTTTTTTCTTTTTTTTTTTCTTTTCCCCAATCCTTTCTGTTTGGGCTCACTGATTACCAGTATTTTTCAAATGGAAGGAATAGTTCTGTTTGCCACACAGAGTTGGGGTTGATTAGCAAGCCACAGTGAGAAAACTGTAGAGTGATTCTGGTGAGTTTGTAGTGATGCCATTTGTATCATATTTTCCCCCTTCAGGATCTCCACTGGATGGAGGTGTCTCCAAGGGTATTAGTAAGACATACATAGCTATAAAGACTGTGATTTCCATGTATTGACAAATACAACCAAAGTATTTGAGGTAAACGAGAAAAGCTGCAATGGACGTCTTCAATTGCTCAAATCTCCATTCATCAGTGCTTAATTTTTCAAGTTACATTCACTTTGGATATAACCATTCATTTGAAAAGAGTATTTCTTCTCAGCTGATGCTGGCATGCATGGAATTCTGTGTGAGTTTGCAAGGGCTCACAACATCCCTTGCTAGCAAGCATCGTTCCTCCAGCCAGCTTTCCATATCATTAGCATTAGAAATCCTGAAGGATGGACCTTCTCAGACAGAAACCAACACTGTTACATTTTTTCTTCTGTGGTGAGCTCAAGCCCAGAGCTCTAGGACAAGCTCAAAACAAACTTTCCTGAATAGTAGCTTCTAAAATTATTCCTTCGAACTATTACAAATTTGAATGCAGTAGTATGTAGCACTTAAATGAGGATTCATCTTCAGCCTAAAGTACACACATTATGTAGTAAATTTAACGCATTAAGTCTCATCAAAATATTACAAATTGCAAAAGTCTTACCAAAGACTATTATATTGGAGTCAGATATTCAACTAAATTATTAATAGTAATAATGAAATGGGAGTAAAATACCCCACCCTAAAACCTCTTCTGTATCCCACAATGTTAGTAAGTAACGATTTAGCAGGCAAGTTGAAACATAGGCAGAATTTTTATGTTCTTCTGTAAATTACAGCCTTTTAGCTACTGCTTAGGGATTAACATATGAAAGCAATGTCTTTTTTTGGTTAATTTTCTTTAAATTATGTTAATTGCTTCTAGGAAACATTTTAATATGGGAGTGATATTAGCAGTTTCTGCCTTTTGTAATGAAGTAAACAAGCCCAAAGATCACTCTCAGCTGTGCAAAGGCTTTTGAGAAAAACATTTTGCAGGCTATCTGACATGCAGAGTAACTTGAACTGCCAGGATTAATTTTTCTTTGAAAATCTGGAGTAAATGCATCACAAAGTTGTTCATTTAATGTATGCTTACTTCTGGGCTTAAAAGTAAATCTGACCCCAAAACAGTATTCATGAATCATAGTCCATGGACATCTGGTCCAACATGGAGGCAAGGCTGAGCAAAAATGCATTTGCAACTTCTCTCCTTACCTTTAATGTATATAATTTACCAAATATTTACTAGAGTATTAATGGATCTAGTAAATCTTGCTGAACATGAGCCAGCAGTGTGCCCACGTGGCCAAGAAGGCCAATGGCATCCTGGCCTGGATCAGGGTGTGGCCAGCAGGAGCAGGGCAGTGATCCTTCCCCTGTACTCAGCGCCGGTGAGGCCACACCTGGAGTGCTGTGTCCAGTTCTGGGCCCCTCAGTTCAGGAAGGATATTGAGGTGCTGGAGCAGGTCCAGAGAAGAGCAGTGAGACTTGAGCACAAGTCCTATGAGGAGAGGCTGAGGGAGCTGGGGTTGTTTAGCCTGGAGAAGAGGAGGCTCAGGGGTGACCTCATCACTCTCTACAACTACCTGAGAGGAGGTTGTAGCCAGGTTGGTCTCTTTTCCCAGGCAGCTTATCAGTAAGACAAGAGGGCACAGTCTCAAGGTCTGCCAGGGGAGGTTTAGGTTGGATATTAGGAAGGAATTCTTTACAGAGAGGGTAATCAGGCATTGGAATGGGCTGCCCAGGGAGGTGGTGGATTCTCCGTCCCTGGAGGTTTTTAAGAAGAGACTGGATGTGGCACTGAGTGCCACAGTCTAGTAACTGTGGTGGTAGTGGATCAAGGGTCAGACTTGATGATCTCAGAGGTCCTTTCAAATCTGGCTGATTCTATGATTCTATTCTATGATTCTATGCCAAAGATGCCTATGGAACTAATTTTGTAAAGCATTTGGAGATGAATATTTCGTTTAGTCCTTTGTTGCATCAGTACTAAAATAACATCTCCAAATTGCCATGGAAATATGGAGAAAACCATCACCAAAAGCAATAGGTGATGTTCATTCTGGAATCAACCTCTTGCTCGGGGGTCCAGGCACCTCCTGGTCGCAAGGGTGCTACATCCTAGCACGGCTCACTTGCTCCAGTATCTCTGAGCAACACTGATGGTGTTCTCACGTGGCTGTTGCACCAGACACCTCCTCTAGTTACTTGTATTTGTCTGGGGGCACTTCACTGTCAAAAACATCTCAAGAGAAGAAACTGTTTCCAGGTGCTTTAGTTAGGTGCTTAAGAAAGGCTGTTTTCTGAGTATGAGCAGTAGGAGCCTCTTCTCTTGTTGCCTAGAGGAAGGGTGTGCTATCTTTTCTTGAGTTGCAAGAGTTTCCATCTAATAAGGAGAGACTGAGCACCATGGCATGTACTGGAGCAGTCTCAGCCATTTCCCAAGAAAGGCGAGTTCCTAGTCCCGCTCTCACCACCTGTTAAGTGAGCCTAAACTTTGAGACTTCGAGATCTGGGTTTTCAGGGTTTCTTTCTTACTATTTCAGCTTTCAGTTAAAGAGAAGATGGAACAGTAGTATCCAGCTGGATGCAGAAGAAGATATGTCATTCTGCATATGTCACTGTTTTTGTTTTTAATTTGGTTTTATGATTTGATAGGCAGCCCAGCCTTGGCCTCTGCTTAGGCTCAGTGCATAATTGCATTGTCTGTGAGGACTGCACTGAATGACACAATCCTAGAAATTAAGTGGCTGCAATCCAACTTCCCAGGACCTTCAGAGTCTTTTCTGACAAGTTACTGTTCTACACACTGAACTGAACAAAGCTAGCCTCTGGTTAAGAGCCCTTCTGATACCTTGTATCTGAAATATATCTGGAAGACACTGGTCATACCTCTGGGAGTGGGCTCTTTTTCAGCTCTTTTGAGGCACAGGTGCCCTGGTCTTGCAACTGGCCAGATTCTGCTTGCTGGGGAGAACAGTTTTGCAAAGCTGCTGGAGAATACACAAGAGGACAGCAAATGAAAATCACACTTCCTCTCTGTTTTGTCTCTGAAACAGAAACTTATTTGCCAGTCTTGGAAAAGTATTTCCATTATATAGCTGCTGTTTAGAGGATGAAGGTTAGCCTGCTAAGCTGCCTGGAGAGCAAAAAGAAGAAAAAAAAATGGTATGTGCCAGGGATGGTGGGAGAGAGAGGAACTCTGCTCCAGATGCCTGCTTGACCTCATTCTCAGAACCTGTGCTTTAAGTGGCAGAATAATCCTTAGCTAACACATCATTCGGGTAGAGAGAATGCCCACCAGCAGGTTTGCAGAGCGTTGCTTGGGAACACAGGAAGGAACATGATTCCCCAGTAACCTTTGCTCCTGTGGTGCCAATTTTCATTGAGGTGCAACTGAGCAGGAAGCTGAAATTCTTTAGGGATAAGGCATGATGCAGAAAAAGCAAGGAAAGCTGCAGAATGCCTGTTGGTAAGCCCTTTAGAGGTTTCCCAAACTGACCTCTTCATAAGGGAAAACTAGCACCCACTGATGTAAATTCATTCTCTTCCTTCTTTGCTTTGCTAAAGGTTGCTGAAGGTGGTGGTTTTTAAATTCATACATTATTTGAGTGAAAGCAGTGATATATTAGAGCTGGAGTTCTTTCTACTCCCACTTGATACATTGTTTTAAAGATTCCTGATGTTGGCAAAATTGTGCGTGGTTCTTTCCTATGCAGATGTTAATGCTACTGGAACAAAAGTAAGCTACAATACAGCTATACCCAACATCCATGTTATTGTTTAATCCACCAGCAGAAAAGCAGTGGGAACTGTCTTCAAACAACTTTTATTCTTGAGAACAGTACCACACAGAGATCACTGAACAGCCAGGGTCCGCTGTTTATGAGACATTATTTGATTCTTTTAATTTGATTTCTTCTATTTCAGGCAGAAATCTGTGAACCAGAAATCAAAGAAAATTTTGTTTCAGAAGCACCTGAATGCAATATATTTGAAGCAAAACATTTCCCTCACTTGGCAGCTGCTCCAGGGGATCATAATATTCCTGTTACCAGCAGTGAGGTCTGTGAAGCAGTATGGGACCTCTGAGTGTGTCTGTGCCCTGGAGATCTGTGCTGTACAAGTCACTTCAGAGCAGCCCAAAACTTCTAGCTCCTCTATCCCAGCTCTCTCACAGAAACACTGGCATTTCTAAGAGCCCTATGTCCAACTCTTTTAGGATTTTATTCTAGAGGCTGGGAGCATAGTGTGGTCAGGGTCTGAACCTTCCATTCATTAAGTAGGTAGCCAGGGACCCAGAAGAGTGTTCAAGAAATCAAAATCTCGAAGTAACTGGAGAAGAGCGAAATGTCAGACTTACGTTCTGCATTGCTTGTTGTAGGGTTTCTGTACACAGCATTTTAAATTATTTAGATTGGAACAGAATAGGGGTGCCAAAACCAGGGAATGTTTATGCAGTTTTAGACATATCAGGCATAGCTTTTTATTTGAAGTGAGATTTATGAAACAAACCAGTTACCTCCAAACATGACACAGTAGTATTGATTCCTCTAAATAGTTCCAACTCATGCCTAGCAGGGTTGACTTTGATTTAAAAGGTAATTTTGAAGAATTATTTGATTTGGATTTTCCTTTCTGTAGCTTGCCTGCAGGTGTCCAATGAAAATATTCCTGAGGTAAATGTTACTACTCACAGTCCCTGTATTCTCACTACAAATTATTCACCTTTTGTGTATTGTAGAGGGTGTAAAAATACATTGGAAGTTATATGAACATTTTTCTTATAATAGCATTGTATATTTAATTCCTCTCTACCTGGTGACATTTTCTGATGTGTAAAGTGGCTGGATCTTTTCCAGGTCATTCCATACAGCTTAGAGATCTCCTTCCAGCAACTCATTACTGAGTTACAATGAGCATGATAGACTGATTAGACTAATAGTTGGCTTGGATTATAACCTACAGGCTTTCCTACTTTAATTTAGAGGCATATAATATGGAGAGCAACAACCACACAATTACACAGATTCTTTCTTAGAAATTGCCCAGCAGGGATGGATGATCCCCATTCAAATTTTCTGTTGAAAATTACAAATACATCAAAACTGCAGTTTTAGTGGTGTTGGTTTTTTGTTGGTTTATGGTGGGTTTTTTTACTTCTTCTTCTTTTTCTTTTTTTTTTTTTCCCACAGCTGAATAATATAACTGCAGGCCTCGGGAACGTTCATGTGTCTCTGAACCTACCTTTTTTTTGTGTGTTAAGAATTTGGCTACATAGCTAAGCAGAGTTTACACTACACAATAAGACTCAGAGATACAACAGTACTGATCTCTGTTGATGTCAGTAAAAGTCCTGAAAATGCCGTAGGGCTGAATTCTGAATAATTGGTGGGGCATTTATATAGTTTCAGAAATTTAAAGGTAAAATCACAGTCTTAAGGGTAAGCACTTTACTAACTTAATGCTTAAAACTAATGTATATTCTCTTTCTTCAGATGATGCTGCTTGAATATTTATATTTTCTTTTTCAGACTAGAATGTTCGTAAGCCAGCTAGAAAGCCAGCTTCAGGTGGATTTAACGAGCAATAACGCCTTTCACATATTTGTTATTTCATAGTTCAGGACATATTTTTTTTCCTCATTTTATGGTAGTTTTCATTTTGCTTCTAGGCAAAAGTGAAGAAACAGTCTTCCAGTAGAAAATCTGATGAGCCTGATACAACCTAGGGAGAAACTTGAACCTCTAGTCTTGAATTACCTGCATGGTCTCATCTGTGTATGCTTTCCCAGATGAGCTTGGCTTATGCTTCTAAGCTATCAATGCAGAACAGATATTGCCAAGAAACTAATTGATAATCTACTGGGGGATGGCACATCCCCCTTTTTCTGTTCCATATATACAGCCTGTCATTTCTGTGATGTGTCCTTCTCTGATGTTCATCACATAGTATCTAGTTTTATCTTTGCAACAGTTACCTGGTTGGTGGTTTTCAGTTGCTCTGAAAAGACTAAATGCTTTCTTCTGTCTCCTGGGACACTTTTACTTACTCTTTGTCTTTTCAAGTTCCTCCATGCAGGCCTGCTCTGGCCATTTCTGCTATATTTCAGTCATGGGAATGCTGAATATCTGGAGTTGGTTCTCAGGTTGCACCAAGAGTGTGCTGTGGTAAGTGTTCATCAGATGCAGATGAGGCTCACAGAATAAGCTCTCTTCGCTTCTTCTGGGATTTCCAGGCCCTGGAAACCTCTTGCTAGTGGTCTACACAGGTGATCTAGAGACAAAAGATGCACGAGGCTTATGCACCAGACCAGCTGCTTTGATATCACAATATCACTAAGCCTGTATATAGCTGAGTCTTGGTTTTAAGCCCAGTTGCCCTTAGAAGAATGGCAGCTGTTCAGTTGTAGGTAAAGTAAAAATTGACAGACAGGTCTGAACTTTTTGGGGTGACTCCTCCTTTTGTTTAGGCATATGAAACTCATTTCTTTAAGATAAAATAAACTTGGGAATTTTATTCCTCTGCATAACATTTACCAGTATAGTGCTTTAGGCAATCAAATGTCTACTTCTAAGTCAGAAATAATAGATTCAAAGACCTACACAAGGGGGTTACAGCTTGAGGAGGTAAAATGTTGCTGTGGTCTGTGTTTTCATGCTCTGTGTTGGCATTCACAGCACGCAGGACCTGGATGTTCTTGCTGCTGTCCCAGGTGCTGACATGGATAAACTTCAGGAGTTCAGGCATACTCCTGGATTCTTACTCATTACTTTCATGTTGTCCTACAGAAGAGCTTGTGCTTGCTCTTAAGTGAGATGTAATTGGGAATATAGTGCTGCTTGTGAATTTGGCAGATAATGGGTTTGTCTCCCTCCTTCTCCTCCTCTTCCGTGACATCTAAAATCTCAGCATCTTACATGATGCCCTCTACTTATTCTTCTTCTAATTCTCAAAGATTTCAGGGTAGGTAAAAGTTTCCCATTGTGGCAGCTTCTGGATTTAATGAATACTACCAGCACAGATTGAGGCATCAGGAAGGGAAACCCAGACACACACTGAAAATACAAATTCTCTGTCATGCTAATGTTCTTTCTCCTGGTGACGTCCTTTTCTTTCCCCACCCACACCTCCCACTCTGTAGAGGCTTCTTTTGTTCATGATTAGTCACTACTTCTTCCTGCCAAAATAAACCTACCTACATTTTTCTTGTTATCATGTCTGAGAATGCCCTGAAAATCTCTGACTTTCATTGTTTGAGCCGTTCATCCCTTCTCATTTCTTCCCTTCTTCTTTGCCTTTAGACGGTGCACACTGCAGGGTGTGAGAGGCCAGGAGAGGTCTGTAAAAACTGAGTGTGTGCTTTCAATCAACTGTTTACTAATGGTAGGTAAAATATTTGGAGAGCTGTGCTCAATATTAAACCGTTTCAGGGTAGCTTTAGAAATTGTGCATCTCTTGTGAATTTTGCTTTGCAGAGCTATATTCAGCAAAACTGAGATGGCTAATCAAAACATTTCATCCTGATACTCTGAAATTTCACTGATCACATGGTTTTGAAGGCAAATTGCAGTTGTGAAAGTACTGTGGAGCCATGCTGCTTTACAGAATGCAAGGAAAAAAAGGCCCATATTTAACTTAGATAATATTTTCTTCCAAATATGAAAACTTGTTCTTTCCTCCCTCTAAAAAAACGGATTTGAGTGTTCAAACTGAATTGCAAACAGTTGTTGGGATGTAAGTAGATAGAAAGGATGGACACTGGTAATAACACAGCTACAGTAGTCTCAGTGATGGACTGCAGAAAATGAATTGTATTCTCAGAAGATAGAGGTGGAATCTGCATTAACATTTTTAAATTCGTACATCTTTTTCTCAAAGGGGCTGATAGCGCTTGCAGAGCTAGGTCTTCCAGCCTTAGGGAATATGATCTGAGGTGACCAAGCCTTTTGTAAACACACACTGAAAGTCTCCTTACAGTGGAGGAAGGGTGGCCCAACACACAATCTAAGCAGCTCATCTGAGAGTGGTGGAGATTTCTGATTGTTGCAAATCACTCCAAGATGACTGTAACAGCAGCTTTGCTTCGAAGGAATTCTTAGGCATACATTTTCTTGCTGTCACATTTCAGCTGGCCCAAAAGGCTACATATAATCACAGACTATATGAAAGGGACTGACAAGGATCATCAAGTCCAGCTCCTGGCCTGGCACAGGACCGTCCCCAAGAATCACACCATGTGCCTGACAGTATTGTCCAAACAATTCTTGAACTCTGACAGACTTGATGCTGTGACCACTTCACTGGGAAGCCTGTTCCAGTGCCTCACCATCCTTTGAGTGAAGGACCTTTTCCTTATATCCAACCTCCTCTGACACAGCTTCATGTCATTCCCTTAGGTCCTACCACTAGTCACGACAGAAAAGAGATCAGCAGCTGCCCCTCCTCTGCTCCTTGTGGGGCAGCTGTACATAGTTGAGGTAAATATTAACACAGGGTGTGTGCAGGAAAAATGGCTGTATTTTGTCTGGTTATGTTTTAGAAATAGATGGGAAAATAAAGTGGGAGGCGTCAGGAATAAATCTTATACCTTTCTGAATGGGATCTGTGAGCTCTCACAGTGGTAAGTGAGGATTTACTGACTGAATACAGCTGTGGGGAAAGGGGGAGCTAAGTAAGGAACTACCCAACATGATCCAATATTTACCCATCAGAGGCAGGTGCATACCCAGGTAGGCATGACACTGCAAAATAAGAAAGTAATTAAGCTATTAGAGAGTGTCCCAAGGTAGGAAACAAAGGTCTTGAGGGGAAGCTGTATGAGGAGCGGCTGAGGTCACTTGGTCTCTTCAGCCTGGAGAAGAGGAGACACAGCAGTCCACAACTTCTTCACAAGGGGAAGAGGAGGGGCAAGTACTGATCTCTTCCCTCTGGTGACCAGTGACAGAGAATGGCCTGAAGTTGTATCAGGGGAGGTTTAGGTTGAATATTAGAAAAAGCTTCTTCACCCAGAGGGTGATTGGGCACTGGAACAGGCTCCCCAGGGAAGTAGTCACAGCATCAAGCCTGACAGGCTTTAAGAAGCATTTGGATGATACTCCCAGGCCCATGGCGTGACTCTTGGGGATGGTCCTGTGCAGGGCTAAGACTTGGACTCGATGATCCTTGTCAGCCCTTTCCAGTTTGGCATATTCTGTGATTCCGTGTGATGCTGTAATCTCGCAGTGTGGGAAGTTGTCGGGAGCACTCGGTTTCACTGACCGTGCATCGCCACCTGGTGACTGGCCGGGGAGAGGAGCCCTCAAACCTCCCCTTTGCAACCCTGGTCGCTGCCAGGGCACACCGTCCGCACTGCTGTCCCCCTCTGCCAACCCGAGCCCCTCGCCGAGCTCAGCAGCCCGGCCCGCCGTTCCCCTTCTGCCGTGGCTGCAGCCGGGGGGGCGAGAGCTGGTGGGAAATGTCCCTAAAATGCCGCTGATAACTTTCCAAAGAGCATTAAAAGTATTAGCTCTGGCCCAAGGGATGATGGTCCTGGGCTCAAAACTGCTTCTGTGTTTGCTGCCTTGTCGTCCCAGTTTTAGGATCTTTTTCCTCTGTCAGCTTTGAAGATGGTCTTCCCCACATTCATTCTGTGTCACCAAATCCAGTTTTTCTCTTAAAATGTAGGGAAAAGTGGAGCTGGTGAGCTGATGTGTGTAAACAAATATTAATTTAAGCACTTGGTGAAGCATTGCTTAAAATGTGGGACAAATTATTCCCTTATTTTCATCTATATATTCATCATTTATATAAAAGGCACAAATAAGAAATTAAGAAAAATTACATCATTCTGCTCATGCATCACAGGTGACAGCACACTATGCTGAGAGAGAGAGACAGATCCCAAGTGAATTGAGGCAATCTGACTGCAAGATGCTCAGTCTAACAAGGGTAGGTGACTCATTCTGACTACCAAAAAGACTCAGAGTATTTTTAATTTGTTCAGAAATAAGAAAACAAACAAGCCAACAAACGATAAAAAGCAGCCCAGTACTTAAGCTTAAGTACTTATGTTGAAATAAAAAAATCAGTCAAGTTTTGGGATGTCTAAAGGAATCACTAGAACCAGCAAACACTCCTGAGATTGTGGAGAAATGGAAAAAGAGATCTTAAATATAGTAACTGAATGAACTGGTTATTTTTGCAAAAAGTATCTAATCTTAGAGAATGAAGGAAGAATTCTCTGAGGGGTAAAGTTACTACCTGTTTGAAGCACAATGACAGGTGTAAAATGTATTTATACATTGACTGACTTTATCTAGATAAAGAATAGTATATGCTAATTGCACTTCAATTTGAGAATATTAATCACACTAATTAGAAAATCAGCATAAGTCGTATTAATGAATAGCAACGTGTTTTTTAAATATTTTTATTAGTTTTATATTGTTTTATATTAGTTTTATATCAATATGTATTATATTAAGTAAATAATAATTTTTAAAAATTGGTCTAAGCCTCAGAAAAATAATAATGGTCAGTGTTTCATACACTGATTTGGGAAATCAGAACAAAGGAAACTCCTTTGGACGAGCTGTAAAAGCACAAGACTACAACAGAAGACAATTGTGTTGTGAAGACATAACTGGAAAAAAACCCCACTTTTGAAAGTGATTAGTTCTAGACTTGAATGAACCGAGAAGAAACCATTATCTGTGAACAATACTATTGCTTGAAATACTAATGCATTTGTTCATTGCCTAGAGGCACAAACAAGTCATACTGGTGATTAAAAATCTGGTTGTATAAATAAAAATTATTATAGAGGGAGCAGTGAAGGCAGAGCCATGGCTTTTCAAGAAATCTACATAATACTATAATTTCTACATATATTGCTTAATTTTGTAAGTCCTTCATTATTTGAATGACGGTGAACTCAATATATAAAAGTAACAAAATGTTAAATTATTTTTCTTTCTGTAACTTGCAAGTCTTAGAGGCTCTACTGGAAAGCATTCACTATATATGAGACACTGATCAGTAATCAAAGTATTAAATTTCAAAGAAGTATAAGTACAAAATAGCATCTGTTAAAAAAAAAGAAAAAAAGAGCTTTAAGGGCTACACTGTCCTGTATTTCTGTTTACAATCTTGGTTTTTGTAACTAATTGGAGACTACTTTTTTTTTTTCTCCATACAGAAGAGGATAAGAAAAATGGCTTATGTAAGATACTTTGATGATTAAAGGTGAGTAGGATGAACCCTGTCCATGATGATGAGTGAATGTGCTAAGTGAATGGATGATCACAGCCTCAGGGAGGCTCCAGGGAGCCAGGTGAAGGTCACCACCACATCATAGCTTGTCATGCACTAGGGTGATTTTCTCAAGATCTGTCTCCAAACATTATAGATGTTTAATAGTTCAGAAAAAAAAAAAAAAGGGGAAAAAAAATGGGGAAAAACCACCAAGCTCCTGTATGCAGTTTATTTAGCAAGTTAATTCATATAAACAGTAGAGCACTAGACTCAGCAAAACAATATTGCCACCTCTTACTTCTGGTAAGCTGGTAAGGCTGCAGTTATATTCCATCTCGTTTTTGTCAGGTCCTTAAAATGTAGGAGTTGGTTGTCCAGTCTGAAACTATCTTCTGGGGCCCCTCTCTAATGAATGTCCTTCCCATTTCTTGGTTTTACTGACACTCAGGATGTCACTGAAGCAGCCATACACATTTACATCCCACCTCCTCCAGGAGAAGATACAGTGATTGCACACACAAGGACATTTTCTGCTTTGAATGGTAGCCACAGCCTGTCATTTTCAGGTGGTTTTGGCTGCTCAGTTGCCCAGTCATTGTGAGCCTATCAGTCAAGTGTCAGGGGAGTCGCGTTCCCTGGGCAGAGCCAGAAGTGCTCTCCTAGACCCTTTGCTGTTCTCTGTGTTGCCTTCGCAGCTCTTTTCATTTCATGGCTCTACTTTAAGTGTAATTGAGTTTTGCTCTCTTACTGCTGGAAGACTAAGGAATGGAAAAGACACAGCAAAATCAGAACAAAACAGCTGTTCAGGAATGAGACTAGAAAGTTCCTTTTCTCTTCATTTTTGTTCAGTTATCTCCTAACAGTGGTTCCTACTAGGTAAAGTTTCAAGAAGAAAAATACCAGCCTGCACAAAAAGCTACTACTGTGAAAATACATGCATCTTAAAAAAAATCTCACTTTAAACGTGGAGAAACTGTCATGCAGGCTATTCATAGACCCATGACAAGCTATTTTGCTGTTGTCAGATTATTTACTCATGGTGTTTTTCTTTTGCAAAGAGCAAACGTACATTATTGCATGACCATTGTATGGCACAGGGCTTGGAACAGGGTGTGAAACCCTCACTTGGAAAAGCAGTATTGCTGACAGACAACAACTGCTGGATTATCTGGCTTTAAAATGTCTGTGCAGATTACCACAGTTAGGAAGGCTGTAGTTTCTCTGGCCTCAAACCTGCCTTGCCTTTGGGTAACACAAGTATTTGTGCAGTCAGGTGACAGGCAAGAGTCTGGGAGCTGAAAAATGGCCTTGCCAAAACCAATAAAGAGATTTATTTTTCAACCTGCTCAGTACTGCACAATATTCACAGAAAAGCTGCTGTTAGCACAAGGAGGGGGTGTGGAAACAAACAACTGGGGAGAAGGGCAGGACTGCCTCTTTCAATGGCTGTGCTTGCTTAGGAAGGCTGAAAGTGTCCTTTGAAGTACAGCCAAAGGCTAGTCATCTAAAAATGTTTGAGTCACTGCACAGCCCAGCTTGATTCCCTCTCCTTTGGAAAACACAACTCAGGCTGTCAGTGCTGTTAGGGAATCTAACATTTGGAATGTTTCCCCCATCTGTGTACTTACTTTGGGAGGTAACCTTGAGTAAATTTTTGAGGTAGCCTTGAGTAAAGTTTGGGAGAAAACAATCAGACTGTGCAACATGCCACCATTGTTGGTTTTATTCAAGTCTTTGTCAGCTTAGCACACAGAGAAATAGGATCCTTGAGAGGTTCAGCTCTGCTTGCCAGGGTCAATGAAATGGGAGCACATGATGGGAACACCATGATCTGCTTTCAGCAGCTTGCTCTTAAGGCCATCTTGACTCATTTCTCTTGCTGGAACATTTAGGACAGGGTTGCAAGAATATTTCCTCATTGAAGAGAAGAACTGAGACAGATATCGGGCTGCTCTGATCTCAAGGACTTTGTGAAACATTTTCAAGGAAGCTGTGACATTAACTGTGTCATTAATGCGGAGATACTGTAAATATGAACAAGTTGATGTTTTTATCTCAAATGTACTGGTGGGATAAAAGGTTTTAGCTTCCTTTAAGTAAGCAGATAATTTATCTTGCTTAGACTGTAGAAGTGCATATCTGCAGAAAGCTCTTTAAAGAGTGTCACCTTTAATGACTGCCCGTCATCTTGTCTGTCTGACCTGAGAGATGATCTGTATGAAAGGAAAACCACACTACCAGCAAGGGTTTATTTTATGACTTTGTGACCAACCAAAGGTTTCTGTTGAAGTTAATCTGTTTTATTTTGTAATAAGTATCAGCTATGAGCAAATGACTGACATTAACTGGAGCCTGTCTAACCTCAGCAAGATGCAGCAGACCATTGCAGAAACATTGCCAGAGGTGTGGAGGGTGTGAAGCAACTGCCTGATATACGGCAAACTGCAATAGCATCAGCAACAGCAGCTGTAGTACAGGCACTGACAAGTTCCTTCCCAGACAGGCTGTAGACATTTGTAATGAATTAGTCTGGAATAAAGAGGTAAAGGAAACCTTGTAAAATCAGAACTAACAGTTCAAAGGAAAACAGTACCTGCAAAGAGGTAATCTTAGCAGAAAAAAAATCAAGGTCATTCTAACTTTGCAGTAAAGGTGTTCTTGTTTCAAGAAAGGAGGCAAAATCCTTTGTGTGTGAAGCATGTCAGAAAGGTTTTGACAAAAAGTGTGAAAGAAAAAGGCTGTTTAACTTGAGCCAGTGAATAGGGAGAGGACTTATGAGATCAGTATTCGTTAGCTACAATTATCAAGGATAAAGTATGATCAGAAGTGACAGTTACGCAACTTATCATCAGCCACCAGTTGAACTGTGGTAACTCATGTGAAAGTTGATGCGCATCATGACAAATGGAAAATAAAGCACATATAAAGACAGTGAGACAATAGACAGAAGTAAGTTCACCCTCACAAGACTAAGTTTGAGCTGTATCCTCAGGTATCAGCTAACCAAGATTGATGTTTAATATTCTAATCCAATAGTGATGACTTTTCTGTTGCCTTGAGAATTTATGGTTTGTTTGTCTGAATATATAAAAGCTTGCAAATCTGAAGATAAGGCATGATTTAAACTCAGAGCTTGTCCCCAAACATATGTTCTCAGTAAAATCAAAAATTCAAACTAAATTTGTGTTCAGGGCCTGATTTGGCATTTGACTCTTCCAGCATGTTCCAGGCATCAATCAAAATACAAGACCTTTCATCATCTTCAAAACAACCTGTTTAGGAGCTCTACAGAATTCCAAAGGTAACATAACTTTAATGAAAAATTAAATATATGATCTACTGCTGTTGGATGAAATGGTTGGTGGTGAAGAGAGAAAAGGGCTCTTTGTTCCTTCTGACCCACTCGCAGGAGGATGTATTTTCATGGATGGAGGCTTTTGAAGAGCTTTCTACTTCACATATATATGTGACATCTAAGAAGCCAGAAAAATGCGGGACTGGTGGATGAGGAAGAAGTAAGAAACATCCATCAGATGCGATAATATGCATAGCTCTGAACTCATACCTCATCTTTTTTCTGCTGGGTTAGTCACCACTAAGTACAACACCAGTTATCTCACACATGTTTGATTAAGCCCCTACTGTGTCCTCAGGGCACTTTACAGTTTTGGGCTGCACTTGGCTTAATCTGAACTTCTTTAAAAATATGGTAGAAAAGGAGGTTTTGTTTGTCTGTTGTACCTGGAGAAATATAGGCCTGGCAAGAGTCCCTCTGGTATCCAGAGGAGTGTAACAGGATGTATCTGAGATACAGGCTGCAGAAAAGAATCAGAACACAGCATCTCACCTCACCGATACTTTCCTTGACAGGAGCAAAGGGTCAGAGCAGGCCAAGCTGGGAAAACTATAAAACGTGAAATTATATAAAATCAAGTATGACAGATGTAAGTATTAATTAGTAGTCATCATCAGCTAGTAACTGATTCACAGGCGTGAATCTGAGCCTCAGATTCAGCCTTTCTGAGCCTCAGAAAATTATACATGAATTTGTAAAGTCTTACAATGGCATTTTCACTTTGCAGAACATGTGTTTCTGTCTGTTGTAGTTTAGTCAAATGCACTAATTTAATTCATGCACTTCATTTCTTGGAAGAGAGACCTAGGGAAAGTGAAGTATTACTACACTGAAAGGGTACCACCAGTTCTACTTTGTGACTTATGTGACTGGTGCATGTGGTCAGTCTAAGGTTACGCAGAGAAATGCAAGTGTGGAGGCTTTTATTTGTCTTTTCTATTTGAATGCATGTATTTTCATGTAAAATCAGAGGAAATTCCAGCACAGGAAGAGAAGCTGGGCAACTGGTAATTTGAGTTTATAGATCTGGAGATCCAGTCACTTGATGCTACAACTGCCCAGGACAAACCATTTTTTACTATAATGGTAGTAAACCCTGTTTTAGTACTGCTCTAGTAGAGCAGTAGATGTGGGTATAACTGGAAATTGTTGCTGGTTTTGTCTCTGTGTAGAAAACCATTGTCCTGTGCTTCAGCATCACTACTGTACTTGCCTGCCAGCCACATGTGCTGGTGACAAACCTGTGATAGCACACCCTGCTGGAGTTGATGATATCTGTTCTGATGTGATACCTGATTCATTTTTAATCCACAGAAAACTAGAAGTGCTTTTTTTATTGCTTTCCATTATTCAGAAGCAAGGAACAAAATAGCAAGCTCATTTAGTACCACTGCTTGTTGCCCTCTCCCTATTTGTACTGTGTCAGACTACTCCACAGCAGGTCCCTCGAGCTTTCTGAAGATGTAATTTTGGCTAAGTGCACAAAGTTGAGCGCATTTGGGCTACGAGGTCTGACAATGGTAAGTGGCAAAACGCAGTATGACTCAAATTACAAGCAGACAGTCTGGGATTCAGACTCAGGTCTTCCTTGCTTTTCTCCATTTCATGCTTCCATAGTTTTTGATACGGTCTTGTACTCAAGCTGTGACCTATCATCACTCCATTGTAGTTGGATCAACAGGAGGGTGTTACCTGTGGTTTTTGTCGTTGCTTGAAAAACAGAAGAGAATGTGGGAAAACCTAGGCATTTTGCTTTTTTAATGTATTTTAATTAAGCAATAAAGGTTATAGAAGTCCTTCTAACCTTAAGATTAATAGCCAGGGAAAAAACATTAAAAAAAATAAGAGGACTTTGAAATAATTTTTAGCAGAGACTAAAACTACCTAAAATGCTTGAGCAAGTGAAAAATAAATAAGTATACGTTTGGAAGTAAATGTATCATGTAAATGGGTCTGTTTAACTAAGAGACCTAAATTTCTATTTTTAACGTGGAAGTTAGCTACCTCTTAAACAAATTATATTCCCAGGCAGAAGGTATGTCACAAATGTAAAACTAACAAAGTGCAGTTTACATTTTGAAGTGATAACATGAAGGAAAAATTGCATTTCAATGGCTTATTCAACCTTTGTCAGATCTTTTGTAGCTCTGCAGACAGCATCAATGCAACACCATTATTTTCTGTAAATGTGCTATTTTCCTCTGCAGTTATTATGCAGAGTTCACCAGAGTACAACAAAATGATCTGAATATGCCTCTTGCAGACGGTGTTTTATTCCACCATGAAGCTGCTTGCTGGGCAAAGATGGAAAAGTGTGCATTTTGATCACAGTATATATTGAGCTTCTGTAATTTTCCAGAAAACCCAGTAACTCCCTTTGTTTAACATACACTTAAATGTGTGTCAAGCAGAGCAAAGAAAGCCATTCCAATCTTTCTGCTTTGAGGAACAGTTACAAAATCTTTTACCATCCGTATACAGGGAGAGGATTCCTAACCTGAACTCTTGGTTGGAAGGAGATTGGCAATATGGAGAAAACCAGGCTGATGCCAGCAGGAATTTCACACCAATCTACTTGGAAATAGCACTTACATTTTATTACAATTGTATCTGCTTATTCTCTTTATATATTAAAATGTAGTAATAATATTTTGATTGCTATTTATTTTAGTGAAAAAGAAGAATAAAGCTTGCAGTAGGGGGATATTAAAAAGGATATTAGGAGATTATAGAATAATGATAAAGTAAATATTGTTGCTGCTCAGGCAGATATTGACCATGCAAAGGAAATTGGAATGAAGTCTCATGGAGGAAAAAAAAAAACAGAAATGGGACAAGTGATGTAGAGAGAATAGCATTAAGTTCAGCACAGTTTGCATCAGTTTTCAGTAAAGATTGAAGGAGAGGCTGCTCTGGCCTATAGAAATAAATAGCTGAGCATTGAAACTAGGTAAAAAAAGATTGTACAGGTTAAAAACATTCTACAGGTTCAAAACGACAGAGGGAAACAGGATATTCTCCATCTCAGAGCTCTGGCTCAAGGTGTCAAAGATGTAATTTTTTATTTTAAATAAACATGATATTGAGGGGCCATAAATACCATGACCATCGAATAGCAAATGAATAGCTTTTTTTATGAAAAAAATTAAAAAATGAGTTGCATAAACTTTGCATCCTGTCATCTGATCTCAGAATGCACAAAATTCTGAAACCTGACAAAGAAAGGTACATGGCAGATTGAAGCAAATTAACCTCCAGATCCATGAGACATATCTGCCTTTTTTTTTTTTAGACATGAGAAAGTAGAACAGTTTTCATCTACTTACACTTAAGCACAGTAATCACATACAACCAGAAAAAAAGTACCATTTAAACTGAGGGAGGCAAGATTTAACAAAAAAAAATACAAAGTGGATAAAAAGCTGCTCAAGGGGCACGTGGCAGTGGCCCATCAGGAGATGGCTGGCTGGGGGAAGTAACAAGAAGCAGGGTTGGGGTTGATGTCTGTGGGCCTTTACTGGTTGTGCAGATGAGCTTCTATCACATAACCTAACAATTATTACTAAGCACTTGATACTGCATGATGTGGGCTGTATTTGTGTATTGCAGGTGCTCAGCATACACAGGTGCTCCTGCAGTACGTGGCGTGCATGGCATCTACAGTAGCAATGCCGTGACTGGCCACATGCGTGCTCTTCGAGGAAAACACACAGCTCAGTGGGACTGGCTGAGTCCAGAGCAAATGCCAAGCTAAACAGCCAATCTCTTAAGCTCAGAGCTGCTTTTTGAGCTCTGTGAAGAAGCTGAGGAAGGTGAACAGCCTCTGTCTCAAGACAGGTAAGACAGAGGCCACTCTGAAGCAGAGAAGGACAGCACTGTCACCAGAACATAGAGTTGAACACGTTGTTGGATCCACACTCAGCAATTAAAGAAGGCTTTGACTGAGCTGCTCAGTTATTAGCTTCTTTGTATGATTGCTGCCCCTTAGCAAAATGAGACATATCTCTCCAGATGTTGTCACTTTTTCACACATTGCAACAAAACGTGAGATTTCTACTTATCACTTCACTTGACTGAAAAAGACTATTCCAGTGAATGGCAAATAAACAGATAGAACATAACAAAGAGAGGATTTTGTAAAGCTATTACCACTAAGCTTGAATTTTAAGAAATGTAAAAACGAGAAAAGACAGACTATTAATTCCTCCTAAATGACTGGCCTAATTTCTACTCTAAAAATCTATTTTAACTCTGTGTAATCACAGTATTGCGTTGATTAGCTCACTGGAATGTAATCTTATTAGTGGTTCACAAGGTTGCATTTAATCTAGCTGATTATGCTAGTGCATCTCTGAGCAGTTAGTTCTGTATTGTTGTAGCCCCTAATGATCTGACTGTGCGTTAAAATTCACCAAATAAAAGTTACTACCTAGATTATTATTCTTTGTTCTAGTGTTCTCCACACACTAGTCATTTTTCCTTTATTTGAAGTCTTACATAAACTTTCTTTTACTAACAAACCACCAAACACCTTGTAGCATATGCTTTCTCTATGTCAGCACCTCTTTGCAGTCTTCATAATTAACAACAAACAAATAAACAAACAGGTTTTCTTCCCATGGATACTAGTGTAGCTTCTTCCTACATTCTCACTGTTGATTACCTGTTTGGTAAAGAGTGCCTGACTTAGTCAGTAGCTTCACAGCTCTATTTGCAGTAAGAAATTACATCTGCAAGACAGGCTTTACAGTGATTTCATTTTCGTTCCATACTGGATTAGTTCTTATATTAATCCCTATTAAGACAAGTAATTGTTTATAGAGAGCAGCTTTAATAGCAATGCTAAGGTTTTCACTCTGCCTTCGCCTGTGTATTGAAAGTCACTCAGCTGTGAAAGATTACATTTCCATCTGGGGACTTGTGCCAAGAGAAAAGGAAGGTCATCCCTTGCAAATGGACAACAAAAGCACTTCCTGCAGCAATTGCTGGTTTGCTACAAGAGTTAAAAGCCAGGACAATGGAGCTATGGCTGGTTAGGAAATAGAAATGTGGAATAAAAGAACAATTTTAGCCTGGTTATAAGGACGTTGTAACCTCTCTGAAGCCACTGTAATGACATGAAGGCTGAATTGGGCCATGCTGTCTTCAAAGAAACAAGCTGTATCTAGGAAGAATAAAAAGTGTATTTGGCACAACCTTTTGAAAGTGCATTGGCTGAACAGTGACATCTTTTACCATTCCTCTTTCCAGCACATAACACCGCTGGGAGAGTGCAATGTGTCCAATTTCTGCTGCCCTCCTCACTACTATCAGGGAAAGAAATGCTTGCCCCCACCCTTTACAGAAGAGGCTCAGCTTTGCAGATGTCTGTGAGGGGGTAAGAGTGTTGTAAATCTAGAGTTGCACAGTACAAATCAGGGATGCTTGTACACATTTTCTAGGTGTTTATTGCCCCTGTGTTTTAGGCTGCATTTGCTGTGGCAGTTCCTGCAGCTGGAGGAGAGGGAAAGGACCTGTGGGAATGGGTTATTTTTCACCCTCAGTGTCCACCTCCATCTACCACTGTGAGATGGCCTAAATTGCTCAGCATTTCCTCACATCTCAGGGGAATCTTGGTTACAAAATGCTGCCAGATTGATGAGAGGTGCACACTCTGGTCTCCAGCTAAAATGAGGCATTTCTTAGCAGCCCTCAAACTGCCCAGCTATTGTGTGTCAACATGTACCTTCACTTGGCACCACCAAGATGACTTGTGCTCCTGTGCAAGGTAGTTATGTGACATTAAAGAGCATACCCAGGGCTCAGACTTTTTTCCATCTGTCAGACTGAGCTTGACCGAGAAGCCAACAAGCATAACAGCTGTTGATAAAATGGTATAAACCTAGAATTGGACATAAAGTTGCTTGCATTTACTACTTTTAATTATTTTTTTAGTTAAAACAGGTGCCTTGTACTAACGGGTGAATAACAATTTCTTAATATCTGTGTGAGGCACCTCAGGCTATTTTTACTTCTAACTTACAGCCATGTTGGTGATGGGAATAAGTAGCCAAACTCAGCTGCCATCTGTGGGCCACCCCATGTAGATAGACAGTGAAAATACAGAAAAAATACTACCTTCTTTCTCCATGAGTGAGGACACTGTTAGATCAAATGCAGTATTATGACATTAGCTACAAGCTGCCTCTGAGGTCATGGTTTCATGATAACCTTACTGAACCAGAGGTTCTCCCTGCCTTAGGGGCATCTTCAGATGTGAGCAGACAGCCCAGAGGCTGGAAAAAGGAGCTTCTGCTGTGCCATCTACAGAGAAACAGCAGGTGGACACAACAGTAACAGTAATAAAATTGTTGAACAACAAATCACAGAGTGGCTGAGGATAGAAGGGACACATGGAGGTCATCTGGTCCAGTCCTCCCTGCTCAAGCAGGGCCACCTAGAGCAGGCTGCCTGGGATCATATCCAGGTGGTTTTTGAAAATCTCCACTGATGGAGACCACAACCCCTGTGGGCAAACTGTGTCAGTGCTCAGTGACTATCACACTAATAAAAGTTGTCAAACTCAGCTTCTATATACTGGGTCAGATACTTAACTGGAACTATCCTTGCAGTTGATGTAGTCTGCAGTCTGTGCTTCTGCTCTGTACTGGAAATTACCTTGCTCTCCTATGCATTTCAGAGTCCTTTCAAGATTCTGAATCTGCCATTCCCTCTAGTCTTATGAGCTGCCCCTGGCCGACAAGATGGATGGATGTTTTCAGAGTGGAAGAAAACCTCCATCTTTTTTTCCCTCTTCCTACATGTCTTTGAAAAAAGCCCCAAAAGTCATGATCCAAACTCTGGGTGGCACACTGTGGTGCCACCTGGGGAAATCAGTATACCAGATGCTCAGCTTATGCTGACTCCCAGTGGTGCCACCAGCAAGTAAAAGGACAACAGTTCATGGCCATTCTGCAGCTCCCGTATTCTCTTTCCAAGCACGTTCCACGGGAGAGGGCATCTCAAATAAATCAAAGCCTCTGTTTTCATTTATTGCCCTATGACAGCCCCACCACAGAAGTGCTGTGTGTTTGCAGGCACCCTGGGGAGCAGAGGTATGCTCTGTACGTGCCTCCTTTCACTGTGGCTTTCCACTGCAGCGCACTGTGCGTCTCCAGACAAGGAGGTGCTCCATAAAGGAGCTGGGAAAAGTCTGCTTGCAGCAAATGTACAGCTATGAGCATGTCTCTCCACTCTGATTAAATGCCTGCTTTTTATTCATTGCTCCTTCCTCTCTGATAAACATCAGAAACAGCCTAATTATGTTTTTCTCACTACCCAACTTGTGTTCATTAATCTTATCTACACGTATCTCCACATTATACCATAGAGACTTGGAGTCAGATTTTTCAAAGGCTTTTAAGCACCTCATACACAATGATTTCTATCAACTGTGACATGGACAATTTCTATAAATTCTTGTTTTCACCAATCAGCATAAGGAAAGCTGGTAGCTTAGAAAAACATTACACAAATCATCTGAGTAGAAGCAAGGTAGAGAATGGAAAGTCTGGTTGTTTGTGGGTTTTCAGACTTCCAAATTAAGTTTCATACTAAACAGAAAAATAGCTCTGAAACCAAGTTGATTTAAACAGTCTGTATTCCTCTATATCACAGTAAATTGCTAAATAAAACACCTTAAACTGAATTCATATGAAATGTGGGCTGTTATGAAAAGTGGCATGTTACATTATTGTCAAAGTTCTTTCCCTCTAAGTGTTTTGCCAAATTAGTACAATTTCACAAAGTTCAGTTTCAAGAAAAACACATTTTTTAAGGGAAGTTAAGATCCTGATCACATCACAACCATACCTGCCTGAACTAATGTTTTATATCAGCTGGGCATGTCCACAGATCTTCTTCTGGGGTTCTAGTGGAAATATGACCTAAGTCCTCTCTCTGGGATTATTTGAAGTTTCAGCTTCAGTCCTGTAAATAACTGCATTTTGATATGTTCATTGTGCAAAATAGGTATATATGTCTCCATTTCTTTCTACAAAAGCATCTCTAGAAATACCCTGAATAAAGTTGATGTGAGGGGTTTTTTTTTCAGTAGAGCAGCCATCAGGTTAAAAGTGCCCATCAATTCCTGTGTCTGGGATATGGCCCGGATGTCACTCTGTAGAGCATCACGGATGTTAGAGACACACTTCTTATGTTGTCTGCTCACAGAGCCCATCTGGGGCTTTGGGATCAGCTGCAAGTTTTGGAACTGATATGCTCAGAAGAGTTTGGGTATGTGGTCAAGAGTGGTCAAGAGTGGAAAATCCAAAATTTTCTGTTGAAGTCATGAAAGCCCCTTCTTGGTCAGGTGTTTTTTGAGCTTTTACTGAAATATGGCAATTTTGACAATCCTCCATAGCATGAATATTTCTGTTTGGTTGAAAGTTGCTTGGACAGTTCAAGTATAACAAAATAGTTGTTTCCAGCATGAGCAGAGAAGTGCATGTATGTGTCCCATGATTACAGGGTGAACAACAGAAATTGCACAGGAAAAATCCATGCAGGATCTGGATATGAGCTGTAAAAACCACTCATATAGAAGAAGGAGGGGAGGTGAAGATTCTGCTATATGCATGTTTTAAATATTGAGAAAATTATATAGTTTATGATGTGAAATTAAGTTCTAAAAATATTTTCAGTAAAAGCTGAGTTAATTAAGAACCCACTGTTCATCCATAAACAGCTGCACTTGGGTTGGGGCGACCCCCAGTATCAATCCAGGCTGGAGGATCAATGAATTGAGAGCAGCCCTGCCAAGAAGGACTTGGGGGTGCTGGTGGATGAGAGGCTGGATGTGACCCAGCAATGTGCACTTGCAACCCAGAAAGCTGGTTGTGTCCTGGGCCACATCAAAAGCAGCGTGGCCAGCAGGACAATGGAGGTGATTCTGCCCCTCTGCTCTGATGAGTCTCCACCTGGAGTGCTGCATCCAGCTTTGGGGTCCCCAGCACAGGAAGGACATGGACCTGATGGAGCAGGTCAAGAGGAGGGGCACAAAAATTATCAGAGAAGTGGAGCACCTCTCCTATGAAGAAAGGCTGAGAGAGCTGGAGTCCCTCAGCCTAGAGGAGAGGTAGCTCTGGGGAGACCTTATTTCAGGCCTCCAGTACTTTAAAGGGGCTTTTAAGAAGGATGGAGACAGACTTTTTAATAGGGTCTGTTTCTATAAGACAAGTTTGGGTTTAAATGGTAATGGTTGAAAACTAAAAGAGGGTAGATTCAGTCTAAGATATAAGGAAGAAATATTTTACCATAAGGGTAGTGAAACAGTGGAACTGGTTCTCCAGAGAGGTGGTAAATTCCTGGAAACATTCAAGGTCAGAGCAGATAGGTCTCTGAGCAACCTCATCAATATAAAGCTATTCCTGCTCATTGTGGGAGGGTTGCACTGGATGACCTTGAAAAGTCCTCTCCAAAGCGTTCCATGATTCTACATGCTCCACAGATACATGACTGAAAGAGAAACTATAGATCTTCTCTCAAGTGTGGCTGTCAAGATGATGAATATCATCAGTTACAGAAATGAAGAGAATCACATGGACAAGCTGCTGCAATGTTCTTTTGCCTGCCAGGAGAGGTTTTCCTGCACTGTTCTTTGTATATATTTGATGTTATGCTGGAAATCTGCTCCAGGAAGGGAAATTAGTGTCACCAATATTTAGTAGTGTGGGGTACTGAAAATCCTGCTACCAGGTAGAAAATTTAAATAAATAAATATGTAATATTTGTGAAGTTAGACCTTCATGAACAGGAAAAAACAAGAGCATCGAATACCACTAAGCATTGATTATGGTGGAGATTTTCAGAGTTACCATTAAACATTGTATCCCATCACCTGATAATAAATCTGTTCGTTTTCACCTACTTATAACGATTTTAGATTATTTTCTAACTTTTGAGACAGCTGCAAGACTGTCAACAGTCCTCTGTATTCAAAGTGACTTTCAATTTCTTTAGGCTAACAATTGCTAACTCATAGGATGTGAGTCCATACTGGAATTTAATTCCTTATGTAAAGACCACCAGTTGGTCTTTTGACACATGTATCCAGACCATGGAGATGTTTAAAAATAGGACTGAGGAAAGTTCTCATGCCATGACTGTGAGACATGGCTTCCTCTTGCCATGTCAGTATTTCTGAGGTTTCTGGTTCAGTATGAGGTTGTGAACTTTCAGAAATGGTTTGGATGGTGTTTATAGACCCACTCAACGTAATAGGAATTATTTAACTGAAACAAAGCAGGGATGAGGCTGCATTACCACAGAAGCTTCTCCCAGCAGCTTGGATAAAGCACAGCCCAGGTATAACTGTTACAAGGAAGCATGACTTGGCTTCATTCTCTCAAGGAATTTCAGAAATGCTATGGTCTAGTGGAGGTGGTCAGGAAAGAGGGAGATCTTCTGAAATGCCTTTAATAATGAGAAACGCATCCTGAAAGGAGTGATTCTGTCAGTTCTTATGTCACTTCTACTGTAGAGATTTCAGTAGTAAAATTTCTGCCACTTCCATGATCTTGGCTGCTAATGGGAGTATTCATTCAAATGGCAACAGCATGTCAGAACTTTGAAATGGCTCAGTGATGCTCAGCAGCTGAGGCAAAGAAGCAAACTGTGTGCACGTGCCTGGATTCCCTTTATTGCTGCTTATAACTGCTGTGGGGGGAAAAAAAAAGACAAATATTTTAATGATGGTTTTGTTACCCTTAAGCAGTGCTGTTTAGAAACAGCTTGAAACATAGCTGCTGCTTTCAATGGTGTTCATTTTTCCTGACTTCATTCACAGGGTTACAAGCCTGCTCGAAGACCAGTGGTACCCTATGGGAATGAACCAAGTATAATGGATGCCTGTATTAAAATGGTACTGGCAGGACTGAGGCCCCTGAGAAACTCAAAGCCAAAAGGGCTGAAATGCTACAAATTGTCAGTTAGTACAGCTGAGGCTGTTTTCAAATATGTTGTTTTGTTGAGGTTTTTTTTGGTTTTTTTTTTTTTTTTTTTTTTTACCAGGGCAGAGGATGTAGGGTTTTTTTAGGGTTTTATTTATTATTTTTAAAAGTTTTTAGTATCCTGCAAAAAAATCAGGCACACAGTCTGTAGCTATGTGCATGCTTCAGTATGGAGGTAAAATGTTTATGTATTAGGGAGTCACATTTTAATAATAACTACATCAAATTACATAACCTGGGAACTATCACAGCGATTTTCCTCAAAATTTGATGCAGTGATAGGTGCAAGTCAGGCTTTCTCCTGAAAATTTACATTTGAAAATTATTCATCTATAATTCCTGCCCCATGCTGCTATTATGAACTACATGCAGTGTTAATCAATTGCTCTTAACAGGCAGTGCAGCATGTCACATCCACCACAGTTACCAGTGCAGAGGTGTCAGGTTGGTAGTGGGCCAAGTAAGCAGATATTTTACACAGCCTTTGTCAGGAAACCAGTAGACAATTTAATCTAAATGCACTCCAAGCAATATTATGACCCTGACTTCTGCTTCATCTCAGAGCCATCTATGCCCAAGCCTCTGTGTTTGGCAAGCTGTCACAAGTGTCCAGGCTCTCCAGGTAATTCCAGGCTGTGGCTGATGTGGTGCCACTGGGGAGAGGAACTCATGTGACTCACGACAGATTTTGTTCACTTACAGAAGCTGTGAGCTCATACCTCATACCTCGGTGCTAGAGGCCTTAAAAACTGAATTACGTGCTCAAGTAATATAATTACAGTGCCTTGTGCTGTAAGTCAGAAAACAGGAAGCAAATTACATGCACACAAAACTCAGAAGATCATTATCATGCACAAAATACTGGTAGGACATGATGCCAGTAAGTTGGCAAGACTGCACAAGCTATTCAGATACAGCATTAAATCCAGATTCAGTACGAGATGTGGCAAAGATCTTTGCCAAAGACTAGATGTGGACATTGAAGGTTTTTGTTATCTCCAGGTTTAACTCCCAAGTCCCAGATCAGGAGAAGACACTGGGAGGATATCAGCATGGTACAGCTGAAGTCCCAGGAAAGTTTGCTACCAAGGCAGAGAATTGCCTGATGGGAAAATGAAGTGCTGCAAGCCCTAGTTTGTCGCCTTACGCAGTGACCTCAGTGACTGAACTGACAGTTGACAACTGTGCCTCTCGTTTTGGCCCTTTACAGAGATTCCTAAAATGACACTGTAGCAGAGGTGTAAAATCAGAATTAAAAATCTGCCCTTGAAAGTTGCTGGCATAATCAGTCAATTAATGATAAAATGCCCTCTGTTTGGGCCAGTGCAGTGTCCTATGTCAGTGAAAAAGCTTACATGTTCTTAAACTGATCTTCAGATGAGCCTTCTATCTTCTGAGTAGCCTCCTGGTGCATCCACAACACTCACAGCACCAAAGAAGCACTGGGGGGGAGGGGCGGAGGGGGGGGGAGAAAAAAATAAAAGGCAATAGTGTCATGTGAATTTTGACCTGCAGGGAAGGAAATCCATGAAAACCTCTCGAGTTTAATGAGGACTCAGTGCTTGTTACTTTTTTGTTTGGAGTTTTGCAGTGTTTTTCATAACCAATCTTGGACCAACAAAGGTGAGTACAAAAAAAAAGTGCGTACACATTTGAAATTGTCTCTCCAATGGATAACTGTAGAGTTACAGAAATAGGACGTGGAACTGGATTTAGCTCATATAGCTTAACGTGGAGCAAGGAGAAAGGGGGGGGAAACAGACAAATGACAGTAAATAAAGCCTCTGGAGGAGGCAGGTGAATGTGGATTGCCACTGCCGTTGACTGAGGACTCAGGATATGAAAGTGAGCGACAGAGCACAAAATCCAGAGATGGCAAACAGACATGCATTATTTTGCTTTGTAAAATGAGATGCCATTCAGTCTGTAGATGCATCTCAATGAGAAGTAGGAATGAAAATCTGTCTTAAAACGGCTTGTAAGAATGGACAGAATAGTTGGATATTTTATACTAATCTGTCTTTCTTGCTGACGTCTGTAAATACTGAGCTTAGTTCTTTGAATTCCTATTTGTTCTGTTCTAGCATTATTATCTTTCCATCATTACCAACAAATATGGAGTAAGCCATCTGGAAAAAACAAAAACATATTCTAAATTATATTTCTCTACTGTCATGTGAGTATTAACGAAGATAAATGAATTTAAGCTATTCCTGGGTCCATTATCAATCTGCTAGAGAATGACAGTAAATCACTCTCTAGCTTTCTTAAAAACATTTTGAGATGTATGTAGTGAGAGCACCAAATAGTAATTCACCCTTCTGAGGGATAATACCAGGCTTTGCAGCACCTGTTCCCCACCTTTATCTGTGAGTCAGAACTGCAGCTTGCCACAGCTTTTCCCAATGATCTACAGGGAGAGGTGCTTTGGAGAAAATTCTTTTTAGTCATTGTGAAGTGGATCATATTTTGTCTGTCAGCTCTTCAGAACTGGTATGAATTTCGTTCACTGCCTGCCAAATTTATTTTACTGCTGACCACACATAGATATTAACTGCAGCTTGCCTGCATATTTTTGCTCAGATGAAGCACACCCTTCAATGAGATTCCACAGATACAACTTTGAAAAGTAATGTTACATGATTTAGCTGATAATTCTGGTAGAGAAAATTGAAAGGATGGTATCTCACTCGGTTTTAGAAACAGGAACTCTGCACAGCTTGGAAAAGTAAGGGAGTAATACTGTAGTCATCAGATATAAACATGTGACAAACCTGCTGACTGAGAAAAACCTGGTTTGAGACACTTGGGTCTTAGTTTGGATGAGCATTTGGGATGCCTCTTATTTGAATAGTGTGCAGAATTTTAGGAGTTTTTTTGCAGGTGCTTTGGAGAGGTTATTTTTCAGCAACATTGTGTTTAGTGACAGGTGTCTAGATTTCCTGACGAGATAGCAGCCAGCCTTCAAAATTGAAACTGAACATTTTCCTACAATGAATAGATTTCTTTCCCTATTTATTTTCCTTCTGTTCCTACTTCTGATATATATCTTTGCCATACATCTTTTCATTTTAGATGTGCATATAGAGACAGTATATATAGAGGTTATAATTTTTTTAATAACATATATGCATACACCTTGTGTATACATTCCCCCAGTGTAATGCTACAGTGACTTGGAAATTGTACAGTGTGGCCTATGGTTCAAATTTTAGCAAAACTGTAAGAACTGAGAAGAAAGTGTAAATTGTAAATCTAAGACATGGCATTCCCTTTGCCTTACATCTCTTGACTTTTCTGCATTTTAAAGGGCCTCCAGGGCCCTGCACAATAAATTTTACATAGGTTCTGACATGAACTTTCCTGTAAGGAGTTACCAACCTTGTAGCAGTTTGCTCATTAGAGACCAAAGCAAGGGAAGGTGCTGTGAGAGTTTTTTTATTGGTCCTTCCCTCTCTCTATAGATCTTGCCAAAAGGGCATTTATCATTTAAGTTAATGTAGAAATAAATAAATTGCTCTAAACTACTAATTTTCAACAGTAACAGAAATCAGCATCATCTTTTGCAAAATTTGATCCATATCCCCTGACTTTTTTTCTTTTTGGTGGGTGGAGGGAAGAGGGATCTTTTTCCCTAAAAGCTTATGTCTAACTTACTTAAACCTTAAATGTTCTGGCCTAACAGAGCTCTAGTCTTTCTAAGTGCAGAATAGCAGTTCTGCTATTCCTTTACGTGATACTCAGTCCTCTGGTGGAGGTGTCCACAGGACAAACTACTTTCTGGCCTTAGTTTCACAGCAATATGATGACAGCAATATTTAGTCCTCTCCTTCTGTCAGAGAAAGCAAAGTTAAATGAAGAAATCAAAACCCTTCCACAAATCAAAGTGAAATTCCTAGTAAACTAGTAGAGAATGCTTAGTGAATAAAAACCCACACATGATTTCAGTCATGACCATATATAGCATAAGTTGCAGACTTAAAAAAACAAATCAGAAATTAAATAATTCTGTATAGCTAAGTCATCAGGTCCTGGGTCCTCTGATATCTAAATCCAGAACTTATCTAATGGGGCCATGAGACACCCTTTGCACCCCAAGAGTCTCCTTCAGGCTGTCCTTTCTATTGAAAGAGGTTGCAGGGGTACATCTGCTTGCATGGATGCCCTTTCTACCTGCAGTTTGTCTGGTGTGTGTCTCCAGCTCCCACAGGTCAGATTTCCTCCAGGTACCCTGGAGGGGTTGGATCGTCCAATTGACATCTCACATCCTAACTCTTTCACCCACTCACATGAACAGGCTGAGACTCTAAATCTCAGCAGCTGGATATTATTTTACTGGTGTAATCATTAGATCCAGCTCCAAACTGAAGTTAGTGAAAGTGTCCTATCACTGTAGTGTAGATAAGCTTATCATTCAAAGGCAGAAGGTGGCAGCAGTCTTTGAATGGATGGGCTTGCTAGTGAGGATGTTTTATAGAGCACTTCTATTCTCTCCTACACATAAACAGTGGGCTGAACATATCAATTTTTTTTAGCTGCTGGCAAAAGGTCAGTAGCTATTCTTTTTCATTTAACGGAAAGCATGAAAAAGCACTGTGATTTAGCCCTTCTATCTCTGCACTAGATTAATTATATTATAAAATTATCAAATCCTCAAGTTCACAGGCAGCATTCACTTGAAGCAGAAATCATTTCTCTTTCTTGTTGCTTTTTGTATGCAGTTGTGCTAACCAACATTTTTAACAAAGTTGTTTTGGTTTTTTTATAACAGCAGCATGTAATAGTGAGAAAACTATGTGAAGCTGTGCCAATTCAGTACAAGATGAAAGTTCCAGATTTTCAAAGGGGAATTATTGAAAATGCAAATAGTTGTGTCTAATATAGTTCTTCAGGTGCTAAGCCTCCAAGATTTTTGGCGACTTCTAAAGATGCTGAATAGCACTGATTTATTTTTTTTTTTAATTGGCTGAGGAGAGCAAGAATGACTTTGTAGCCAACTGGCTGCTGCATTCCCGTTGGGGTGGGATGAGAAGGACATATTCTGCAATTGTATTCCTTCTTGATGCAGAGTTGCTAAGAAACATGATTCATTCCTGGCACTGTAACTTGCTGTCACCATGTAATTCCTGTGTCCTGCCTAACGCCTGTATAAGTAACAAACATTGTGAGTCTTTCTGTCTGATGACTGTGCAATTACCATATACAAAATGCAACAGCAAGAAAAGTCAAGACAATTCTGCTACAGGGTGAGACAGGGAAATACGCAAAGTGAAACTGCCTCAAGAAGGGGAAGGAAACAAAGTTGAGCTTCTGGTATCCTGGGCTATTAAGTCAGTAACCGAAAGATCAAGGTGTTGAAATAGGATAATCATACTGCCTTCATACAAACCTTGCCTTGTCAGAACATAGGGCAGTTTGGACTCAAAAGACAGGGGAGATGGAAATGAAACGTTTCGTTGTGGATTTGGGGCACCTCACTGCCTGGCTCTTCAGAATCTTTATTGCACTGAGATTTCACTGGTGAAAACCCTGATCTGCAGAAACCTTACATACCTCCAGAAGGCATGTGGTAAACAAGAAGGAAAAATGAAGTGTTAACTTTTCAGCTTTACACTGGGCTTCTAGGCAGTACTAAAGTTTCTAAGGGCTTTTGTAGATATAGGCCTTCATTAAATATTATTAATGTATTATAAATGAGTTTTAAATTAATATTTGAATAATAGACATAATATTATAATATACATAATATTATATATATACATAATTATAATATTATAATTGATTTGGGGAAACTACAGCCCATTTGAGGAAACTACAGGGTATGAAAAAAATTTCTTTTATTTGGTGTTGTTAAGGTTAAGAAACAAGAAAAATAAATACATGTATTTTTCTAATTAAACAACTCAGGCAACCTCTTCTTAATTCAAAAAAATATCAAAGGAAAAGCTCACAGTCAATAATTCTACCCTAGGAGAAAAGAGAGGCAGAGATTAATAAGAAATTCTGTTAGTACATTCCTGTGTATATGAGAGTAATTACCTCCCATAATGAAACTGGACAAAATTATGTATTTCTGCACACAGTAGACAGAAAAAAACATGTTTTGCTTATTCAACTAAATTTTCTAGGGCAGTAAATTAGTACATTCCTCAATAATGTCTGAGTAATATTTCTCTATAATCTATTTTATCTTTTTCTTCCATAATATTTATTCCTGCATATTTCTCTTTATATCATGTAAATGTGTATATCAGGTCTATCTATATTTTTCTATGCAGAATCAGAGGAAAGAGTCATATTTCTAAGCACATCTAAAGCAATTATCCAATCCTGTTATAAAGAGTACAACTTTTTGGCCTTAATAAGATGCCAAAAAAATACACTGTGTATGTGAATTCCCCTTTTATGCTATTCTTACAGTTTTCTGCTTCTCAAATAGCATCAAAAATGGGATGAATCTGAATACAAAGAGAAAGAGAAGATCATAGTGCAAAACACTTTATTACCTGAATGTGTGTTCTAAATTTGCTGTGCCAGTAAGGAATAGGAACGTCATTTCGGCATCAGGCCTTGCAGGACTCCTGCATCCCCTGAGGATGCAGAGAATCTAACCAGGTTAGTATAAATAAATCAAGTTTTTTAAACTGTGTTGTGGTTTCAGGGTAAAAAATCAACCGTAGTATCCCTTTATTTCCATGGAACATTCCACAGAGTTCAAGACCAGGCAGTCACCTTCCTCTTCCAGCATCAACTGGCTACCAGGAAAGGTGCTGATTCATTACCTGCTGAGCACAAAGACAGACTGTACAGAAACCAAGATATGCATCTGAAGCACGTCCCATAGAGCAATTACCATCCGTGGCAGGGGGACATGCTTCCTCTTCACTTCATGTTTGACCCTTGTCATTCTTGTTGATATTTCTCAGTCCAGCGTGAATTTAGTACCTGAGAAAGAGAAAGCATGGAGATGTTGATATTCTGGCAAATACACTTTCTGGTTTTCCTAAACAGAGACATTTAAATGGGTGCTGATGTCACTTTCCTAGACAACTAGGATCTTGCTCATTCCAGGATGTCTTATCTGGTATGTCCTGATATATGAATACTAATATAGAAATACAAGCATACTAATGTATGTTTCTAATATACTTGCACCGTTAAAACAGTCTTTTATGATATTTGATGAGGTCACATTTTCTGAAGATTCTTGAATTATTCTTAAAAGAGACTTCAAAAACTCTTTTAAATGTCTTCCATCAAAACATACATTTATTCAGGTCTACATTTATCTTGTGTGGTCTAGTCATCATATGATAAAGAAAACTTCGAAATGCCTCACAGGAACAGTTTCATAGTCCTGAACTTTAACTACACCCATTTGGAAAATGTGTTACAAGAGTGCCTTTAAGACCCTAAATTATCTTTTCAGCATCTAAAGGGAGCCTACAAGAGAGCTGAAGAGGGATTTTTTACAAGGGCATGTAGTGTCAGATGGGGGAATGGCTTAAACTGAAAGAGAGTGGATTCAGATTAGATATTAGGAAGAAATTCTTTACCGTGAGAGTGGTGAGGCACTGGAACAAGTTGCCCAGAGAAACTGTGAATGTCCTGTCTCTGGAAGTGTTTAATCCAGGCTAGGTAGGGCTTTGAACAACCTGGTATACTGAAAGGTGTCCCTGCCTATGGCAGGAGGGTTGGAACTAGATGATCTTTAAGATCCCTTCAAACCCAAACTATTCTATGGTTCTGTGATTCTGTGAATTTGGAGGCATACTCCATGATTAATGTTTGCAAAGGTGTGAGCAGCAGCTCTGTAAGCTGAACACTCAGAGGCACTATCAACAAAATCAGTAAGCACCAGAGAGCAAAGCCTGGTCTTTCCAGTCTAGCCTTTCCCACTGCTATTCTTGTATTTTAATTCATCATCAGGAGTCCATCATAACTTCTTCTCTTTCCTCTGAGAGTGATTACCAAAAGGATGCTCCTTAATATAAATTGGAAATGAAGTATCTCTCATCTAAGAGTGTTTACCTTAGAGATAATATAATGATGAACAGTAAAGCAAATGCAGTTTGAAATGCTGCGAGTACCCTTGGATAGCAGGAAAGCAGCTGATATTAATGATGCTCTTTGTACAACAGAGTTTCTCAGAGACTCCAATCCCTAACTGACTTCAAGAAAGTGTACACTTACACATATCAAGAGAAGAGTACTGTGGTACAGATTTATCCTTGCTTCCTGCATTGATCAACCAACTTGTGCTGATTTGGACCTCAGGCTGACTGACAGTGAAAAAAAATTGTTATGAAATTGTATTAAAAAATTCCTTTTTGTGATTTTCAATTCCTCATCCAGTTTCAGTAAATAGCCAAAAATAAGCTCACCCAATTCTTAAAAATCTTGACTTATATGTTTGAACACTGATGTTCTGACTGCATATAGCATTCCTGGTCTATGGAGTGAAATTACCACAGATATGCAGAAACTCTGTTTTCTGAGAGGAAATGAAATGCATTAAGAAGAGCAAGAGGGATTTTTCCTAGACCTTAATTTCTGAGTCAGCAGAATTAGCCTAGCTTGGTCTGATAATGGCTGAGGTGAGAAGACCTGAGGTGAGAAGACCTTACTGTAGTTACAGTAAAAGAAATGTAGAAAAATTAAAACCCCCTATCATATTGTATGTCCACTATAGCTCATGCATTCCCACATCAAAAGAATTAACACTTCAGGTCAGCATTTTGGAATTGCTAAATGGAGTTCTCCATCTCACATAGGTCTGATAGACCGTTTTTTCTTGAAGGTCAATCACATAATTAGTAAACTCATTCCTGGTGGCCAGATGTATTAATAAAGCCTTCTCTGAGGGGCAGAACAGAGCTGCTGTTCCACTCAGTTTCAACTACATATTGGTGGGAAGAGGTACGTTGGAGCTGTGAATAGATGACTTGGCCACAGAGCTGGTAGAGCCTCAAGCACTGCAGTGAAAATATTTTGGAAACACCAGACAAGCTGCAACTTACTTTAAAACTTTTTGGGCAAACATCTTGAAACCTTCCATTCTCACTGTATGCTTATCGTGTCAACAGAAATGGCAGAAGTGGCCTCTCATCCTGATGGGTCAGTGCTGCACACCAGTGGCAGTGTTCCCCACTGGGAAGGCTGACCAGCTTCTCCACTGCTGAGTGGGAGAGGAAGGGAACACTGCTCTTTGGAGATCTTAAAGCTATACCTGAAAAGTGTGCAAGCATTGTTATCTTTCCTCCACAGGTTGGCAAACTATGGCAGCAACTGACGGAAAGCCAAAATGGCCAACTGGGTTTCAGTGAAGGTTGCAGTGACTGGTGATTCTGTCAAGTGGGTAGGGTTTTCAGGAGCCCAGTGCTGGTCTTTTTGATGGTAGCCCAGTCTTTTTGTTGGCCTCTATCCTGTGCTGTTGGGATTGTGAGAGCCTGGGCTAAGGATGGCTCTGTCTTAGGTCTTTTTCTTGTCTGTATTTTCTGTAACAGAGGTAATATGGAACACATTTTCAAACAAAACCAATCTGGGAAGATTTACAAATGGTGTTTAGAGACTCTCATTACCAGGTCAAAATTATGCTGCAACTTGGAGTAGCAGCCTGAAAAGACATGATGCTGTTCAACAAAAGAGGTGATTATTCCTATCTAGGCAGGAGTTACCACTAGCACATAGCAGGATAGCACTGGGTATAACTGCAGCATGGGGCCAGTTTTACATTACAAGAAAAAGGCAAGACAGTGACACCGGTACAGCTGTTCCTGACCTGAGGCTGGAGGTGGGCCAGCTCTTTCAGACCAGATTTTCTTTGCTTCTGATGCCTTGGGCTTTTTAGCATTTTTAGCTTTTTGTAGATTTTTAAGTAGCTGTGTAGTAAATATAGATTTTTAATAGAGTTTTATAGTCTCTCACACTTTAGAATAGTAGTTAACACTTACCAAACCCTATTCCCCACTTCATATCAAATTTTCTAAATTCTTTAGGCCTGTTTAGGCTCCTTTCAAGACAGGACTATAGTAAATACATCTTGTTTAAGAACATATGCACCCCAGGCTGGAACAACAAGATCATAATCAAAGCAACTTTCAAACCCAGAACCCTGGAGAAGCTCCAGAGACAGTACGTGCCATGAAGAAGAGGAATATGGGGAAGAAAGGGGTCTTAGGACCTCTGACTCAATTTCCAGGGGGGCGTGCCAGAGGGCAGATTTGGGGAGGATCTGGGGGCGGATAGTTCTCGGATTGGACCATAAATTGTGGAACCCCTGGACATGGGCGTGCGCCTTTGTACTGCATGAGCCAGAAGGCCTTAACTAAAAGAGCTGCTCTCTATCTTATCTGTACTAAATTTCCCTGATGAGTCTTTTCTCCTGATTTTAGGCACCACTTCCATGTCAACTCTTAGCAACAAGAGAAAGTGTAAGGTAACACATAGCTAGGAGAGGTCTGTCTGCATTTTCCCCCAAGGTGGCTAAATGGGCCTATAAGCTGACACTGACACGTGGCTTTAGCTCTGGGCTGAATTCCAGCTCATTAGCTCTCCTGAAAACTAAATTTCTGCCCAGGATACAGTCACAGTATCCCCCACATGCTGCCCTTGAGCAGCATAAGCATACTCAAGGGCAAAATATAGACCTGCTGCTTTAGTACTTCCTCTACTTTTTGTTACCCATAAAATTGCAGAGAACATGTTCATGTTAGAAGAAGAAAGAACAAATGGAATAATGGTAATTCAATGGCTAAAACATAAGTGCTCCTAATCCTATCTCTCTGTGGCACCTGCTACCAGCAGCAGTTGTAGGAGTTAGAGCTAGAATTTAAAGTTATGTGAGTAATTTAAATCATTTTAGTACCAAAATTCATATTACTAAAATATATCCTCAGGGATGTTTCAAAGGCATAAACTCTTGCAATTAATGCAAGAAGAAAAAAATCAAGGGGTTGCATTTCAGGTTTGGTATTTTTTCCTTTATAAAGACCTTTATAATTGTGGATAAATTGGATAATTTTGCTTGCAATGAGGGAATGTGTCAGGCTGATTTTTTTGGCCTTCACAAAATGATTTCTCATCAGACACTGAGTGAAACAGCAGTGAAACAAGCAAAAACCGGTATTGCTGAGTGAGAGGTGAATCTCATTTGGCATCTTATGTGACCCTCACAACAATATATCTAAATGATTCACATTCTTTAATACATTTATTCTCACAGTGAAGCTTTGAGATAGAAGACAATCTCTCTGTCTTATGGAACTGTGCTACAGTGCAAAGATACCTCTCACATTTACTAGACAAGAGCCTGCTGAGAATTTACTCATTATATCATCCTAATAAATCGATAACTGGGTATACCCACCCTAAGTAAAGCATTCCTTCTGCAAAGAATTACTCAGGCATCACTGAAAGACAGAATTGCATGGACAATCATATGACCAAGGAACAAACTGCTCTTTTACATCACTGAACTCTCATTGCTCTGCTACTCTTGTAAAAAGCAACATTTTGGCTTTGCAGACCAAAAATACCATGCCTTTTTCTCTCCAACGGCAACATCATAGGAAAGGGGAAAATCTGCCTTTATAACGTCAACCTTTTGTTCTTCCTGTGAGACTGTGACCAACAAATACAATTCAAGCAACAGAGTTAGAATAGAGCATAGCATCTATTCTATTATCAGAGGATAAATATTTTCATGTAAACTCTAGTTGTGTACAAACCCCTGCAAACTCACCAGAACAGAATCTGTTGCAAGCAGATTTTCTATTTTACAGTGACACCTGCAGTGCTGGGAGGGAAGTGCCACTAGCAAAAGCAGTGCTATTCAATTGTTTCGTATTAAGACACATGCTGATTAGCTTTGAGGGCAGCCTGTGAAGAAGCACTACATGATGTCAGGCTTGGAAGACATTTTCCAAAGAGCGCAGGTCCACCACAAGCTCATCTATAGCCTTGATTAAGAGCAAGGGCTGATTAGTTGGTGGTACTAAGGAAACCAGGATTTTTACTCCCCACTCCCTGTGGAAGGGGGAAATCACATCTCGTTTTGAAGCAGTCGTAGCTTCCAAGCCTTATTTGCATTTCAGCCTTCAGATATTTAATTAGAATCACAGAATGAGTAATGTTGGAAGAGACCATATAGTCCAACCTCTCTGTTCAAGAAGCGTCCTCTAGAGCACAGCCTAACCAAATTCAACCCTGACTTCTGATGTGCAGGTGCTGGCATCTCTTGTTATAAAGCAAAATTAGGACTGAGTTTGTTTCTGAGCTTTGCTGCGAAGATTGTGGCAAACTGGACCTCTCCGCAGACAGGTACAATTCAAAATATATTTGTATATTTTCCCCCAGTTGTAACTGTGCCATTCATATTGAAACTACTGAGGTAACTACTGTGGGTAATCTCATAAGGTAAATGCAACCACTGCTAAAAGAAACAGTTCATGTTGTATTCTCACTAATAGTATATTTGGTTATATTTTCTGATCTTTAATCATCAATGTGACCATTAACAGACGAACAATTCTTAAAAATATTCAGGTGTATGCAACAGTAGCCAGACCTCAGTAACTCACAGATATTTGAAGGTACAGACTGCTAATAGTAATAACCAGTTCCTCCGAGATAAGGGAATGTTCCTTGGAAGAAGATATATAAACAAAATTTCTTGCATGTTCAAAAAGAAGTAGGACTTCCCAGAAGGAACCAATGACCACACTTCATGTTTGTTAATATGCATTCCTAAAGACTTTTGCTTACAGATATATATTAAAGAGCTTTCTGTGTAGAGAGGTAGAAATATATGGATGTATATATTGGATTAGGAAAGAGGATTTTTTTTTTTAACTCTAGTTTTGATATTCCTCTTGGATAGTGGAAGAACGAGACAATGCTTGAAAGATAAAGACTGGAATTGAGGAAACCTAAGATAGAACCTCATGTAGCTACAAAACACTAAAGAAATAAACATATATTTGCAGAGATTTGCCTTTATTACTTCCCTGTTCCTGTTTCTGATGGGATGAGCAATCCAAGGCACATGGATGTGTCTCAGGTGAAGCATGCTACAATTTATGGAAAGCAAAAGTTCCACCCTTATCCCTGCAACTGCACTGATGCCTTAGGAAAATTGTAGATCTATGTCTGGGCATAGATACTTTTTTTTTTCCTCTGCTCAGCTCTAACTAAGGGATATTTTCCTTTTACGCTGCTGAGCCTCCCTGTTCCCAGCTGTTTTGATTCTGCAAAGGATCCACGTGTCATGCTAGTTTTTCATCTGCCAAACAGACCAATTTACATAAATACAAAGAGAGCATACGGTAAGAGAACAGCTACAAGGTAATCCTGTTAAAAGATGTACTCTTTCTGGGGAAAGCTGGATTGTTCCAGCTGAGAAGCTAAGCCTGCTCTTGTTAGTGGGAGTAAGTTCTGGCCCATTTCTCTTTTGTTGTTCCACTACATGTTGTTCATGTTCAGATACAGTCTATAGTGGGAAGTGGGTTTGGAGCCGTGACTGAGCAATTCTTGGGAGGATGTCTGAACGATTATATTCCAGCCATGTTATTTGATTTAAGTACCAGAGCTGCATTAAGGGGAATCATGGGTATGCCTCTACTAGAGGGCCACAATCCAATACGTGATGACAACTGAAATAGAGAGATAACAATCCTAAAGTCCTCTGGAGAGATCAGTACATCAAAACATATGTTTCAGGCCACAGCATGCAATTTACATTGTGCAGCTGCCCAAATTTCTCTCAAGGGACAGTCTTGTTCTTTAATCTTCATGTTGTTGCTGTAAGTATTCCTTACTATGATTTTCTTCTACAAGGCAAGTCACAAAGCAGTAAAGACTCTTTCATATCTTCCAATGGAAGTTTGACTGAGGGGATAGGTCATAGATGGGGATATGGGAAGCTTGGCCTTGATTCCTGGCTTTACTGGCAAACTTTTTATTGCATTGGATAATGCCTTTTCACTGCTGCTTGGCCCTCCTTTTATCTCCATTGCCTGTTCAGCCTGAAAGCCCTAGAATTAAATGATGTCTTGCATGTTTGTACAACCCTCAACATTCTGCAGCCCTTACCTCCCTGTTGTGCAATTCTCTACTGACTGTAGTGTTCATTGCTTACCTGTAAGAACTTTCTGTGAACAGTTTGGACAAATGTCTACTTCTACAAGGTGTTAAAGGGCTTGGTTTAATAGCACTTTGTAAGAATTTTCCTGGGTTTCCTACAGAAAAATATAGCAATTCTTGTCCAAACTTCAATCAGCATTTAAAACTGATTGGGCAGCATCCATGTGTCCTGCAATTAGGTCTGTCTGATGATTTAGCCCATTCACTTTCTGTGTGACTCAAAGAATGAATCCCTTAACCTTTTTACATTGACCAATCAGCCCAGAAATCCTTCCCACCTTGTTTCTCCACTGCCATAACTTCCATAGGCTATCCCCTACATGACCATTGACATGTGTTGTCTTTGACTATTCTATTTTGGATTATTATTATCATCATCATCATCATTATTATTACTTGCTCTATAATATTCCACATTTACCCAGATACTTTTACACATTTTAAATTCTTGTTCTATTACATACATTCCCTCCATTCCACACATTTTTCTTTCACAGAATATGAAGTAATTTTGATAAACATATCATATATCAAAATGTATATATATTTATTATCCTTATCTACTAACTTGACTTTCAACTCAGTGGTGCCATTTCTTACCAGGCACTGACTGAACCTGCTTTTCTAGTCTACTCTGAATAAGCACAACAGTCTTTGACTTGGGGAAGGCAGAAATAGCTACAGTCAGAGGATCTGTATCACCTTTTTCAGGTCTGAATTCAGCTGAATGTCTATAAACCATCTGCACTTTCATTATGAAATTATAGTGGTTTGACTGCTTGCCTAATCTAGTCCTTTATAACTTAGAGCATGTTCTGCTTTATTCTGCATATCTCAGATACTACAGGATAAGAATAAAATGTAAAACCTTTGCAAGTGCTTAAGCAGTGTTTAACTTATTCCCCAAAATAATTATTTCTGTGGAGGCTGAGGTGTGGAACCAGGCAGTTTGAGAGGACAAGAGACAAGGGACAAAACAAATCATTCATTCTGAGTACATTGTGGAAGTCCAAGAAGGAAAGAAAATGCAGTGAAAGCTCATTTCAACCCTGCATGCTGTATGTCCCTACATGCTCAAGACATGGATAAAGAGACAGATGGGAAGTGACTGACTTGTAAGAGTTACTGAGCAAGCTAATGGCAGTCAGAAACAGACCTTGGCCCAGTGCCCAGGAAACATGGGCACAGTGGGGCTGTCTGCACCTCAAGTGCAAGCCTGTGAGACCCTGACTTTAGCTGCTGGATAACCAGAAGAAAGCAAATTTCTTCTGATTCTGAAAGATCGTCTTCTTTTTTGAAAGTGTGACACGGAAGATCTCTCTAGATTTGCTGGGAAGTTGGTAATCAAAAAGAGAAGCAAACAGAGCAGCAGTCTGTGCAGCTGTGTGTCACTGGCGCACTGTCATGTAGAGCAAAAAGGACAGACTTCGTTTTTTTCTATTAATTTATGGCTCACCTCTCTGATGGTCTGAATCAAGAGGGACTGGGATGCCTAAAGAAATTTTGGAGGGCTGAGAACACAGGGTTACTCTGGTAATGCAAAGGAAAGCCATAGGCAACCCATAAGCTTTGGATGGCTGTCAGTCAGAGGAGACAGATGTGTACCAGGACAGGCATATTGGGCAGGACAGAGCTGAGGATGTCAGGCTGAGCTGGCTAGTTCACGGAGCAATTGAAGCCTGAGGTGCTGTTGAGCAGGAAAGGAATGAAGGCAATATTTTGTATCAACATTTTTAAAGATTAAATAACCACTTTCAGTCAATAGCAATTCACCCACCAGATACCCTGTGCCTCTGTTTGCAGGCCACTACTTCCATTTCAAGGTAGTCAGTAGTGCTTTGTAATTACCTCACAGCAAAAGCCATGAAGTCCATCTCTCCCTGTAAGTCATTGGTAGCTGAATATTACAAAAGTCTTCTTTGTGATGCTGTACATGACAAAGCAAAAAAAAAAAAAAAAGAGATTAAGGCCCTTGTTTCATCTAGTAACAGGTATCTATGTCAGCAGCAGTCTGGTATTTTGGTAGAGGTGTGCCCTTGTTTCTGTGAATCATACTTGGATGTAAATTGAAGCAGTAAAGAAAACCATGGTCATCACATTCAAACTGTTAAGGCAGCACATTTTAAAGGCATTCAGTATAACTCAGGCAAATGTGCTGTGTTGGAGCAGGAACACCAGACACAGGGACTGCCAGAAGTGTTTTTGGCCCAGGAGCAGGTCTCACTGCTTGGCTCCATCAGCAGGGATCCTGAGCCAGGATCTCTTTGGAGAGACACGGAAAAATGCCTCTCAAATTCCTCTAGATGGCACAGCACCTTGACAAATCTGGCAATGAACATGCTTAGCAGACAGCAGGAGCCCAACAGCCTCCACTTGCCTCCTGAGAAAGGCTTTTCCTGCTGAATTGTGGCTAATTGTTCTAATTCCACTGTTAGGATGGAGCTACCTAAAGCAAGGTAGGCTTTTGTGCCCAAAGTCTTGCCTTCCCCATCTGCCTCCCAGGGCACCTGGGCTTTGTGTTGTCAGCTCTGGGCACATGCAGGGATGGAGCACATCCCACTGGAGGTTATGCCTTATGTGAGATCTGGAAAAGATAAAGATGGAAATTTTGAATGGCGTCTCATTCTTTTTACTCTGCAGCATGCTATGCTCAGGATTCAGCAAAGAGCTGATGTTCAGTTGAATCCCTTGCTCTCTAATGCAAGAAATTTTTTGCATGAGAAAACAGGTTTCATGAAGCCACTAAGTGGCATTGCTGGTCTGTAACAGTAGATCTGAGAGAGACAAGCAGAATGGTTCCTACAGGGCTACAAACCATGTTGCTCCTTGAGTTACTACAGGAACATAACCTCTCCCATGCCAAATTCACTTGCAGTGGTTTACTCATCTGTTGAGTCCCATCTCTTTCTTCTGAAGTTTCTGTCTCATTTTTAGGAGTGGATTGTGAATTGCTTTAACTCTCACCTTGTGAGGACAGAAGACCTGTGTCTTTTTAACCTGAGCTGAGGATGGATCCTGACGCCAAATCCAAATTTCTTGGATTTATTACTAACCCTGGCTGGCACCTCTGCCACTCAATCCCAGTAAGCAAGCAGCTTCTTTTATCTCCTAGAAAAGTCAGACTGTTCCTAATTAAGCAGTTAGCAGTTATATATTTGCCCCAGAAAACTCCCCACCAGGCTCTCTGCCTTCCCAAATATTCTGTTTACATTTAAACCCACAGTAACACGGGGGGAAGGATCTAGTCCATACAGAATCAAATTATGCTCACACTGATACAGAGCACAGGAGATTTACAGAAGGCTGATCAAATTGAGATATGCACCAAAGGGGAAAGCACATTTCCCTTGACCGCACAGCGCTCATCAAAAGATAATGAATATGCAAACGACTTTTGACATGCACAGAAAGTTGTAGGCCCAGATTGCACTATCTATACTCAAGCAGCATTTCCCCCTTCAAAGTCACCTTGGCCACTTTGTTGGGCTGGGAATGTGTATAAATACAAATGAGCAAAGTGTTCTTCACCAAGGCCACCGCTGTTCTTTAACATGCAAAATGTTATAGATCATTTCTAGAACACCTTGCTTGAAGCACATAGGTGATCTTAGTGCAAAGTATTTTTAGATGTAAAATTTCTCAAGGCACAATAAATCTGGAATCAGAACCAAGCAGAGGTTGTTCATTTGTGATTGCGCTAGCTCCTTGTGAGTGGCAGCTTGTTAAGGTGGAGAGACTTTATGTATGAGCCGACGTGTGAACCAAGATCATCATGCTGATTGTTTCTAGCTTACACTATTCACTTATTTTGCACGAGATGTGCTGCTATACTAGCACAAAGAGAATAAATACATGATAGTCAAGAGGAGAGTGACTAACCAAAGAGTCTACTTTGAGTGGCTGCAGTGTTTGAAGACCCTCAAGTTTTATTGCACATAGTTCTCCCTCTGGGGCAAAATCATATTACCATTTGTGTTAACAGCTTGTAAGCTAAAGCAGAGTCATGCATTTTCCTGTATGGTCTATTGCTGTCTGGTTGTAGAGAGCCCCATCTGCTGCAGCTTTTTTCCTTACACCACATAATGATGGTGTATTAATAATCAGAAAGCAGCTATGATCTGTCATTCCAGGCACCACCTGTTTTCAATCATGTATAGGGAGATTTTGTAAAAATGAGTCATTTAAATACTCATCTTTGTGCTCTGCAGCCCCCAAAGTCTTTGACCTTTTTTCTCAAGGTGGCTAAAAAAGAAGGAAGATCTTCTGGTACTTAAAGGGGGCTTATTAAAAAGAGGGAAAGTGACTTTTTACATGGGCAGATAGTGTCAGGACAAGGTGGAGCAGTTTTAAACTAAAAGAGGAGACATGTAGATTAGAAGTTAGGAGGAAATTCATAACTGTGAAGGTGGTGAGGCACTGGAGCAGGTTGCCCAGAGAAGCTGTGAATGCCCCAACCCTGGAAGCGTTCAAGGCCAGGTTGGGTGAGGCTTTGATCAACCTGGTCTAGTGGAACGCATCCCTGCCCATGGCAGCAGGGTTGGAACTAAATGATCTTTAAGGTCCCTTCCAAACCAACCATTCTCTGATTTTATGATCTCTGCATCCGGATTTTCAGCAAAACTGGGCCAGCCTTATTAGCAGCAGAGAGGTTTTTGAGGAAAAGCATATGTGTTTGCAAAGTCTAACTATGTCATCCTCCTGTTGTGTGTGCTCCTGCTTTTTGTACAGTACCCAGTAATTCTGAGAAGTGAGGAACATCGTGACTTCACTGGCACGATTTGTTTTGTATCCATAATGGCCCAGGCTGCATGTATGAAGTTGGTCCTATGGCTTTGGAGAGTTGAGCCTGCTGCCTCTCTGGGTTATTAGAGGGACTCAGGGATTTAAAAACAACACTACTGTCAGAAAGCTTTGCACCTGTTATTGCCGTAAGTAACAGCTCATGTCACCCAGGCAGGCCGGCAAACACTGCGGCAGCCATGTCATGGACTGAATCAGCCCATGTCAGGCTCTGGTGAGCAAACAGATGGTTTTCAAACCTCATTTATCCCTATTTGCTAGTCTTCCACTATTCACAGCTCAGAGAGACTGTACAGCTGGGACTCAGTGGTTTTATTCAGAAAGGAGCTAAGCACAGTGACACAGCACTCCACTCTGAAGGCAGTCAGTGTCAAGAGAGCTCTGTACCTGTCAGGGTTAAGTCATTAATGCTATTTACTAAGTCACTAATGCTTGTAAAAACAGTGGAAAGGAAAACAAGATGGACATATCCATGCTGCTTTGGCATAACTTTAACTAGAAAGAAAGTGATGTTAAACTGTTGAAAATGTTACTAGCAAAGCAGTTGAGATGGAGGGGTGTCTGTTTTGTGTATCGCCTCATTCTTGCCTGGTTTTTAGCAGTACCATAATAAAATGGATGAATAATTAAAACTATGTCCCAATACACATTTATAATTTAAATCCTATGCTAATCCTAGCAGTACACTCCCTTGTACCTGAGAGGAAAGGGGGGGAATAAAAACCAGCCCTGGCTCCAAGCTAAACAAGTGTCTCCTCTGGAAAGGTAATTAACAGCTGGTCTCCATGGAGTGTTTATCACAAAATCAATTGAAGTCAGTCCTGATTTGCCTCGTTCTTCTTTATTTTGTGCTGCTTTCACTGTTTATAAAAATGTTTGTAGGTTTGGCTGTTGGACTCTCATTGGGAAAATGAGGCTAAGAGGGTTTTGTCAACAGAGGTGCATGAAATCAGGTAAGTTTGCTTTGTTCAGAGAGGTTTTGACAAATCTTAATTTCAGGATTTCACCCTGCTTGCACTTCCCTGAGCTTCCTATGGCAAGCTGCCATTTTTATCTTCCTTGTGCCATTACAGAAGCCATATCAGAATTCTGAGTTTCCATTGATTTTGTACTCAATAATATGAATCAAGACATTTTTTCTTTTAAGACTACTGTGACAGTAGCTGTCCTAAACACAAGAAAATTTAGGAATAAAACCAGTGTTAAAGTGGAAGATGGAGCTGTTTCTATAGTTGTGCACGCAGACTAGGCTCCCTCTAGGATCATCTGGAAAGGCTTTAGAAACCCAGAGTGGATTCAAAGAACCACAAATAATTAAACTTAATAATCACATAGCAAATATACACATTTTATCAAAATGGGAAAGAGGAGATGGACATTTATTGAAATGGGAATATTCTTGCAAGAGAGGAATTGCACAAGGAAGTTAACAGACTCTCTGTCAAATGGGGGTTCAACCCAGATCAGATGGTCTTCTAGAAGTCTTATCATGGATAACACAAAACCTGTTTGGCCTTATGCAGAAATCTCTGGATAACACTCTAGCCAGTGTCAAGAAGGACAGATGAATAGAGTGTTTTCTTCTGACCTTAAATCACATGAGCATTTGATCTTCCAGCTACCTGGTACGGTCAGCATGGCTCACAGCTCTCTTTTCATATGTCTTCAGAGAAAATAGGACTCTGTCTCAGATTGCTTGCACTAAGTCCGCAGAGGACGCAGAAATTAGGTGTGACTTCCCATGCCTTTCCAGATCAGCTAATAATCCCTTTCTCTCTACCCTTTTCTTGGTTTTTCCCATTTACCCTGACCTCCAGAGCTGTAATAAGAAGGTACTTGAAAGTGTAATATCTTCCCTTATCTGTTGGCTGTATTCCAAGACAGCAGAGCTGCCTGGGAACACAGGCTTTATGCGGTACCAGGGTGTTAAATATTTATTATATAATGTGCATCCTACACATCTTCTTTCCTTCAAATACCCCTTTCCACCTTTTTTTCACCCCTAATAAACTTGCTTGGCTACAAACAGGAAATTGTAACTTAAAGCAACAAGCCCTGCTGCTCCACGTGTTATTGGCAGGAAACAAACTGTTGTCAATAACAAAGCAGAAGGATATCAAGAGGACTTTTTTCTTCACATATGTAGTGTACAGTGCACAGGATTTTTTTCCCATGGATTCTGTATCAATTTTTCCCCTTACTGTTTACAACAAAATGGGGAAATGAGATTAAAAATTCAATACTGAATGCAAACTGGTCATTTAGGTTATACTTTGTTTAGTAGTGCTTCATGTTTACTTTACCCATATAACCTTTCCAGATATTATCCCCTTCTGGTATGATAGATAAATATTATCTTTAACATAGAAGCTTTACACCACTGCATACGTAACAGATCTGAAAACATGGACACTGTAATCACTATATAGCCATTTATAGGTATTGAGCTGCCTTGTCAAGTCGTGAGCTTTCATATGTGCAGAAAGATGAAGAGTGAGATGAAGAATGAGAACTTGTTGACCCAAATGCCATCTGTAAAAGCACCATCTCCATGGACTGCAAGGAATGGAAGTTCTCTAAAAGAAATGTTGGATTTCTTTTTGAAGTTCACATGCTTTTTGATCTTCTTTCTGCTCTCAAAATAAAAAAATAAAATAAATAAAATATTCCAGAAACAATAGAGAAAGCAAATGCAACTATTTCTAGACAGCTTTTGGAGGAAAAAAATAGCAGGTGATCCAAACTGGTCATGAATAGGGATTTCTAGGTCAGGGTCCAACCTGCCACCATCCTAGAGAACACTGGAAGCTGGGACTAAGACTCACAAGGATGAATGAGTGGTCTCCTTTACCACTTACCTTTGATTCCAGGTGTTTCCATCCCAGCACTGTCAGTCAGGGTTTTTAATTTTGAGAAATAATAAATATCAACAAATTAGACCACATCCCTCCTAAAGTCAATTAAAAACATACTTAAATAAGTCAGTGCAGCCAAGTTTTCACAATGCAAAAAATGAGTCAAAATGGCCATTCCTCTTTCATCTCTGCAAATCACAGAGGATTTTTTATAAGTTCATCTCCAAGCATGCAGTTCTGCAAGATCTGAAAGTTTTTCTATGCTCTCAGATGATTCTTTAGCTCTTAATAATATTCAAGTGTATCTTACAGCATTAGAGGCACAATGTTAGAACAGTCACAACCCTCTGTTTGCAGTGCAAGTATCTTTGGCTAAGCAGGTGGCTTTTGAAGGTACTGAGTATATAGCTGATTTTTCTCACTTTGCTGGCCAAACTGGCAAATGACTATTGAGATGGAAGAATATTAGCAAGAAATGTAGCCTAACAAGAAGACTGAGCCAAGTGATCTGCAGATCTCACATGCAGAGAGAAGGTTTTTTATATTTATTCTTGCTTGCTATGATAAGGAGCTACTCCATATACATTAGCTATATGAAGTAATAAAATGAATTTCCATGTAATGGAAAGGATATCTTATTTTCTTTTCTACTGAAATTACTCTCCCTACTCTTTTCCTAGTGCAGTACTCATTTGTGTTCTGTTTTGCACCAAGCTCTAACAAGAAGATGCTCCTTTAGAAGAGGTAGGTTCTTTATTCTTCCAATTTGAGATGTTATGCAGAAGGAGATTTTGGCATTTCAGAGTGTAGCTACTGGTTCAGCTATTAATTCAGCATATTTGTGATGGATACCTGGGCCAGAATGTGCTCTGCTGTGTAGACCTGAATCTTTTCAGATCTGAAGTTTGCATTTTGATCAATTCCACACATGGTTTTGGACCCTCTGGCCTTAAACACCAGACATGAGATAGAAGGTGGTAAAGGACAGCATACTATAGTAGTTGTCACTTTTCTAGCAACAGCGAAGTGAATTATAAAAGCAATGTGAAATTAGATGGAATAGCAGCAAAGAAAAGGAAAACATACATTTTTATCTATTGGCTCCCACTCAGGATTTTCCAAAAATAATTTTAGAAGCAACCTTTAGTTTCTTCTTGTGTAAAGGGGCTTGTGTGGGAGCCTAGGAGAGACCAACAGTCTAATTAAGACATAATTTTACTCATTTGGTTAAACAGTTGTGTCTGGCTGTGAGACCAGTTTGTTTTAAACTAGTTTGGCTGGAATGAATTAAGACTAAGTTTGAAAGAACTCTCAATCATAAAGCAGATTTTAAAATGCCACAACCAAATGTAAACTCTCAATCCAGTTCAAGTTCATTTAGCTGGTTACTGTTTCTACAGATATGGCATCAAGGATCATGCAACCACAGCCTAGGAATCAATTCAGGCAGAAATTAAAAAAAAATATTGGCATTTTTCTCAAGATTGTCTTGCAATCATGTAAAAGGCAAATTGCCAATCAAGGGGCCAGTTCAGAAAGCAGGCAGGCAAACCCCAGCAGTGATATGTTGTTAACTGCACAGGTAAAGCATGTAGATACATTCTGTTTTCCAAGACTAAGTGCATGCGCTCTCTGCTAAAGATTTCCTACAGCACGTAATAGAGAGAATCAAAGAAAGCGTTTTATTTCCTTTCCTCTTTTCATCTTTGTTTGAGCATTGAAATACTAACCATCTCTGTAGGCAACTGAAGAGTTTTTAGCAAAACAATTTTTGCCAACGTCTTTTTGTCACCAAAACTCACCATTAAAAAAAAAAAAAATTAACATGCAATATTTTAAAATTTTGATTAAACTCAGGAAACATCAAAAGATTCTCTTTTTCATGAATGAATAAGACTACTCCAAAGCATGGGAAATTTGAAGTTTCCATTAAAATTGTCAGGAAGATTTAAGGAGCAAGAGACCATGTAAGTGCAGGGAAAAGGGAAATTGCAGTATAGTCCATGCAGTTCCAGTTCGGAATGCCACAAGGCTTAGATTGCAAACTGCAAAAATAGGCTCAGGTTAGAAACCCATTTCAATTTTCTCTTCTAAAGCTGTGCTTGGTAGTGTAAGGGTCCGAAATCGTGACAGATTAGGCACTTTGGCAGGTTTTTAAAATGTCTCAGAGATAGATTTGCCTGGTTCCACCCACCTTAATAGACGCTGGCAATCCTTGAGGCAGCTTTTACAGTTTTGCATTAGTCTTTTCTCTGTCTCTCTAAACAAATACAGTGTGTAGCTGCCACTGCAGGGGAAAATGAAGTAAATAATAAACATGGTATCAGCACTGGTCTAAAGTTAGGGTGATCTTGAAGCCCTTTAATGCTTTGTCAGGAGTAACCAAGCAAAGGGCTGAAGTGGGATGCTTGGAACAGCTTCAGGTGTGCAGCACAGAGGGCAGTGGGGAGAAGAGCTTTGTCAGGTAGGGACATCCTGAGCTAACCACCCTGGAAAAGAGAGCAAAGGACCTGCTGCTGTAGAGGAACACCGTGGGTAAGAAGAAGATGGGTCATGCCTGGTGCTTGTACACCTAAAGGTTAAAAAATTTTCACTGAGTGTTCAGGCAGTAACTGGGACTTAAAGAAGCGCTGCATTCCTTTAAGTGAGGATGGTAAAGAGGGGATAAAAGAGTGGTGGTGCTTACATTGCTCTTGAACCAAGCAGACTCTGTCCTAATGTGCTGGCTGTCCCTCTGCTGCCTAATGAGACACATCATCATCCTGTGGCAAGGACCAGGGACTAAGATGTACTGAAGTATTGCCAAGGCCCCCTGCAAGATCCTCCTCACAGTGCTCAGCTTTTTGCTCCTAAACTGGCAGCCAAGCCTGGGCAACTAAAGGGGGCCCCAGCACATCCAGGTTTTTGGAGGATGAAAGGTGCCCCAAAACCTCCATCCTCTGCCAAGAGAAGCACTTACTACCATTAAAGAGGGTGCAAAGCAGACCCAGCAACAAGAAACCTACCTGGGTTTTTGTTCTGCAAAACAAGCCAGGCACTACTGTCTACCATCAGGAGGGTTCAAAAATGTATTTACTTACTTTGAATTGTCTTAATATGTATGTTTCTAATAGACCATCCACTAGCACTTCCTTGTGAAGATTTTGGGAAACATATTCTGAAGTCACAACCATTGCTGTAGTCAAGCAAAGCACAAATTGACACATGAACTGAAATGCAATCCTCAGAGAGACTAGTACAAATTATTAGTTGTCAATAATATCATCTTTTGGGGGCTTCTTTTGGTAATCCTTGCCTATTTCCCTGCACCCCTATGGTGGATTTAGAGACACTGGTCTGCAGGGTTGCTCTGGGGAGTGCCACCCTGTCCATGTGCTGAGCCTTGTGGGGAGTCAGGTGCCACACTCCCTCCCATTGGTAACCCACCACTTGTCATCAGTGATCACCCTGCAGCAGGCTACTTTGGTATATTATTACATTCACCCTTCTTAAATTACTTTAAAGCCCTTGTTCTGATCTCCAGGGTCCCCCTGATTTGGGAGAGAACAGAGCTGACAACGCCTGTCCAGTGAACTGTGGGTTTCTCACTTCCCAAGGTGTCTCCTGCCAAAAAATCCTGGTGAACCATAGCTATCATATGAAAATCCTGATGCTATTCTTCCAGGTGGTTAATTTACCAACCAACTCAATCTGAGCTTAGTTTTGGGTTGTTGGCTATAATTAACCTTGAATTTTTGGAAGCTAATAAATGCAAACTTCTTCTTTCCCAAAATGGAAAGGCACGGGGTCTTTCAGAGGTCTTACACCTTGCTTCAAAGCTGGCCCTTATGGGAGGAGATAAACAGTTGTGTGGGCTTTTCAGCTTCCCTGGAATGTTCAGAGAAGGGGCAGGGGGTTTCTTTCCCCATCCCATCGCTGAGTGATGAATATTTTCAATAGTGGCTTTAATTAAAAAGTGTCGGGCCTCACAATAAATGTCTACCAGGCCCCTGCTGCAATTGTCTAGCAGTGAAGAGGGAGATCGAGCTCAATAGCCCTCAAATGTTTGACTTACTAAAAGCTGCCCCTCCTTTTCCTCAGTGCTCCCCCCTCCCTTACTCCAGATGACACATTCCTGCTAAAAGGCATCCAGTCCTGCCCCAAAATACAAGTCCACTCAGCCAACCTCAGCTGTACTTGGAGCGTGAGTGGACAGGCTCCCTGTTTTAACACATGGGGTGTTTCATACTCCACTAAATCCACTTGTGGTTCATCTCAGCTTAAACACTTCTGCTTTCCAAAAATGTTGGATCCAAAGGGTAGAGGTTTAGATAAGAAAAATACCGTAAAGGAGATTTAATGCTTGATATAAAAATGCTAGGGTGCTAGAGCAATTCCAAATTTATATTTAATATATAAATAATTAAGGCCCTCACACCAGTCTCCAGGCACAAATGAAGGATGCAAAATGAGCCTTTGCTTTAGTTGCCAGACACAGGACTGAGAAAAATGGAAAAGTCATCCCCACCCATCCTTAGACACTCAACACTTTGCATTTACTTAAGAGCAACAGCTGTAATAAAAGAGAAATTTTTGTAAGAAATGATCCTCCTCACGAGAAGCATGAGCTGAAGATACCCTTATGCTATCCATGAATTTCCACCATTCTTCCCACACATGAGAGTACCCGCAGGACCAGGGGCTGAGGAGCATCCCTGAATCCAGCAGGGCCAAGATGGAGTTGCTGCCAGTCTCAGGAGCCCCAGTCAATCCCTATGAATGCAGCTCCAGCAGCAGACTGGCTAGAAGGCAAGCTGAATTTTAATCTCTTTTTTTTTTGCTGTGTCACCTTTCATAGCACAGCAGGGCCTCAGGACAAAGGTGCTGTCCCTAGGAGAAGAGCAAACCTCCTCCCAGCCCTGTTGTGAATAATGCTGGCAGAGGAACAGATGAACACCTGAAATCTTCAAGACTTCAGAGACTTGAAATAAGGATCTAAATTGTTAGATTTTCAAGAGTTTGGGGAAAAAAAAACCAAACCACACGTAATTTTAATTATGTTTACTAGGGTTAAAGTTAAGACAGTCCCCTAAGAGTTTTCAGCAGCAGGCTAGTGGAGTTGGTGGGATTTCTTTAGCCCCTGAAAGGCTACGGTGTTCCCCAGGCCGAAGGTGTAGGGAGGAGAATGTCTCCCTGTGCTCTGCCCTCGTGAGGCCCCGTCCGGAGTGCTGTGCCCAGATGTGGGGCCCAGCACAGGCCTGGTGGAGCAGGGCCGGAGGAAGCCCCAGAGGGCTGGAGCTCCTCTCCTCCACAGCTGGGCCAGGAGAGCCGGGCCTTTCCAGCCTGGAGAGGAGCAGGCTCCAGGGAGGCCTCACTGGGGCATTCCAGTGCCTAAAGGAGGCCTATAGGAAAGGCAGGATGATTTATTACACGAGCAGAGACTGATGGGAGAGGGGAGGACGGTTTTCAACTAAAAGAGAGGAGATTTAGACCCGATATTAGGAAGAAGTCTGGGGATTTTGAGACGCTGGAACAGGCTGCCCAGAGAAGCTGTGGATGCCCCGTCCCTGGAAGGCCCCGTTCCAGGACAGGACCTTGATCACCCTGATCCAGTGGGTGGCATCCCTGCTCATGGCAGGGGGCTGGAACCAGATGGTCCTTAAGGTCCCTGCCAAGCCAAGGCATTCTGGAACTCTGTGAAGGTGCAAAGAGAACTTTGGGAAGACATGGAACATGGTAGAACGTTACCCAACGGTTGCCAAGGGCTCAGTAGACCAGGAGTTAAGTCAGCTGATGGATTCTCTGCTGGGCAGCAGATGCACAGCATCCGCCTTCTCCGTCCTTCTCCATCCCAGGTGGGAATAGAAGGCAATTTGCTGATATTTGTGAGAAAAACTCACAACTGACTGCATAGGTGAGTGCAGATGATTTTTTGAAAAAGTTTCTGATGCTGAGAAGCTGTTTTGGGCTTCAGGCCCTAGTGACTCAGGGTTGGGAAGCTTGCAGCTGGGAGATATTTAAGAGAACAGGCATTCCAGATAGGCAATCTCTAATAGCTCTACTTTCCTGATAGGTTTGGAAGGACATCATTCTCTAGCCCTGAGAAATCAGGACTCTGTAGCATTGTGCTGCGTAAATGAATCTAAGGGATCCGTCACTGTTGCTTCCCTGACATTCCTTTTCTGGTGTTGTCCTGTCTACTTTTTTGGCGATTTTAGATCACAAAACACCATGAGCACAGTAAGTACCTTATTACTCGGTGTAAATCTGATTCTTGAAACATGTTTTCCAGGGTACTTCCAGAAAGGATTTCAAGAGTCTGTAGCAAATGCATACTACTAGAAAACTATTTAAACTTCATGTAACTTCTTTTTTGGGGATGCTGAAGATTTTGAATCTGGGTGCTTGCAATAGTTCAGAAATGCTTACAGTGTGAGCAACAACCTAATGAATTATGAACTAGTGTCATTTGTAAGCCATCAGGATAGATTTTTTTCTTGGTGAGGCAACTGGTAAGAAATCAGGTGGGATGTCTTTTCCTTCTTGCAATGGGCTCAAGTAGGAATGGCCCCTAGCACATTTTTATGCATATTCCATCCTCTGTGGAATTGTTTTCTGTATCCTCATGTGTTTTCATTGGTCTTGCAAAAATGAGGGCCACGTTGATATTACTCCCACACAAAATGCTACGGCTTTGTTCTCTCTCAGCGCTGGCGAAAGCGCCGTGGACAAGCTGTCAATTCCAAACGAGCTCAGAAACGAAGCAAGCTGCTGGCTTCCAGTGCAGGTGGAACTTCAGAAGCCCAGCCAATAGACCTTGAAGAAACTGGTACACTTTATTTTGAGCTTGGTAAGAACAGAAACAGCTTTTGGAGGGTTGGTGTTGTTGTTACTGAGCTGCAATAAATTCACCACTAGTGGGAGATGATCTGTATAGCAAAGGTTGTCAAGTGCTGCTCAAACATCTGAATACCTACTCTGCTGAGCTGGCAGTTCTCACAGCTGCCACTCCAGATGCTAGCAAACTAAGTTTGTAATCACCACGTTGGAAGGAGATAAAGAAAAGTTTGTTATTAGTTAGGAGATCCTCTCTGATTCTAGTTTTACTGTTGGTGTTTTGGTTTTGTTTGTTTTTTGGTTTTTGTTTTTTTCTTGTGTGATAAACATTCCCCTATGTTAGTTGAATCATCTGTCGGTATGTATCTCCCACAAGCTGTTGTCATGCAACAGAATTGTGCAAAGAGCTCAGCTGCTGTTCCTCTTGTGCTGCCACTTGTGGAAGACAGGGCTGGTAATGGTCCCTGTGGACTGTTGAGGGCAAAGCTTGAGGGAAATGTTGGACACATGCCTGAAGAGAAAGGCATAATTCAATCCTACCTCAGCCTGTTCCACAGTGACAGCCCATTTCATTCCTCTGCAATCTCTGATCTTGATTCTAATGTTCTGTTTTTCAGCTGTTGAAGAAATCATAGATTTCACAGGTGAATATTCTGGGCTTGAAGTTGCCAATATAACTGGTGATGATTCTGTTGTGGTAAGTAGTGACTAGGACAGCTTGCAGTCAAATTAGTTTTCTCATGTGGTCCCAGGCCTGTCTTCTGGCACCTAAGTAGCCTGACCCCCAGGATTGAAATATGCCTCTATTTATCCCTTTAGACAGAGTTCTCAGTCAACCTCAAATACACCCATTAGCACATCAGCATCTCTGAGTATCACTTGCAGAGAGTGGAAGGGTAATCTAAAAGAGCTTGTTGCCCCAGTGATTTAAAGAAAAAAAACAAAGGAAAGGACAAGAAGTCACTGACTTCCCAAATGTGAAGTTTTTGGCTGCAACATTGTTTTAAAGTACTGCTCTCACTGAGATGTCAAGCAAAACTGTAGCTGACAGGGGTAAAAACTTGTTCTGTTTGTTACTCTAAGAAATAATTTTAGAAGGGTTTTTTGTTTGTTTGTTTGTTTTTTACCCTGCTATTTTGAAAGAATATTCTTTGATTCAGGCCACAGAGTAGTTTCACCACTCAATTTTGGGATATCATTGCTGCCAGGCAAAGAGGCATAGCAAAGGACATATTTCCTGATAGGATTGTTCCTGAGCTTTTAAAGAAAAGGCCTCAAACTTTACAGTAGAATCTGCATGACCCGTATACAGTTCAACCAAAAAAAAGAGCAGATTTCAGTTTAGGGTTTCTTTCTTCAGCAGCTGTTCATCTAACACATAGCTGTTGTTAAAGGCTATCACAACAGAATTTTTCTGTTTGTGGGAGAAAGGGAAAAGATTCACCTGCAGCCAAAATCCAGTTAGGGAACTGGAACAGGGGAACCAGGAAGAGGGGCTTCATTCAGATGGTTCCTAAGCTGCCTCTGTTTCTTCCTTTTCCCAGCAGTGGGAGCACAATGAGAAGCACCCACTTGTTTCCGAAGCAGCAGATGAAATTCACCAGTGCTACCAGCGAGGGATAATGAAGAAGTACCAGCAAATGATGATGACTGTGTAACAGAAAAAGTGTCTTTCTAAATCTAATTCTTGACACATGGTTAAAACAGGTGTTTGCCAAGCTTTTGGGTTCCCCTTGATTCTGTGAAAAAACTTCAGACCTGGAATACAGTGGCCTGACTGAAAGAGAACTAATTTTAATTAAAAAATAGAATAAAATAAACAAAACAGAGCAAATATAAATAAAGTCTTTGATTTAAATACCTCAAGTCTGTCTGCTCATCTATATTGGACTCTGGGGAGACTTCTTTTAACAGGTGGAAATAACAGTCTTGGTCGGATCAGTCAGAAGCACTTATTCTTTTCATCACACTGAATTCATTGATTTGGCATGGGGAAATACTAAAGGCATAAGCCTTGTAGTTCTTGTGGTCAGGGTGTGTTGTATGGGGAAAAGGAAACAGGCTTGGGGCATGAGGGTTTCTATTTCTCAGGACAAACTCAGGTAGATGTTTTGGTGCCAGTGTCCTGATTTCGCTGCCCTGAAGACATGAAAGAGCAGCAGGCTGTGCACACATCCAAAGAAAACTATCTTCTTTCAGAAAACCTTGTACGTATCTAGACAACTTGTTTATGGTTCAAGCTGCTCCTTGTTATGCCCCTAGTTAGGATGTTCCTCTGATGACTGCCAGCTGATGACAGGAGAACTGCCAGCTTCTGTGAAACTCTCCCCCTTCTAAAAAGCCTGTAAGCTTAAGGGCAGTTGCAAGAATACAGCAGTGCAAAGTGCTGTGTTCAACGTTTATCCTGCAGAACAGAAGACACTTTAAGTAGTGAGGTAAAGACCTAAAGCAACCACCGGGGAGCGCACCACCACCATGATCATTGCCATCGCCGTCATCTTCATCACCATCACCATTTACCTTTCCCACTGCAGTGTAACTGCAGCTTTCATGGGGCACATATTGTTTGCTCCTTGTTTTGAAAGTGAATTCATGTTGAAGTCCATGAGATGTTGCCCTGAATAGGACTGAGGCAGTATGTTTGTTAGACCCTGACTGAGATTGTCTTCAAATTAACGGGCAGTCTTTAGTTGACTTTCAGGGCCATGCAGTTGGGTGGTGCGTGTAGTATGAGGAGCATCTTCAGCTACTGCAACTTAAAGTCACTGCAGGTGCCTAAAGTCAATTGGGCTGTGCCAGGTTGTGCCAATAAATTCTTCTCTTTGTGTGGAGATACAGGAATAAAATGCCTTACACATAGAGAGCGCTTGTAAGGTCACATGGGAAAATAACTGGAACTGTGAGAAGACATTAAATAATTTCAGCAACATTTCACGGGGAAATAGAAAATAATACCTCCAGCTGATTACTTTCAAGCAATTGCATGCTGGCCTCTGAAAAGGTGGGATATTATTCTTTGAAGTCCTATGCTAGTGCTATTACACCCACTATGTGCACAGCAAGTATTAGAATAGATATTTGAGAGAGTAGTTTAAAACTGGCTAACTCAAAAGTTTTTCTATAAACTCTAAGAAGTTTCTCCATTTATCTGGAGCTAACATCTGTTCAAAATTCAGATACTGATATCTAAATAACTCTTTAACATCTTGTTGTTCCTACTGGGGAAAAGTCAAGTCGCTTTGCATGCAAACTGTATCTGCTAAGTAATAATGTTCACAAGGAAACCCAGCCCATATTTCACTCAAGGCAGCATCTATTTTGGGTATTCACATTTCCTAATAATAGCCTAACACACCCACTTCATCCAACCAGGGGCTGCATCCTTGTGAGATTCTTACTCAGGTAAAGCACCTACTGAACTTAAAAAAACCCCAACAAACCTCTATGAATTTCTGGGAATCTGCAGGGCTTTCTAGGATGGGTTCAAACTCACCCCAGTGACTATGCACATGAATAGAGGATTTGGGATCACAGAGCCTGATTTAAGACAGTGGTGGCTTTCCTCTGTCTGTCAGGGAAAGACTGGCATCACTAATGCTGAGTCTATGGGAAGAGCTACATCGTCCAACATGGCCCAGTTGATCACACATGCAGTGTGATAAGTTCCTGAATGCCAGCAGGACGAAAACAGTGCATAAACAAAGCAGTCTGACACCTGCCTTACTGCTCTTTGTATTAGCAAACCAGTGTAACTTGGGGTCAAAGCAGATCACAGCAGGGAGACCACAAGAGCAGCAATGACTTCCTCTCTTGCCCATACAAACTACGCAGGCACAGCTTGGTTCTGATCTCAGTCGCTGACACGCTGGTCTAAATACACCTCATAAGGATTCCTTTAGCTTCCCAGCTGGCACATGAGTGGTGTCCCACGGTGAGGAGCTGGCAGAGGAAACTGAGGCAGATGGCTTCTCAGATCCTTCCTCATCCAAAGGGCTCCAAGTCCTTGTGCTTCTCTGGAAATCTGACTGCATTTCCATTCCCCAGCAGGGAATAAAGAAGAACATGACATCTACCACTTTATTCTCCCACGGCTGTGTCCCCTGACAGCTGAAGTCTAAAGGCAAAGTCCTTTCCTTTATCCTGCACAAAAGGGAAATGTGTGTTCAGGCCTCCTTCAGCACCAGCGTATCTTGTTTCCAGATCACACCTTCCCACTCATTTTACTCCAGCCTTTCCACTGCTTTTCCAGCTTTGTATAAACACTTCAAAACCTGTCTCATCTCCATACTCCAAGTGCACAGCAATGCCAGGACTGGCCAGGGTTAGCAGCAGGAAGTTTCAAGTCCTGCACCAGATGGCTGAGAGAGTCTAGCAGCTCCTAACAGTGGGGGAGGCAGAGGAGTGACAGCCTGAGGCTGGCAATAAGGAAACAATTTTTTGCTCCACAGCACACTTGTCTCAGCATTTGCAGAGTTGCTAGGCCATACAGTACGCTGTCAGGAGAACCAAGCTGCAGGGAGGGAAGTGGGAAGCACCCCTTCAGATTATGGGCTGGTTTCTTGCAGAGAACTTTTTCTTCTTTTTTTTCCACTGCTTGCCTTGCTTTAATGCTGGCTGCTGTTGAAGCAAGAGCTTTGTGAAGGCACATTGCTGGTTCTTCATATATATTACTGAGATAAAGCTAACTGCAGAAGCTCTGTGCTTCTGGCTGCATGGCACCAAGAAGGGTGTGTGACTTGGCACTGTCTGAGCTGAGCTGCTGGACGCTGCTTGTTCAGGGCAACCTGGCTGTCTCCCTCCCCTCTCTACTGCAGCGATGCAGCATGGATGTACCTTTGGAGGTTGTTCCCAACTTCAAGTGTTTAAAATCACATCAGACATAGAGAAGGAGAAGTAGAATTTGCCTGCCTCTGCAGCTAATCTGGCTGTACCTGGGTGAGGTCGTGTCTCAGCCTGCTGCAGAGCTAGAAATAAAAAGTCAGGTTCCTGAGTCTTGGCTGGTCACTGCACTTGACCAGAAAGATGAAGAACATTGAGAATGCCAAAGCTTTACCTCACAAGGCTGCTGGCAAAGACTGTACAACACAGAAATGGTCTCCCAGTATGTTCATAAGCAACTACTGCCATAAATGAAAGTTATTGTTTCCTGCAGCAGACCCTATCAATCTGACAAAGCATATAACCAGATTTAATTTATGCTTCCAAAGTAAACTAGCATTTAGAGCAATTTACATGTATTTTTTAATTGGTTTTGCAACCCAAATGTGGACTGAGCACAGATTCTACAGCACTTCAAATAAACAGGCTCTCTGCCCCAAGCCAAATTCACCAGAGTGACTGAGACCTACATAATTCAACCGATCTGCTAGGAGAACTGGAGATGTGTTCAGCTCAAGATGTGTAGTGCTGTGGCAGTAACATTAGTGGCTCCAAGCTGAAAAGGTAAACAATATGACGAAACACTTTGGGATGAGCATTAATCAAAACCTCAGGGAACCTGGGGCAGGTTCAGAGCAGGATCCACACTCTGTATGTTAGACCCCTTCTGTCAGCCTTGGCGCTGCTCCCATATAGCCATATTGTGGTATTACAGATCCTCTGACAAGGGATGGATGTTATGCAAGCACAGCCAGGAAGAACACTGCTCCCTACCCAAATAATCATGCAATTCATGATTTTCCTTTAAAGCTTGCCACTACATTCCTGTCTCCAGTGTATAAGTGCCTTTTATGCTGAGCCTCACCAGTTCAGGATTGATTTTTCACCATTCCAGCACTCTCTGCTACCAGGATTTCTCAGCCTGCAAAACATAACTATGCTAAGATAACTATTCCCAGAGGGAATGCCTTCAGTCCCTGACTGTGTAATGCAGGCAGCATGGGAGGCTCAGCATACTGGCTGAGCTAGCATACTCTTGGCATGAAAAGAAGACGTACTTCTCCCTAGTAGAGCAGCCAGGAAAACCAAAGGCATGGAGTCTCCACAGAAGTTGTAGAAGCAAATGTGGTGTTCACAAACTCTAAAAACTTTTGGACAGGCAGTGGTTCCCCTCCATACCTTACTAGAACAAAGGATTTTTGTTTACCTTGAAACCACTTGCTTTTCTTCACCTTCCAGCATTTTTGCCAGACAACCAGAGAACTTAAACAGTGCCATTTGAAAGAGGGGATTGAATCAGATAACCTTGCAAACACAGAACAGGTGGAGCAAATAGCACATGTTCAGACTGTAACCTAGGTTAGGTTTACATTTGCATTTACAGCTGTAAACTCAGCAGTTGTCCCTAATCCATTCATGCACAGAGGAAAACAAAATGCCATCAAATATAGTATTTTCTAGGAAGCACTTACCAGCATTTATTTTAAAAACAGTCTTTAAAAACGAAAACACTATGAAAATGTGAAACACAAGACATGGAGAACTAATGCTTATTTGACATTGAAAGTGTAATTATTGTTATTTTTCTCTAGGTATTTATTACATGTTTGAAAGAATTTGTTTGCTTCTCCTTAAGTCACTGCAAAAACAAACAAGCAAAACTGGTGCTGCTATTGCTGTAACAAATACAAACAAATAAAATTACCTCATCTCATTTTAGTTAGCTAAATGAAGTTTGTGGTTAATTGCTTTTCTAATGGCTTTGGACCTAAGTATCATAGTGTTGGTGGAAGGAAGGAAATCATACAGTAGATGACTGCTATTTAAATTGTTATAATGCTTGTGGCAGCAAAAAGAGCTTATCCTGTAATAAGTATACCCAAAATATGCTGAGAAGGAAAAATACAGCTCTGAATGAGCTTGGTCCTGCTTTCATTAGGGATTGTGGTTGTGGCACACCAAGGTGAACTCAGGCCTTTTGCAAATGGTCCAGCTCTGTCTGGTTTTGAAGACTCAGGCTGAGGCATAGGGTCCTCCAGACCTGCCAGTGCACTGTGGTGAGCTGACCCATGAGCGAAGGCATCTCTCCAGGTGTGCTGTAACACCAACGGGAGCAGGGCAATGGCAGGGCATCTTCTTTTTCTCACCAAGGCCCTGAGAACAATCACAACAAATTCTGGGAGACTCTGGTCAGTTTTGGCAAGAAGGAACTAGAGCCATAGTATTCCACTGATACTTTTTATTCCCATTTCCAGCCCACCACCCTCACGGTCTGCTGTCCTAGGCTATCTTTTATCAGGTTTCCTCTCTCTAATTGAGATCACATCAAGCTATGGACTTAAGCCCAACTCCTTCTGATGTGTGAAGAACTGATTAGTGGTATCAGTTTGTATCACACCACATGCAGCCCCCAACGGGAAACCAAATCCCTTTTCTGCCGAGAGCTAACCAAATTAAAATGTGCTCACTTTTCCTGCATATTCTCTTTTAAACTACCTGGTCTCCTTTTGAGAGGAGTAGTTATATTTTCTTGAACATACAAAGGGTAAGAACAATAAAAAAAATAAGTGTATCAAGTCTTTGCTGCCATTTCTTACTCAGCGACTGAGGTTGATGTATGTGCTAAGGGGAAGGAAGAGAAGAACAGCAGTGAGGGTACACTGCAGTATTCATCAACTGCTGTTTTTGTGCATATAATCCCAACCTCTATGGCAATCTACACCCTTGTTTCGTACTGCACTTTGAGATGCACAAGATTATTCCGTAACACATTCCAGATGATAAGAGAAGGACTAGAGTCCTTCTGACTGAGCTAGAGTCAGGGATATTCACTGCCAGAAGCAATAAGAACAAGATGGCCTTAAATTCTGCTGCTTGGCTCGAGTCATTCTCATGGTGGAAACTGTTCTTTTGCTTTTTGGCCCCCTGCCCATAAAAACTAAATATGCAATTAATGTTAAAAGGGAAATGGGATAAAACCAAGATCTTTTTCTGTATGAACCTTTAGGAGTGAAAGGTTTCTCTTCTTTGTGATAGACTCTGGTGCAAAGCCAAAATAGTAAATACCACTGATGTGGAACACAAATTTAAGCCTTATACCTGACAAAGCTGTTAAAAACCTAATATACCCTTTTTTATATAAGTGATTATTCCTAGAGATGGAAGGCTGGCAACAGGGTTCATTCATAGCCTATAAAGACTGGAGCCCCCTTGAATTGTGTATTTAGCATCCACTGCGTTATTTTCATCTTCAGCATCATGCTTTAATGTATTGCTTGTCACTGCCAGGGTTATGGAGTTCCTGCAGGTGAATGCTACCAAGTGTTATGTATTTCACCACTGATCTTTTTTCACTTTAAAATATGAAAAAGGGACACTGCCTGCTAGCTTTTGAAATAAAATTTAAAAAAAAAAAAAAGCCAATGAGATTAAACCTAATATGACTGGAAATATTCCACAGTTCCCTGTAGAAATCACGATCAGACACACCATTGTTGTTTCTGTTTCATTTGCCCACAGTGATATAGGACATTACAAAACACCTTCACATTCTTTGGACTAAAGGAGTGCAAATGCAATAGAAACAACACAAAAATCACCCATTTCGTTCCGTTCTCCCCACTGTCCCCAAAACTCATCTGCTGAAGTTACATCTGGTCACCGTGTGGATGTCTGGCTCTGCCCCAACTGTGCCAGAGGAGGACAAAGGCCCAGCCAGGGTGACAGAGAGCTAGTGCAGGGAGACAGAGGGGTGCATGTCTGCACCCTCCCCACGTGGCTGGTCACCAAGACACTGGTTGCTGCAGTGGGTGCACTCTGGCTGTGCCTGAGCCTGCCTCCTCTTGATCTGTAGCGCAGTGAATCTGGTCTAAAGAGTGCCCCTGGCCTGGAGCTGCCCTACAGCCCAGTCTCACTGGCACAGGGTCAGCTGAGAGAGGGCAGGGGGGTGCATGCTCTAAGAAAGACTGTAAAGGGTCATAACAATAATCCAGGTACCTCACCATTTGCATAACCAGTTTTTCTGAGGTCCTCTCTGCCCATGTTTGGTACCTAGAAAAACCCATCATGGACCAGCAGCCTGGTTAAGGCATAATTTTACTCATTTAGTTAAACAGTTGCGTCTGGCTATGAAACCAGTTTGTTTTAAACTAGTTTGGCTGGAATGAATTAAGACTAATTTTGAAAGAACTCCCAGTTGTAAATCAGATTTTAAAATGCCACAACCACATGTAAACTCTCAGTCCAGTTCAAGTTCATTTAGCTGCTTCCTGTTTCTACAGATATGGCATCAAGGATCATGCAACCACAGCCTAGGAATCAATTTGTGCTTTAAAAAAAATCTATTTAGGCCTTTTTCTCAAGATTGTCTTGTAAGGTATTCATTTAAAAGGCAAATTGCCAATCAAGGGGCCAGTTCAGAAAGCAGGCAGGCAAACCCCAGCAGTGATATGTTGTTAACTGCACAGGTAAAGCATGTAGATACACTTTGTTTTCTGAGTCTATGTGCATGTGCTCTCTGCTAAAGATTTCCTACAGCACGTAATAGAGAGAATCAAAGAAGGCACGCTATTTCTTTTCCTCTTTTCATCTTTGTTTGAGCATTGAAATACTAACCATCTCTGTAGGCAACTGAAGAGTTTTTAGCAAAACTATTTTTGCCAACGCCTTTTTGTCACCAAAACTCACCATTAAAAAAAAAAAATTATTAACATGCAATATTTTAAAATTTTGATTAAACTCAGGAAACATCAAAAGATTCTCCTTTTCATGAATGAATAAGACTACTCAAAAGCATGGGAAATTTGAAGTTTCCATTAAAATTGTCAGGAAGATTTAAGGAGCAAGAGACCATGTAAGTGCAGGGAAAAGGGAAATTGCAGTATAGTCCATGCAGTTCCAGCTCGGAATGCCACAAGGCTTAGATTGGAAACTACAAAAATAGGCTCAGGTTAGAAACCCATTTCAATTTTCTCTTCTAATGCTGTGCTTGGTAGTGTAAGGGCCTGAAATCGTGACAGATTAGGCACTTTGGCAGGTTTTTAAAATGTCTCAGAGATAGATTTGCCTGGTTCCACCCACCTTAATAGACGCTGGCAATCCTTGAGGCAGCTTTTACAGTTTTGCATTAGTCTTTTCTCTGTCTCTCTAAACAAATACAGTGTGTAGCTGCCACTGCAGGGGAAGATGAAGTAAATAATAAACACGGTATCAGCACTGGTCTAAAGTTAGGGTGATCTTGAAGTCCTTTAATGTTTTGTCAGGAGTAACCAAGCAAAGGGCTGAAGTGGGATGCTTGAAGGAGGCAGCAAAGACTTGGAACAGCTTCAGGTGTGCAGCACAGAGGGCAGTGGGGAGAAGAGCTTTGTCAGGTAGGGACACCCTGAGCTAACCACCCTGGAAAAGAGAGCAAAGGACCTGCTGCTGTAGAGGACCACCTTGGGCAAGAAGAAGATGGGTCATGCCTGGTGCTTGTACATCTAAAGGTTAAAAAATTTTCACTGAGTGTTCAGGCAGCAGCTGGGACTTAAAGAAGCGCTGCATTCCTCTAAGTGAGGATGGCAAAGAGGGGATAAAAGAGTGGTGGTGCTTACATTGCTCTTGAGCCAAACAGGACTCTGTCCTAATGTGCAGGCTGTCCCTCTGCTGTCTGCAGTGGCTCCTCCTCCACATCTCTGTGTGACAGAACCATCTGCCTTCTCTGACAGTGGGATAGTCTGGCTAAAAATCATGCTTTTCAAAGTGTAGCTGAAGGAATTTATTTGCAGGTATTAAAAAGTCAATGTTTTGCAAAATGTTCTCTGCTTCTACCACAAATTATATTTTTTTAAACAGTTATAGGTCGGAATATTGTGCCTTTTTTTGCCCATGCTTTTTGAACATTGCTACAATACAGAACTCATAAAGAACGACATTTTTGCACTTTGTGCCATTTGCCTGTATGCAGAAAGGCCAATTATGAGGGTCACTTACATTTTGTCTTGTTATGAATAAAAACAGAATGTACCAAATAATGCTACTGATTGTAAAATGAAAAAAATATGCTCCCTTTGCAAGATGACAGTTCAGCTTATGCAAATGAAATATGAAGAAGGTAACAAATCTTGAGTAACATGTAGGAACTAAGCAAGACAAAGAGGTGTGTTGTTTGCACTAAAAGCTTAATGAAATTGCCATTTCCTTCCTCTGCACAGCATGCAGACGTAGTACTGAGCAATTAACTTGATATCTCTGGATTACTCCCAAACTATATTTGACTTCATTACAAACCCACAGAGGAATGACTGCTTCTGCTTCCACTGATACCAGGGTGTGAAGCCAGATCCTACACTAATCGTGTGGAACACAGACAGGTCTTTCTAGGATCTTGTATTGCTAGTGTGTTCTGACGTTGTAATCTTCTCACAAGTTACCTGCTTCACAGCTTAACCTACTCACAATTCTCTCTCTGGTGGGAAAGAAATGGGTCAGCTTTGCTAGGAAATGAGTCCTTCAGAAGACATGGCACTTTAGATTTCTCTGGCTATGAGCTATATATGGGCTTTATATGACATATCAACCCTGGAATATGTGTAGGAGTCTGGAAGTCTAAAGTTCTTCTGGAGCAGTAACTTACTATACAAAATGAAAAAAAAACCTCCATTCACGCATACTGAGACAATATCTGTTGTTCCAAGATCAAAAAGCCCCAGGTGGTTCAGTCATCACTGCTACCTGATTTGAATCAGGTCCAATAAAGGCTAGAGGTTCCAGTGGCCTACATGCCAGCAAGTGATACAACCACAGGACACAGAGTCCACCTTGCTTGGGATCCCTGTGGTCAGGGAAGTGTTGGCTGACACAGCATGACAGAGCTCCAGCTGAGGAGCAATATAGACCAACTACCAAATAGCAACACACTACAGCTCCTGGAGCCCCTAAGCCAGGTTCAGATTGGCATGGACAGTGAGAACCCTTCCCCTAACCCTGCTCTGGAACCCCAGAGTGGCTGGTGGGTCAGAGACCTAGCCTGGGGTGGTTGGCCAGAGAGACCAGATAAAACCAAGGGTATGTGTTTGCCTCGTGTCGCAGCCTTGCCACTGGACTTGTGAGAGCTGGTCTTCCACAAGATTCCAGTGGTAGTTATACAATCTGTCTCTCCCTCTTTCTTCTCCTCTCTTCTTGCTCCCTCTCCTTCTCTTTCTTTGCTCCTGTCTTGATGCTTTGGGTGGCTTGGAGCTGGAGGGAATGGATTTTGACTTAAGCATTGTGGAATAGTATGTGCTGGGTCAGTATTGGGGTGGCACATTTTGTATAGCTTGTGTGGTGTCCTTGGAACTTTTGCTAAGTTCCCTTATTTTCTCTCCTAAATTAATAGAAGTACCTCTTGGGAACAAGTCTGTGATTTGTTCTCTTAATGCTCTTTAATACTGCTTAATCTCAAAGTATTAAACTACTCAATATATATTTTAAAGTAAAATTCCTGACCAAGCCCGTGAGCAAGCAGTTCCAGGGCCGGAATGTTACAAGTGTTGGTGTGTTTGCAGTCAGATTTCTACTTCCTTTGTAAATGGAAGAGTGAAGACAGGAATGCTAGAAACTGTGAGAATACCTACCACTATATATGGTTGCCATATATAACTATCAGGAACATTTCACATTTGTTTGAAAGCTTAAAACACAATGTTAATGAGCATGAGGATTGAAGTTTCGAGTTCCAAAAAAAACCACAGGAATTGAGATTATGTGTGCAATTAGGTCCCTGTGTTAAATCCTTAGCATCGGAGGGAGTCTGCAACTGACCCAGAACCTTTGACTCATTTTCTAATACTTGAAGCCCAGGAAAAAAATGAAAAAAAGAAACAAAACAAAACAAAACCAAAATAAAAACAAATCAACAACAACAACAAAAACCCCCCTCTCTTTTCCTGCAGTTCTTCTCATCATGCACCGCCCATTCTGTGTGCTCCACAACCTAACAACCTTCCAGAGCCACTAGTTAGAAAACAGATCGTGTTGGTGTATTATTGGAAAGAAGGAATTTAGATCTGTCACACAGACTGCTAACATTCACACTAGGGAATTAACTAGTAGAAAAGAAATAACAAAGCAAGAGGTTTCGGCTTGGGTAGACTAGGGATTGACATATATGTGATCCCAACATTTTATGGACCCCTGTCTAACTCTAGTGCACAATTTCCAGTCATCTGCAACAGAATGCTGTGGTAGAGATTGCAGCTGGTATGTTACAGAACCAGGGATGTAGTTCACTAGAGATGCTTGGGAAGGTCACATCAGGGCTGAGGGGAAAAAGAAAAATCTTCAGATAGAGGTTTTACTTTGGTGGAGCAGTTCAGCAGTTATTATAAGGTTCCCTTATCCAGGTCAGTTTGTCCAGCATTTGTGTCTATGCTTTAGCACAATCTGAAAAATGCTGTGTAAGTTACCAGAGAAATTCTCATAAAACAGGGCAGATGCTTACTGATGGCTGGCTGAGGTAAAATTCTTGAAATAAGAGATCTTAGTGCTGAACAGGGTGTCTTTTAATGTAGGAAAGGTCAGTGCCAAGCAGAATGATGGGTGCTGCGTGACAGGTTACACTGCCAGTGAGATACCTGGTGTATTTTCTTCAGTTTCCTTAGTGTTTTTCTGAGTGTTTTATATATGCCCTGGTGCACTGCAAGGAGTGATTGTATGGATGCTGAAGCTGTATTTATCTGTAAGCATTGTAGCAGACTGAAAACGCAGCAGGAGGTATCTGAAGATGTCTACCGCTGCAGAGAAAAGGTTGGATACACTCCACCGGCATTTCTGACTAACCGAGGAGCTAACTGATGGGGGAGTCAGTGAGGTCGACAGTCTGAGCATTGTGAACAGCACAGACCGAATCGGGAGAGCTATCTTAGGACACCCTGGTTTCACACACAGGTAACAGGAAGAGGCTGGTGCCTGTCGTGCAGCTCAGAGAACCTGCATGAGTTGGGAGTTCACCTGGTGAGTGGGTAACCAACCTGGCATGTGCAAAGGACAGCTCAGTGTCTCACAGGCAAAGGCCACCTGATAGGCAGCGTTAGAAACTAGCTTGCCCTTTATTTGTATACAGAATGTTCACATATGTATGCATGTATTTCAGTCAGTGCTGTACATTAACACACCCAAAAATAGCTTTCTCTTCCACACCATGTGCATGGTTTCTTTTAACCTATGAGCCATTCAGGTCAGGTGTTGTCTCATACACTTGCCACCCGGGGGTTATTTGAACACAGATTAGAACAACTACTCAGGGTTGTGCTGACGGATGTTGTTGATTTTTGAAATCTTGCCTTGATGCCCAAACCAAGTTTTTAGTTCCTTTCATCAAAAATACCTCTTTCCATTCTGAGAGTAAGGCAAGGCTAATCATTATCATTATCCTGTAATGGAGTGATAAAACCCAGTGACACACACAAAGCAGCTGTCACAGCTTCTCTCAGGCAGCCCATCAGCCCTGTCTATTTTTTTACAACAGTTTTAATGACAGTGATGTGCTGATGTCAGGGACAGGAAGGGCTGTAGGAGGGGCACAGCGTCACTTAGTTTGTACTGTTGCCCAAGGCAACTGAGTGTGCACAGACCTTTGCAAGCTGCATGAAAATACGTTATTTTCATGGCTCTTGTCTTGCTTAATTATCACTTCAGCAAGACAATTTCTTTTTTTCTTCCCATCCCTGCTTATTCTTTATAAAGACCTTTCTTGAAGTAGAAAAGGTCAACTATGAAAAAAGTCATAGCAAAACCCAATGCTAAATAAAGGTTAGATGATTTGATTTGACTCCTGTGTAAACAGCAATTGTGTTTTCTTCTTTGTGATTTATTAACAAGGGAACTGACAGAAACATCTATATTTAGATTCTGTGAAAAATTTGATTAGAATGGGTTCCTGAGACCTATTATTTGCATGAGTAAGCCTGATGTTTGGCAGAAGAACTGCCCCAATGCTGTAGAATGCCTCTGCTTTGCTTATGAAGCTCTATACAGCTTTCATCCATGTGAATATGTATATCCAGAAAAGTACATGGTGCAGGGTCAAGCAGGACACCTTTTGAAGTCAGTAAACTAAAGGGTTAATCCAACCAGAACAACTTTTTACGAGATGTAAGTTCTGCACTTGCTGGAAGAGGACATTAAAAATCGCTTTATCTCTGTTCTTTGACATCTGATAAATGCAAATTTTTACAATGGACCATATCCTCCATTTGATTCCTAGGAGCAACTGCAGCTCCTCCAGACCTTAACTGACACGGGTCATAAAAAATATACATTTAAGTGGCTAAAATGTGAAAACAGAAAGGAACTTTATTTGATGTTCTGAAAGCACAGAGGCATGCCCTGGAAAAAAAAATAAAGCTAAAGTTCATATGCTGAAATCTTTAGGTCTTCTGTTTGTTGTTTTCACCTTCGTCTTCCAGCCAGTCAGCATGTGAAGGTGTAAGACTTAAGAGTCCCTTGCATGTCCGTCTGTGTGTTTAATGATATGATACTTACTCCAGCTGTCATGTTACCTTCCTTTAGGTCTATGGAACTGAACAATATGGAGCTCAGATGGTCTGCCACTTCTTCAAAATGTCTGCAAAATAAAGCCTCTTGGATAAAGGTGCTATAAAACAATAATGTAAACAAGAAGCACAGGGAGTTGGAGGAGAAAGACTTGCAGAAACAGAGAAGGGTTAAAGGGAGGTTTAAGGTATAAAACAGGAGGGGTAAGGCAGAGTCGCTTCAGTGGCAACAGGCAGAATACTGTTGATAAGTACCAGAAAGCCAGACAGTTTTCATAACAGGCTTTTGCCTTTTCCTGTCAATTTGTATGCAACACATCACACGTTCAAGCTGGTGGAGAAAGTGACCTTACACAAGGGAAAGCGAGAGTGAGCCCAACTGCTGTGCTGCTCCAGGGCAGCCAATCCACAGCTGATGCCTTGTTGCTAAATTTAGCAACAGGCCAGGGTCTGAAGCAGACATGGACTCAGGGCTTCATAAATCAAATTTCCCTGCAGCAACAGAAGCTTACAGGGAAAAAGCAAACAGTGCTCTTGCAAACCCATTCATGCATTTCCAGACTGGCCATTTTTTTTTTTTTTTTTTGGCCATTTCTGAACAGTTCAGAGCTATTAGTAAATAAATGTTGCAACAGATTTTTACTACATGATAATAGACCTCTTATACTATTACTGAAATATTTACTGAAACTAAACAGTATTATGTGTGCAAAATTCAAATCTTATCTGCAGGAAAACTGAAACAGAAGCAGTATAAATATTGGATCCTAATTATCCTTAATTGCAAAAGCTTTGAACTAAAAAAGAATTGAAACCTTCCACTTGCTGGGCTTGATTTAGCACTTCATTAGTCAGATTTTGCACCAGTTACAGTGCTACTTTTGAATTCAGCTGGAGTAGCACAGCAGTGAATAATAGGCATGCTGTACAGATGTACAGCTTGTGGAACTGGAGATTTTAGGTCTTCTAAGGTTAACGTCTAGAGGGCTGCCAACCTGAAGTTCCTATCAAGGGAAGAGTCTGAAAGCTTTCACTTTTGTGGGTAAAATTTGAATGGAATGTTCAAGTTACCAAGTTGTCCTACAGGGATGCCTGACCCACTTGAAGATCTCAGCTGGAAAAGCTTTGGTGAATTCTGTAAAGACATTTGCCTTCCAGTGGCAGTCCAAAGAAAAGTAGGCAGGGCCCTGGAGCCATCTGCCTGATCTCTGCAGGAAACTTCCTCATTTTTCCTGTTCAGCTGCTCTGTGACACATTATCATATTACCTATGCAGCAGCAGAGAATGAGGTTTCATTGGTAAAGCCTTGTGCAAATAGGGAATAAGGAATGTTGTATGCCAACTGAGTTTACAGTATCCATCACAAGTTATTTTCTTGTATGGGACCACTCAGCCTCTCCAGGACAAACTGTTTTCTAAGTCCACTGTTTTTTGTAAGTTCCCTGCTTCATTGGTGACCACTATGTGGTGAGATACATGAAAATATTTCTTAAATTTTTCTAACCTTGAAAAAGTCACTCTTCCTTTTGAATTAAACCTTGGAGTATGATGTCTTATTGCAGGAAGGGCAGGATTTTATTTATAGAAACCGAAAGGCGCACTTCTTGTTTCTGAAGCAGAACTGAGAAACAATTGCTTTTCATATCAGCATTTAAAAGAGAAGTGGTAGAGGAGTGCTGGGACCTTATCCATGGCTTAAGTACAGTTCCACAACAGCTTAGGCCTGGACTGTGATCTGGAGGTTTCACTCCTCTTCCCACCCTTACCTTGAGGTGGCAAGAGGTCCCTACGCATTTGTGATGATACGGTTTGGAGAGCTGGTATTGATAAGGTTAATAATTTGGAGAGTGATACTTCTTGCCTGCATTAGCCATTTGTTCCAGCTCATGGTGGAAGCAAGGGAGTGCTGGTCTGGGGAGAGGCAGGAGGGTGCAGCTGTGGGGAAGAGGCAGGCACGACAGTTTGCCACTGCAAACTGCCCTGAAACTATATTCCCACACATCCTTTTGGCAGCCCTCAAGCAAAGACGGCGTCAGTGGGCCTTCTGCTGAAGGATGAGGCCAAATGTCATGGAACAAATAACAATAGAGTAATTGCATCCAAAGTGCTGTTGGGCATGAACCTGAAGCATCCTACCTGCCAGCCAGCCAGCCAAGCCTGGGAATTTCTTGGCAGAGTGCTAGCTGGAACTGGTAAAATAATGAAGTACATGAAGGCACGATGCTCTGGTCTAGCAGGTTACATCAGCATAGCCCCTGGACCCTCCAGGAGCTTAAACTTTGCTAGATCAGCATTAGTTCTCAAAAAAACCCATCATCCAGTTGCATGCCCCATATTGTATGAGCCCTCTGCATTGTATGAGGATCAGAAAATCCATATAAAGGGGAAAAAAAACATGTGACTGCCTTTTTTCCCCTGTTGAATTCCCCTCTGCACCTTTATTTCATGTGTCCAGAATGGCTGTCCTTGCTCCTGCATCATACAGGCAGGGAAAAGTCCTGGAGGACACAGGGCTAAGTCGAGCTAAGTCTGAGCTCAGTGGCTATAGATAGCGAGCTCATTGTTATCCTCTGTGGAAAGACAATTAAAATGAGTCAGTAAATAGCACAGGCAGCGCAAGAGAAAAATCCACACACTGCTGACTTATACGGAAATGCAACATGTTGGTTACTCTACAAACACACTGCATCTCTTCTGGATGAGAGACTTGAAATTAACTCATTTGTCTCCACTCACTACACAATTTTCTTTAACTCCTAAAGAGTCAGTAAGTTAAAACTGGCACATTAAAGCTCAGTGCATGAGAGGCTATGCTGTATTTTCTGGAAGTTTAAACATTTGAAAAACATATGGACTTTAGTGTTGTTGTGAGACATTTCTAATGGTTGAGGGTTTTTTCAGGGGTTGGGGTGCTGTCTTTTTTCATTAGGGACTTGGTTCTGCTCTTTCTGGAATATTACAAAACTCCAAGTAAGTTTCAGAGAAGGAGCTGACTTGGTTTTCTCTCTCCTTATCATGGGGTGCATCTTACATCTTTTTGCTTGGATATTCTTCCTTTAAACAAAGCTAACCTGTGCCAAGCAGTTAAAAAACTTCAAATAAATTTGAACTTCAGCTTTGGCCCAGCCTAGGGCAGTATATCTAGCCTAATTCTATAAAGACTCATTCATCTTACAGGAGCATCCCTGACATCAGGGACTTCTGAGTCTGTAGTGTTAAAGGTGTCAAATCCTTCACAGATTTTATGTCATGTATGCCATTTTCTTTGAAAAACGAAGAACAACATTACTTCAGGCACTGCTTGAAACGTGTAGTCCCAAGACCTGCTCCCTGCCTTCTCTGGGTAGAAATCAGGTCCAAATGTTATAAACCAGAGATGACCAGAAGCACGCAATCAGAACTGATGGCTAGGACTTAGAACAGGAGCAAGGTATGGTAGCTGGGTCACTCTGGAGGGCAGAGCTTGGCAGGCCCATCCTGGTATCCTGAGACAGAGGGACCATTTTCACATTCATGCACAAGGTGCAGATGTGCACCCAGGCCCAGAGGGGCACAAATGGTAGGACCACCCAGAACACACCTGCAGCCTGTGAGAGGGGTGACCAACAGGGATGAAGGCCCCTGGGTTCCTGGTTTGGTAGAGCTAGATGTTGTTTTGTCAGGGCTGTGTGCATCCTGAGGGAAAAGCCTCCCAAATTGAGGGAGAAACCCAGCCTTTCTGAGAGAGGTTAGCTTTGCTGAGGAATCTCATCTGGGGAGTATTGATTTGGCCCAGTTGTACATACTCAAGGGTAAAGGGTATGTATGTCTAGACTGTTGGCATCTAACTTAATTCCTGATAAACACTGTGATGCCATTTGACAGAGGTCATGAAGTAGCATGGGGCAAGCAGAGAGAGTGCACATGTGCCTGTGCCCTGCCACTGCAATGGCCCACATCTGTGACATGGAAGGGACTGTCCCTGGAGATAGCATGGCTAATCTCTGCAGTTCTGCAACACAACTGAACACAGGAGGGAATATTGCTTTCATTTCTCTAGCCTCTTCTCATCAATCTTGGTAAATAAATAGCTTTTTCTCTTCAGCTCACTTTTAACTTCAATAAATGAGACTAAAAAGAATCTGCCTCTGACTGTGCTGAGTCCTTTCTTAGCAATGCCACTGAGATCAGAGAAGCATTACCAACCATTAAGCTAGAGTGAGATCACAATGGGATCCAGCTTTGATTACAGTTTTTAATAAAAAGTCTAAACTCTTTGATGGATTCTTTAATGCTTTTCGGATATTATTTTTTCTTCTGTTCCCCACCCCTATTTCAAGAGAGTCATTCAGTGCATTGGTGATATCCAATTTATTCTTCTAGTTGTGAGTAATATCCTCAGTTAGCAGTATAAATTGTACCCGTTGCCCTTGGCAGAATTCTCAACAATTCTCCTGCTGCCTATTGAAGCGGTTTCATAAATAGACACACTTCATTAATACACACTTTTTAGAAGACCAATTGAATTTTTTCAATATATCCCTCAGCAGCCATTGAATTATTTAGCTGGTGGTGGATGTGTGCAAGCTCATGGGCAGCGATGCTGAAGAGTCACCAGTGTCTAAGGGAAAGTACAGGACGTGCTCTGCTTTATGGGTTGGTTGAGATGCTTCTGAAGGCCATACTCCTGAGAACACAGGCAAAATAAGAAGTTCTTGTCAGCATCATCTTGCTGTGACAGTGATGCCTGCTTGTGGGTCAAAAGACTTGTCAAAATCATCCGATGAGAATACACTGGGACAGCAAAAGGTAAACCTAGGCTAAAAAAGGAAGAAACAGCAGAAAATCTTCTGTAAAAGGTGTAGACTGCACTGTGACCTTTGATGGAAGACATAGCAACCCAAGACTTCCTTGGAAGTTTTCCGCAATGATGATAAATTCAGTGCTCACTTCACACACAAGTAATTGGCATAAATAGAAGTAAATGCAGAGAATCGATACAGGAGGGAAAAAAGGGAACCAGTAAAGGGAAACAGTAAAAAAAATCCCAGTGCTCAAGAAAGGGACCTAGTTCAAAGATAAGCAAGATAGTCACTATTCCTACATTAAAACTAGCATAGACAAATGCATGTCTGACTCTGACAGGAATGAATTAAGAAGTTCCTGACACGGACTTATCACTAACAGAAAAGAGCCACTTTAACAACTAAGATTCTTTAACAACTAAGCACAAGGGCTCTTAGCATGATCCCATGTGGAGTCCCAACAAGTGTTTTCAAGGAACTCATAAATGGACTTTTGACCTTTTTGTGTAACTTCTCCCTTTTTTTTTTTTTCACCTCACCATCTGCCTATTTCACTCCTTTACTACAGCTTTCTGTATGTAGAATGAAGTCAACACAGAGAAATGTTTCCTCGAATGCCTGAGGCTTCAAAGACTTTTATTAAAATCACAATAAAGATGGCTTTAAGCATCACATATTTAGCTCTCTCAGACCTGAGGATGGCAATACCTGTAAGGAAGTATGGGTCACAGGAAGAAGCAGCTTTCAGTCTCTCAATAAGGATTTCCAGGGCTCATTTAGAATATCTCCTAGCAGCCTTCAGTTTATTCTAATGCAAAGGATTCAGCTTGCTCAAAACAGAAGGTAGGCTGAGTCAGATGAACAGAATGAGAAGTGAGTTTTCTTCATGTGTGACTAGTTGCTACTGCTCTTCAGCTAAGATCAATAGACTTTTAACATTTTTGCCTCTTGATAGTATGAATTCTTTGTATGCATATGAATAATAATACAGCCATTGGTATCAATAGCAAACTCGTTCATCTTAGTGGAAATGATAAAAAGAAGACCTATCAATACTGACTGTTTTCATTAATTACTGAAGTTATTGTTTATTTTTGTCTGTGTTAATGTTTGATGCTGTGCTGAGCTCAAAAGAAGTTACACAGGGGCAGAGCTTCTTCCCAAGAACCTGCAAAGGATGAAGCTTTATTATCGACTGTATTGTCAAAATGGCTCTAAACTACCTGTTACAGGCTGCTGTCTTTGTGTCCACTAGTACAAGCCACTTGAAGGCTAGTCACAGCCAAATTTGCTATGCTGAAGAGAGTTCTCAGGCTGCTATGTCAATGAGCAATATAACCCTTTCCAGAGAGAAGCAGAAAAATGTGAAGTAACTGCACACTCTTCCAAAACTGAGGACATTCCAGTGGAAAAAAATCTCTGTGGTGACTCCTGAAACTGGATATTTGTGTCTCCTGGAAGCAGGGTACTTCTGCATATAAAATCAGGTTAAAAGGAAGTAGAGCAAATCTGCAATGATTGTAGCTGCAAATAACATTAACAACATACAAATCAATTTTTCAATTACACTGAGATATTAGCAAAGAATTCACTGCCTTAAAATATTCTGTTTGGAATAGTAAGCCACTCTCTAGTAAATTTTAATGGCCACAAGCCTCTCAAACATCACAATGTTCTGGGGAGTATATGGCTTTTATGGTAGTTATGTCAAAGTCAAGTGAAAAATAGCACAGTCTTATCCATCCTTTGCAATCTGGCAGTTAATATACTATAGATTTATGAAGATGATTATGGTTTGACTTACATCTCTCAGATACATAAGGTTGTCTCATAGCTGAGTTTTTCTATATGAGTCCCTTAACTACAAGAATGTTTCCCAGAGAGCAACACAGTAAATCTTTTAGTTGGGAAATGGATAAGTGATAAGAATGTCAAGTCATATTTATGCTTTTCTCCCCCCTGTAATGAGGGAATGTGATTAATACTTAGGCAAAGAGCAGATCTAGAGAGGCCCCCACAAATTTAAAACTTTTATTATTCCAGTGACATAAAAGCATGGTATTTTGCTGGAAGTAAGAAACATTCATTCTCTGAGTATTACAAAAAGGTAACTCTGAGAGAGAGTTAATTAATTTACAATTGGTTTTGAAAATCCAGGAATCTTTTCTCACTGGACTTCCATGTGTCTTCCCAGGATCCAGCCTGGCTCAACTACCTTGTTCCCTGCTCTTTACAGTTCTCAGTACCCAATAAAAGGAGGGCAGTTTCACATCTACTTTGTAGCAGCCACCTGCTTCATCTCTCAGTGTTTTCACAGGAACCAGGAGGCCTCTATATCTGGCAGTACCACCCTGTGAGTCCCCAGGATGCCCACTCAGCCCAGAGCTTTCAGCTTCAGCCCATTACGACAGCTCTATGACTGCTGCAGATTGCTGTGTCTTGCCATACCTTTCAGATCATCTTTAAGGCTTTCCCTTTTGGTATAGGCAAATCTTACCTATTATAAATTTCCAGAGATTCATTGATTTCAGTTTACTGATAATGACTGCTTCTTACAGTATTACCACCGTTTGGCCTCACTTTGATTAAGATGCTGGCTCAGAGCACTCTGGCAGGAGAAACAGGTACAGTTTGCTCATTCAAATCCAATGTAGTTATATCTAGGGGACTGGGCATTAAAACAAAATGGGGAGGTCCACCTTCTTTGAAGCAACCAGTCACACAGCATGAGGATGTAGGCATGGAAAACTTTAGCCTAGGTTATCTATTTCTGTGTGTGTTTGTGTATATAACCACAGAAAGCACTGGTCATAACAGCTGAGAACGTGTCAGTTTTTCATCTATGATACGGAAGCAATAGAGGAAAGAGGATTTTTATACTCTCACTACTTTGGCATCCTGTTCAGTGACCACATCCAGGATCTCACACCAGCTGAATCTGAGGATGAGCAGGAAGGCAGGACTAGTCCCAAGCCTCTGATTTTGGAGTCATCCCATCAGGATGCCATCACAGGAGGGAAAAAATGGCTACTGAGTCATAACCATTTAAAACAAATAGGAAAAATATGGGAGGGTAGAAGGTGCCCTCACATGAGGGCTGAGGTCATTCCCAATGAAAGCATGGAGAAATGTGATCCCGTGGAGACCTGTCTTTGTGTTTAATAGTGGTGTAAGAGGAAAGAGGGGGATTTTGTGGCCATTCTAGAGGTAGGAGACTGGGGGAATTGGCAACTGGACTGGGGGAAATCCACTAGGCTGTCCAGAGGGTTTTGTCAGGCAGGAAACAGTTCTGTGCTGTTTGACAAGGGAACACAGTATCAGCATGTATCCCATAATACTCAGCAGCTGCTTCACCAGAGCAGAGCAGGACACACTTTGTCATGCTTGTTCTGCTGTCTTGGCAAATGGGTGACTTCCCTTTGCAAAGCCCCAGGGCATAAGGCTGCTAACAGGGCTGCTGTTAGAAACGTCAAAAAGATTTTCTCAATATAAAACCCAAACCATGCCACTCTTGCAGTACTTTGCTTTTAACATTTCTATTTCCTGGGAGATGGTAGACATTAGCACCTTAGGATTCACAGGTAAGGAGATCAGTCAACCTTTCACAGGAGGAACAGGGAAAACAAGCTGCTCTGATGGGACAGAGATGCATGAGATCCTCAGCCTGAGCTGTCTGGCTTCTTCCATGTGTGCCTTGAGAGAGCAGGTAGCCCAAGAGAACCTACCAAATGCTCCTATGTCTTAAATACCATTTTGTATATGATACAGGTTTCAGGCAGTTTCTATTCCCAAATATCAAACTTGCAGATTTTGTATAAAGTTGACTGATAATATGGTAACCACTGGCCTCTTGCTGTTTCCCACAATAATAGCTCTGAAAAAGCAAACCTAGACGGAGTCTTCTCTGTCAGCTCTGGTGATCACAGTACTCAAGTACGTCCTACTCCACTGCAAGCTCGGCAAAGAAGAGGAAAGTCTCTGAAAACCTGTCAGCCCTGTTTTACAGAGAGCTATCTCCTTTGCTCCAAATAGCTTCCAATTCTGTTATTCTTGAGCAACTATCCTTTAAAGTACGAAACCAAGGCCCTAAGGGTTTGACTAACATCATGAAGGAGACCTATGATCATGCTCAAATGGGTAGAAAATAATGCCAGAATCCACTGCCCTAACCACTGCACCATGTATGTCTTTCTCATATAGCACTTCAGCCAGCCTTAGGCATTTGTTAGCCTAGAACAGATTCATACCCAAAAGCACAATGAGACATTTGGAGCCCTCCAGCTCCAAAACACTTACATTTCTGTGCCAATTGGGAATATTCTGGTGACTAATCTCTAGACTGTAGTGAGACCCATGAGTGCATCTTTAAGAAAGTTTTTTCTAAAATATTCAGCCTCTCAGATACTCATCCAGGTAATTTGTTTCTACTTTACAGTTTTGGATGGGGGGCTTTTGCTCTTAATGTGGTGGTTGTTCAGTGTTGTTCATGGTGTCAGCAAGTGCCTTTGGCAACACCCACAGCACTGATCACACACAGCACCGTTTAGCTGCACAGCGTAGCATATCTTCAACTAAGAAGAAAGGTAAATAACAATAGTAAGGGAATAAATGAAAGACAGAGCCAGGCTTATGTATTCTAGACAGCGCATTTTCTAAAATACCATATCTTTCTGGAATTTGAGGAGTTTTCACCACTACTAGTCCAATGCTTCCTGAGACCAATATAACAGGATTTATATACAGTGTTGTTTTGGTCGGTTGGTTGTTTTTTTGTTGTTGGGTGTTGTTTTTTGTTTGTTTTGGTTTGTTTTGTTTGGGGCTTTTTGTCAGGTATAACATAAGAATTAACATTTTTTGCCTTACCTCTACACCATGGGCAATAAAGTGAAGTTGTCTGGTCAGCTATAGTGTCTGACTTTATTTCATAAAGCCAATAGGGAAATGCTTTTTCTTCTTGTGCTGTTGCTACCTGAAATATGCCTGAAATGCTTAACTGAACTTTCACAGTCTTACCTCTGCTATCTGAAGAAGAGAGATGTTACGATTCTTACTCCATCTGGTAAGCTACACTGTAAAGTGCATTTGTATTCACGGCCAGGTGAGAAGACTGTTGAGGAAAGCTTTGATATTGTCTTCAAAAGAAGAGGTTAGAACAACTTCACTAGTAGAAGGTGCCTCATTCTAATAATTCTATAGGGAAAGGAAGAGGAAGTGACTGGACTCGGGCAGGCAAATGACATGTTGGGACAGAATTGCAAGAGGAGAGGTTACTTAAGGTTGGCCTGTGGAACTGATAAGTTCTGTAATTTCGACCTGATGTTGGATAAAAGGGAGATGCTACTCTAAGCATCTTCGTTTGAGTTGCCTTCAATGTGTTGGCATGTGTAAAATACTGGAGAGAAATGGCTTGCCTTCTCTTTTCCTGTTGTTCCTCCAATCTTGGCACAGCAGTATTTAAACTGAACTTTCACGTGAAGGAAAGCCCACACAGCACACATCAAAAGTCACAGCTAACTTTTCACCTAGTAAATGAGTAGTCCCAGTGCCACGAAGTACAGGAATGCTCACTGCTGGATTGCAGTTAAGCTTTGCAAATTGGCCCAAATGCACATTCATTCATTCATTCAGGCTGCCCAGGGAAGTGGTGGAGTCACCATCCCTAGAGGTATTTGAAAGACGTTGTAGATGTGGCACTTAGGGATATGGTTTAGTGGTGGGCTTGGCAGCAATGGGTTAATGGTTGGACTCAGCAATCTTAAATGTCTTTTCCAACCTAATAGATTATACGATTCTAAGAAGAAATAACAAGTCTTAGTGGTTTTTAAAATAATCACCTTCTTGAGCCAAGCTAAACTCACAGACCATCAGTTTCTGAGTTCACAATGCTGCTAATTAATCAAAGTTTCTGTCATAAAGCAATGTGACATTAAATTCCCATTAGATATAGATAGAAAAATTACCTTATTTTTCCATGCTGAAAATCATTCAAATATCTTATCAGCTGGCAAGACAATATAAAATTATTAGAATTAGTTTCAGCTATTTCTCCCTGCCCTTTTCCCTGGTTAACAGGAGTCAGAAGATTTTTTAGCTCCAAGATAAGGTCAAGTTCTTCCGAAATTATACAAAGGGGATGTTGACTTTAAAGGGATAGTAAAACATTTATTCATCTGCCATCTGTGACTTATTTCATGATTTTTGCCTTGTCCACTTAAATCAGTAATCACCTAGAGACTTCAGTGTCAGTTGTGTTGAGCTAAAAGACAACTTTTGACAACGTTTCCTTAGCAATGACATAAAAATATCTTCTTTCTCTGTGGCTGTGAGATAAGAATCTTCCAAATCTCCCCATAAATCACTGAACCTTGACTAGTTCATATTTTGAAGGGATGTACCAAACTCCAGAGGAAAAACACCTTTAAATAAAAATCAGAAAAAGCATCTTGTGACAACCATGCTGCTGCCCCTAATGCAATTCACCAACAGCCAGAATGGACATGTGTTTTCCTAGAACTTGAATTGGAAACAGTGATGGTCTGTGCTCCAGAAAGCCTATCTCAAAATGCTTTCCTTACGTTCACGGGTCAGAAAAATAGTGAAATCATATAGAATGGGCCCCCTATATGTCCCACTGGATCAGCTCAGTCCTGGCTTGAATGATTCCTGTCCTTCATGCTAGTGACAGTGTTTGGATGATCCCTGTAGCTAGGAAGGAGTACAAAAGGAGAGTAACCAAGAAAGAGTGGAAAATCAGCCTAGTAGAAAGAGGTACAAGAACAAAGAGGAAGGGAGAAACTTCCAGGTAAACCTTACCCACTTGAGTGAAACTAAGCTCTGTCATGAAGCCTCTTCTGGAGGACCCTACAGGGAAAGTGCAATTGTGTCCATTTGGGCAGCCCTCTGACCAGGTCTGGCTGAGTCTGAAGATGAAGGTGTCCGGTGTGAATGGACTGAGCTGCTTACAGTATTGCATGAAAGCTCAAACAGAAGGTAGCCCCAAGAAACAGAGGACAGGGCCTGATCTACTTTAAATTGAGAAACTGTAGTGGTTTGATCAAGTGGAGATAACTACTTCTGTGGTAAGAAAAGGGGCAAAAAAAGACAAAACAGATTGCTTAAAAAGATCAAGCTCAGCTTCTAGAAACAGCTACCCTAAACAGAACTGAGCTACAGCTAAGCTTTTTCAGTCAAAGATATAATTTCTTTGTATTCAGACAAAAGAGCAGCTTTTACCTGTTTCTGTTACTAGTAATGTTATTAGAACCATAGCTGGGCAAGTGATGTAATAGATGCATGAGAAGGCAAAAATCTGTAAAGATTTGACTTCCTCATTTTAGATAAAACAACATAATAGATAGATGACTGATAGATACATTCTGACGATAGATACAACACCCCAAAGAATGTCCAAGAGGAAGTAAATCAGATGCTTTTATACAGAATTCAGGAATAATGTATGCACAGGCAAATTCGAAGATGATAACCAGGAATGTTGTTTCACAAAGCAACAGTTGCATTACAGACAGTTAGACCATGTCAGTAGGATTCTGGTGAAAATTAGTGAATACATGCAGGAAACAGAAACACCTGATTTTTTATTTTATCAGCTGCATGGAATTAATGTCAGGGTTTCTGTTCCAATGCAGTACTTACATGTTTAGAGATCATATTAACAAGTGATTTCAATCCAGACTTTTTTTCTTTTGAGGTATATAGTTCTACATTGACCTATGGTATATATAGTTATTCTTGGGGACTTTTACATTCTTTATATTTAAACAAGAGCCTCTGCTCATCTTCAGTTCTTTTTACCTCTACTCTCTACCGTTCATGGTACTTATTCTTCATGCTTATGCCTATCCATCATTTATTTGCTCACCTTGCAGCACCTATTACATTTGCTTTTCATCTCACCTGATGTATGAATCAGCATAAAAATCCATGTTGTAGGGAAGGCAGCTGTAAGCCATAAGGAGCTTTGGTAGTGCTCCAGGGAATGGTTCTTTTGGCAGCATGAGGAGAAGTTTCTGTCTTGTGCAACAAACTGTGAAGATATGAAAGTAGCTGCAGTAGCCCTGTCAAAAAGGATGTTCCTCTCTGCAATAACACTTTATACAGCCAAGGAAGTAGACAGAGCTAGACTAGCAACCAGAACAGTTTCTTAAACTCAGTGAACATGTACAAACTGTAAGAGTGGTCCCATGTCACAGAACTGCATTCGAAGAGTATTTCATTTACCTTCAACACCCATAACCACTCCTGAAAAGAATCCCTGACTGATTTTCTTTTTTCCTGAAACTCTAAAAATGTCAAAAGCTTTTGATATATACATAATTTAAGAAGAGATGGAGCTCTGAATCCAGAGACCCCATGTATCCGACACTGCATTAGCTTAATTTATTGTTCACACTAGGCAGCGGTTGCCTGAGCGGATAGATTTTCCAGTCATATTGTTTGACATCATTACAGTTGAATATGCACCAGAATACCATGTGGTGACTACGTAATAAATCAGCTCATTATGTCTATAATCATTACGATTATGTGTTGTTCCAGGTCTCGGTATTGTTGACATAAAAGGAGGTAAACAGTATAAATTACTGACTCATCAAATCGTTTGTTTTAATTTGTTGAGAAGGGAGGTTATTTTTCTGTGTGGCCTGTTTCACATGTAGAAACACAGTAATGAATACACAGAATATGTGTTAAATGGGAATAGCAGAATGGGAAATTAATCATACCCAATTGTACTCCATAGAGTTTAAGGGTGAAAACATAATGTCACAGCACATTAACCAAAGGTTCCTATCATAACAAAGGAATCACAGAATCACAGACTACTAGAGGCTAGAAGGGATCTCTGAAGGTCATCTGGTCCAAATCCCCTGTTCAAGCAGGGCCACCTAGATCAAGTTGCCTGGGACCACATCCAAATGGCTTTGGAATACCTCCAAGGGCGGAGACTCCACAGCCTCTCTGGGCAAGTGTGCCAGTACTTGGTCACCATTACAGCAAAGTTTCCAGACGGGCAGCCCCAACACGTACCAATGCCTGGGGTTATCCCTCCCTGCACTTCCCCTCGCTGAAATGCTTCAGGTTCCTGTCAACCCATATCTCCAGCCCACCGAGGTCCCTCTGGATGGCAGCACAACACTCCAGTGTATCAGCCACTCTACTAGATCTGTGCCACAAGCAAAACTGCTGAGGGTACACTCTGCACCGTCATCCAGATCATGAAGAAGGATGTTTAATAGTATTAACCCCGTGTTCACCCCTGGGATATACCACTAGTGACTGGCCTACAATTAGACTTTTCGCCACTGATCACCACCCTCTGGACACATCTGTTCAGCCACTGTTTAATCCAGCTCACTGCCCACCCAGCCCGTATTTCATGCTATGAGGATCTTAAAAGAGTCAGTGTCAAAGTCCTTCCTGAAGTGGAGGCAGACAATAATCACCATTCTCTCCTTATCTACTAAGCCAGTCATTTCACCACAGGAACTTATCAAGTTGGTCAAGCACGTCTTCCCCTTGCTGAAACCACGTTGGCTACTCCTGACAACTGTCTGATCCTTCACGTGCCTGGAAACAGCTTCCAGGTTTAGCGGCTTCATCACCTTCCAAGGACTGAGGTGAGGCTGACTGGCCTGGGTTCTTCTTCCTGACTTTCTTGAAGATGAGAGTGACAATTGCTTTCCTCCATTTTCATGTACTTCACACAGAATCCCAGAGGTAAGGTTGGAAGGGACCACCAGTGGGGTCATCTGGTCCAACTGCCCTGCACAAGCAGCATTGTCCTAGAGCATATGGCACAGAACTGCATCCAGATCATTCTTGAATATCTCCAGTGAGGGAGATATTCAACCTCGCTGGGCAACCTGTTCCAATGCACTGTCACCTGAACAGGTGACCTCATGTTCAGGTGGAACTTCCTGTGCATCAGTTTCTGCTTAGCACCACCAAGAAGAGCCTGGATCTATCCTCTTGACACCCTCCCTTCAGATAATCCTATACAGTGATGAGGTTCCTTCTCAGTTGTCTCTTCTTGAAGCTGAACAGGCCCAACACACTCAGCCTTCCCTGGGAGAGATGCTCCAGTCCCCTCATCATATTTATTGCCCTCCATGGGACCCACTCCAGGAGCTCCATGTCTCTTAAGTCTTGGGGAGCCCAGAACTGGACACAGAACTCCAGGTAAGGCCTCACCAGGGCTGAGCAGAGGGGCAGGATCACCTCCCTCAACATGCTGGCAGTGCTCTTCCTAATGCATCCCAGGATACTATTGGCCTTCTTGGCCACCAGGGCACAGCTGGTTCATGGACAGCTTGTTGTCCACCAGGACCCCCCTGGTCCTTTGCTGCTGACCTGCTTTCTAGCAGGTCAGTCCCCAGCCTGTCCTGGTGCATGGGTTTATTCTTCCCCAGGTTCTGGGCCCTGCATTTGCCTTTGTTGAACTGGCAGATTTCTTCTCTGCCCATCTCTCCAAGCTGCCGAGGTCCTTCTGAAGGGCTGCACAGCCCTCCTGAGGTATCAGCCATTCCTCCCAGCTTTGCGTCATCAGCAAAATTGCTGACAAGGGGTTCTGTCTCTTCATCCAATTTATTGATGAACACCTTGAACAAAGACTGGACCCAGTATCAGCTCTTGGGGAACACCACTGGTTACAGGTCTCCAACTAGACTCTGTGCCACCAGACACGACCTACTTGTCCTTGTTGCCATAATCATTTGAGGATAATTGAGAGTGGAGCCCCTGGTGGTCTAGTGGTAAGGGTGCGGCGCTGTCACCACAGAGACCCGGGTTCGATTCCTGGTCAGGGCCACTCCCGGGCTGATGGAGCTCATTAACCCTTAAAAAGGCAACCCATCTACATCCTAAGGACCTCGCTGCCACCATCCAAGCTTGCTTGGCCTCAGCAGATGAACCTTAGGATTAAAGGGTGGGCTCAGTTCCGCGCACACTGTGTCTCACCTAAAAAATCCAATGCGCAAGCTGGAAGGTGTAAAGACCTTCCCCGGATCTTCACTCGCGAAGACTGGCCATAATTGAGAGTAACCTTGCAATGACATCAGCCAGGTCTACAAGTTGTGAGTGCATCCCATCAGGGTTCACGGATTGTGTATGTCCAGCCTGCTCAAGTATTGTCTAACCTGATCCTTGTCCACAATGCTATGTCTTCCCTGTTACAGAACTCCCCTGTTCTCGGGGACCTGGGGTTTCGGAAGGCCAGTCTTGCTATAAAGACTGAGGTGAATAAGGCATTCTTACCACCTTTTCTATGTCCTGTGTAAAGAGGTCCCCCATCTCATTCAGCAGTGGGCCGACATTTTCCCTTTCTTTTGTTACCTATGTGTTCATAAAAGTCCTTCTTGTTGTCTTGTCATTCCTAGACAGATTAAACTCCAGTAGGGCTTTATCTTTCTTAACTTCACCTGGATGCTCTGGCGATGTATCCATATTTGTATCAGGTTACCTGTCCTTGCTTCATCTCTTTTTGTCTCTGAGATTGTCCAGGAGCCCCTTAATCATTCATGCAGAAATTCTGCATGACTTCCTCCTCATTGGAATAGACTGTTCCTGACCTTGCAGGTGGTGATGCTTCAATATTAACCAGCTTTCTTGGGCCCCTCTTCCCTCTAGGGCTTTATTTTATGGGACTCTAGCAACCAGACCCTTGGCAAAGCCAAAGTGTGCTCTCCTGACATCCAGGGTTGTGAGCTTGCTTTTTACTCTCCTGTCTCCCTTCAGGATCCCAAACTCCACCATCGCACTGTCACTGCTGCCTTTCACTTTCACATCCTCAGTGAGCCTCTCCATGTTGGCAAATATGAAGTCCACTGAACACCTCTTCTCTTTGGCTTCTCTATCACTTGAGTGAAGAAGTTGATGCACTCCAAGAGCCTCCAGGATTGCCTATGCCTTTCTGTACTGTCCCTCCTGTATGTATTAAGGTGGTTTAAGGTCCCTATGAGGACCTTTACAGCAGTCAGAAGCAAAAGCTGGCAAGAGGTGCATGGTGAGGTTCAAAGACATTTTCACAATGCTGTAAAAATTCACTTCCTTACATATTTTTAACTGAAATTTGGCATAGATGCGCGAGGCACAAGCAGCTAGCTTATGGATTCCTGGGGTTTTAGAACAACCGTGAAACAGCAAAACACTCCAAATACTGAGTTCACTCACAATGGCACATTATTTGATCCATGCAGTATTCTTTATATCCCTTTTATTAGTACTTTTATAAAGACAATAATGTTTAAGGGAAACATTCTTAAGGGAACTATGACCAACAGAACCTACAGTTTCTAGCCATAAACTGTGTTATCAATCCCAGTCTAATGATCCAGGAGGCTTATTACTGTGGCTAAACAGTGCATCCATTTGTGAGATGCCCAGTACAGCCCATTAGGTATGTGAGAGGTTAAGAGAGGGAGATGCTGTGTAACATGTGGAATGAGTATTTACTCTGCTCTGCTGGCTATATAGAAAATGCATGGTCACAAAACACATGCCTCAAGTCATCTTGTGTATGGTATGGTTTTCTTCCCTGATACATTTGTCCCTAATGATACAGCTGTCAACTGCAACTATCATACCACAGGATTTGCACCTTTTTTGGCTCAGCGCTCAGTCCCAAAGAAACATATTCACCCAGTCATTCACTTGTTTTTCACATTAATGGGAAGAAAAGTTGCAAGTGTCTTCACAAAAGTATAAATGTTAAATGTTTATATTCACAAATTTGGTCTTCCATGGGAGACCGTGGTTCAGCAAAGAGTGAAGGACATAGGGGAAAAAACAAGTACATGAGAACAGTTCATAAACAAAGTGGCCATACCCTGAGTGCATCACCTTAACCAACTTCTGCAGTGATCTGAGTCTCTTCAATATCTCTCCTCAGCTTTCCCAGATCATCACTGCATTTGGAAACTAAAGCATCCATGCCTTATTGGGCATGGGAAAAAATTATTAGTTGAGCTGTATTTCAGTCATATTATTGTCTTCTTTCCTCTCAGATTTCCTTGTCCATCAGACAATAAGTAGACCCTGTGCTCAAACATGACTGCTGAGAGCAGCATGGGGATTTTCAGTAATGCTGTAAAGACAGAAGAAAGTTGTACCTGAACACAGCAGGAAAACGTTTGGGCAGCACCTTTGACATGCATGGGCAGGGAGGTGCTTGGAGAAAAATGCTCCCAATTCCTTTTTTGCCTCAGAATGAGGGTTGTTCCTTTCTCACAAGTTCTGGGACTGAGTCCTCCACGTGCTCTAAAGGTGCTTCACAACCCTAAAATAATAACCCTAAAATAGAAAAGAAAAAAACTTCCCCGTCTTTCAAGCTGAATCTATATAACTCTTATTGCTGTGACTGTCAAGGCTGGATTGTCAATCACCTCTCTTACAAGCACTTGAAAATCCTACCATGTTTCCACTTCAGTTAATTTCAAAGTTGTTTTCCACAGAAGAGCAAAGCATTAGCTGTAAATACTAAAGCAGCTGAAATTAGAAAATGGTTTCAGAGACAAATAAGGTCTGCCTGGAAACAAGTCTGAACCTCACCTTTCTCTGGCAAGTTGTTTCTTCCTGGGAAGGTTGCTGTTGAAAGGAATAGCCTTAATACTTTTCAGTGACTTGGACATCACTGGAAAGATGAAGAAAGGAAAAGATAGCTGTAGGGTGTTAAAGCTACATTAAAGCTACACCAGAAGCTTGGCTAGCTTGTAGAATTAATTAACTGAATGCCAAAACTGTGATTTTATATCTCAGGAAAGGGTGCATTATTAACAGAAGGGGTCTCTCTTAAGAATCCAGATAAGGAATCTCATGTTCAGGAAAGTATACAAAAACCATACTAACTGTAATTGTCCCTTGCTGAGCAGCCCCTGAGGTCCCACAAAGCCCTTGCAGCAGCAAGGTCTGTAAGCACTGATGGCTACCTCTTCATAAAAGTACAATTGCTGACAATAGGAAATTGCATCATCTAGCCTTTCTCCTTCTTTATCAAAAAAGGGGAAGTTCCATGTCAATGTTAGCAGGATTAATTCTAGGAAGTTTAGCAATATTTCTTTAAAAATAGGTCATTTAGCAGAATAATGAAAAGGAGTTGAATGCTGACTGTTTGCCAACCTGGTCTTCCAGATTCAGACACGAACAGCGTAAGGACCAGGCTCTATTCAGCCCTCCAGAACAACAACAAAAAAAACCCAGCAAGATTGTGAAGAGAACAAAGTAAAGAGCTACTAGGAAGCCTTGGATGCCCTAGTGCTATAAATCTTTTCCTCTCTCCACTCTCCTCTCCTTCCAGTGAAGTTCCCTCATTCTTGGGATGTTCAGGCTCTTCTGCTGATTTGGTTTTGGCACATGTGAAAAAGTGGTTATTGTTGGTGAATACTGAAAATGGCTCTTAAATTTTCCGTATTAGATAACTGCCAGAAAGCCACACTCAAGGCTATTACATAAATATGTGCTGATCCTAGTGGCCACTGTTAGGCAAGAAATTACATATGCCATAGTAGGAAATGTAAGACGTTTTTCATAATCACTTAACCCATGAGTTGAAGAGATTTAGGATCAATAACTGAGCTAGAGGATGTTTGGCAAAGTAGTGAGTAAAACATGGGTCCATGCATATGGATCAAGGAAATATAATCCATTGATATCTATGAGGATTAGAGATAAAAATTATTAGGTCCCCTAGTCAACTGTTCTTCTTCCCCCCTCAACCTTTTCCATATTGCAATAGAAATCTCACATCTTGTCCTGTAGCTCTTTGAAATCCTTCTCCTATTTATCCCTAAAGGATGGCAGAAGAGTTAAAATCTTCTCAGTTGAAAACCTGTACTTGACTTCACTCTCCGGGCACTGCAGAACCATTTCCTGTGACTGCAGCAGGGAGAGATAAAATTCCACTGTGGTGGGAATAAACCGAAATTACATCAAAGATTTCCAGATAATAAGAGTTCCAAGCCAAAATATCTTTTGCTGCTTGGATCTACTTTTTTTTTTTTTTTTTTTTTTAGCCAAATAGGGCAGTGCTTCATACAGGAAGCCACATTTGCCTATCAAAACCAACAATCCGAATTGAAAGTGTGACAAGAACTGATGCTGAACATTTGCATACACTGCAATTCCCCACGCAAACCTGTACCACCCGGCAGGCAGAGGGCTCGGGACGTGCCTCGCCGGCTGGCTGCGGACACACGCAAGACCAACACAGGTGGACGGAATTGGTGGATTTGGGATGTGAGGTTCTAGCTCCTCTGCCGTGAAGCAGCTCAAGTTCGTAGTTTTGGCTTAGCAGCTGCAGAGAAGCGGCTGGCAGAGGCGACAACGCAGAGGGAGCCCGGCGCTCTGGGGGGATTGCCGAACCCTCCCGGGGGGCTGCCCAGGGCCCCCTGCCCAGCCCCTGCTGCAGCACGGGAGCCGGCAGCTCCCGGGTTATAAAAGCCAGGCGAGGCCTGGGGTGGGGCTGGCGTCAGCGGGAAATGTCTCCCTGGAAGCAGGTACGTGCCCGCGCCCTCCGCGCTTGGGAGGGCTCGGGGCGGGGTGCGGGCTCTGAGCGCGGCCGGGGGGTGCCGCGGTGCCCTCCCCGCCGGCTGGGGGCTGCCCGCGGGAGCTGCCCCGCTCTCCCTGCGGCCGCGGGGGGAGCCCGGCTCCCCGAGCCGGCCGGGACCGGGAGCCGCGTCTGCCCGGGCGGCGGCGGAGCCTGCCGGGGGCCGGGCTGCCCGAGCCTCTTGTAGTGGGCACGAACCGCCTCCCTCCTGTCCCCGCGGCGGGAAGGGCCGCTCGAGTGGAGCCCTCCTGGCTCCCGCCCTCCTGCCGCCGCCGCACACCCCGAGGAAGGGCTTGTTTTCCTGCCCGGATGATGGATTTCTCCGCAAGGTCATCCCTGCCCGCGGCGGCGGTGTGCCCGCGGCTCCCCAGGCGCCGCCGCGGAGGTAAGGGGTGGGGGGATCGTGAGCACCTGCACACACACACGCACCAGCGAGTGTATTCGGCACCGGAGAGGAGCGGGGTGGGTGCGCAGGCAGGTGCCCGGGGCGAGGCGGGGGGGGTGCCCCGCCCTGCTCGCCGCAGGGTGCCGGGCGGACCGAGCTGTGCCCGGGCAGCGCATCCCGAGGGGCCGGGCTGTGCCCCGCTCTCCAGCGGGTGGGCGGTGGTCGGACCGGGCCAGCCCCGAGGGCGCCTCTTTCTGCCTCTACTCGTTTCTTCCGGCGCTTGGAAGCGGCTTTGGCTCCCTCGTGGTCTCTGGGAGCGCGGAAAACTTAAGGGGGGAAAAAAAAATAAAAAAGAAGAAAGGGAAAATGATCAGGCGCCCCCCCACCACCGTCGGGACGGGACGGGGGGATGCGCGGCGCCGTCGCCACGGCAACGTGCCCGCCGTGTCGCAGCGCGGAAGGTGCCCCGGAGGCAACCCCAGCCCCCCGCCTTCTGCTGCCCGGCGAGGGGGCGTCCCTGGGGCCCTCCCCGGGGCGAAGTCGGGTGGACGCAGCGGTGCGGGGGTCTGCTTGGCCCAGGGTTCCCCAAGGGGCTGTGGGGGCACCGGGCCGGGAGGGGCAGGATGGTCCGAGCTGGGATGTCGCCGTCAAGTATCATCACACCAGGAGCGCTGGCCGGGTGATGTCCCCAGTGTGAGAGCCTTGCCGCCCGCCTGCATCGGGGCCTTGTGGCTGGGATCGGATCCTTCACGGGCCTTTTCTTGCTGAAGTTGGTGACAAAACTACTGATGGTCTTGCCGGCTCCTGGTCTGTGGCTTGTGTTTTCCTCGTTCGGCCTGGGTTTTGTACCCCATAAAGGCCGTGGCTTCATTAATGCTTTATTCATTAATTCTTCCTTTTTCTCTCAAGGAAGATAACGATGCTGGTGGTGGATTTATTAGACTCATAAGGAATTATTATGATCCCATATTCTGACCTCTTCCATAATATAAACCACTATAAAGGCTATTCCCCAGTGATTCCAAGGTCTGGCCCACCAGCCTCTTTAAACAGTTTTGATTTAATGATTTCCAACGATGGGAATTGACTGCATTCCTGGATAATTGGCTCCAATTGTTAATCTCTTTGTTAAACGTTTGCATCTCTTTTCTACTTTGAACTTTTCTGACTTCGTCTTCTTGCTACTGGATCTTGTCTTGTCTGTCAGATTAAATAGCTATCTAGTTTCAGATGATCTGTCTGCTCAAGTGTTTAAGGGCAGTAATTAAATAGCTACTTAACGTTGTCTCTGAGATAAATAGACCTGACTCCTTTGGTCTCTCCCTGGAATGCAGATGCTCCCCAGGAGAAACGTGTGGGCTGGTCTTCTCTGAGCCCCCACCACTGTCCTTGCTGGCCACCGGGCACTGCACTGTGGATTCCAGGAAGGCTCTTGTTAATGTCACGTGTGGAGATAATAACCTCGTGCTCAGTATTCCCTTGTCTATTCACCCAGCGGTACAAACTTTTCTTTCCCACGACTACACAGTGGGAACTGCTGTTCCGTTAGTTACAGGCAGTGATCCTTGCATTTCCTTGTGAGCCAGGGTTTTCTCAGAAGCTGGTTGTCTGTCCTGTAAGGGGCATTTAAATTAAATCTTCCTACATGTATAACTTTGCATCTGCCTATATTTAGGAGATTTGTTCCCTCCTTGAGTCACTTCAGTTCTAGGGAGTCTGCAGCTCGGGAATCACATCAGACCTGTGGTGTCCTCTAGAACTCAAAAGAGTTTCTTTTCATGGGACCTCCATCCTAAAAAGTCTGTCTTCTTCTTCGTAGTACTCTAGATGACCTTAAAGTTATTTGAATTTTACTGGAGGAGAAGTTATACCTAGTAATATACAAACCAAAAACAGCAAGTGCCCACTACAGTGATTTAGTTTTGTAACTGCTTTTGTTCAGCTGGGCCTCCCAAGTGTTGGTGAGGGAGAAAGAGAATTGCTTTTCTGTCTTGGAGAATTGTAAATGCCACTACTGGGTATAATGTGTAGGCTATCACACACAGTTTCATTATGTTGCAAGTCTTGAGCTTGAATATTGTTTTACTTTCCTGAAGTATGCTTTTTTGTTTCTGGAGGGAGGTGGCGGGTTAGTAATCAACTTGACTTACCCTGTCTACAGGCTTAATGCGCACTGAGGGAGGGCAATGTGAGAAAGGTCCAAAAGTTAAAGACCTGTACATGCCGACTAGCCCATGAAGTAAGTGATATGAGGATGATGCTTGTAAGTAAGGTTGGTTTGCGTGAATTAAGATAACTGGTTTCAGCCTTTAGAATGGTCTAACTGTCTTCAAAGTGCTAGAATTAAGGAAAGTACGTTCTGATTGTGTAATGGCTTAAATGTCAGGACAGTGAACGTTCTTGAATTTCATGAAGATTTTTTCATTACAAGTCCCTGAAAATGTCTCTTCAGAAAATTTCACTAAGTATAAATAGCGATGGACCCGTAAAAGGTCTGAAAAGTCATTACAAAGTTCAGATATCACATCTGATTGAATAAAGTATCACTGAGCTCTAGAATTATGGTGAATTTTCTACAGGCTGGTGTCAGAATCTTAGGAATTGTTTGTCAATTGTTTATACAATTGTATATATGAAATTTTGAAGCATTATTACCTGAGAGGTATCTTTCTCTCACACATTCAAACTCAGCTTCTGTACCCCAAATTAGGGGATATCTGAGTTTTTTCAACATAGGCTTTCTCTTCTCGAGGTCGTACCTTCTCTTCAACTCCTTTCACAATCAGAAGAATATCTGTATTTTCTATAGGGTCCCAAAAGTTACAAATTTCTGAGTTTATGATATCTGTCCAGGGTTAGCCCTGCATTAAGATTAGTGGCTGTTAATTAATCCTACAGGGCCAGGACAGACAGACAGAAGATAGTATTTTTTAGTCTCAGACTGTCCAGAAGTGCTGTCCAGAAGTGTCTGTCCAGAAAGTGCTAGGTTAGAATTAGACAGACTTCTTTAGCAAAATATTTTGGCAGTAGTAAAACCTGTCAGATTCGGGTCCTGCAGCTGTTACTGCCATCTTTATTTTTAACAACATAAACTCCCTCTCTCAGATGCAGCCAGAGCTAAGGAGAACAACATCCTGCCTCCAATTTGTGAAATCGTCACTGATGTAGGAGTACAAGCAAGCTGCTTCCAGTCTCACAGCTACAGAGCGACATTTCATAACTCATGATTGCGCTTCTAGCAGTGCATCACTTCTTAATTTATAACTCCCACATTAAAGGCAGAGTTGGGATACAGGCTAAATCTGATGCCTTTGTGGATTTAAGAGCAATCCTGGATTAAGAGCTGACATTATCTAAGGGTATGTAACAGACTTCATAGCTGATAACACTGTACAGCAGTTATGAAAGTTTTATGAACTGGTTCTATTAGTGTAAAATTCTTTAAAATTAGTTGTGATGTTACTGGCAGTATTTTCGTATTATTATGGCAGGTTAGAAGTATAACAAAAACCTCCCAGAGTTGTTTCTGTATTAACCTTGGATATGAATTTGGTGCCCTCGTTGTAAGCCTTAGTCCTATGTGACAGGATGCCTAAACTGATCCCCTATTTGGTCTTACATGTTGGATCATTTAGGTAAACATAACCTTTTTGAGAGAACAAAAAAAGAAAGATTGGTAATTTTACTGAAGGAAAACAAGTTCTGGACATGGTCTGAATTAAATTAAATTACTGTCGAGTAGGAAAACCGTTTGAGAGCATATCTGAGTACAGTTTACTTTTGCAAATAGTAAAAATAGTAAAGGTCTATGTATATCTGTTTTATTATATACATGGACTTTGAACTTGGTAACAGTTCTATAGAAACAAGGGCTGGTACCGATTAAAAATTTAATCACACATGATCAGTTACTTATTAACGTTGAGCGATTTGTCTCTTGGGAGCCTGTGGCTAAGAGTTCACATTTGTAAACTGGCAGCAGATCCTAGAGGGTAGAGGTGTCAGCATGCTGCTGAGTAAGTAGAGAAAAAAATGCAATGCCAACACTTGGAACTCCATGTGGTGTGTGGAGGAGAGAGGTGAAGGGAAAGGCGGGCACCAGATAATCAGGAATCAGCCTTAATATCACTTTGCCCCTATTTGTCCTCTGTCAGTGGACACATGTACGTGAGGAAAACAATTAAGTCAAGGGAAGAATGCCAAGAATCACGAATATTACAATGAGTTGTGGTAGAAGGGCGCTACAGCTGTGTCCACAGAGGACAGATACTGAATTCTTTCCCTCGCTCGCCCCCATTTCTGACTCCGTGATCCTGTGTAACAAAACTTGGTGGCAGGTATGGAGGCTATTACCACAACCAGTATCAACCAGACATCCAAGAAGGTACAGCTCTATATTGAATGATCGCGGAAAAAGAGTGTTTCTGTTACATCTGTGACTATAAGTGTTGGCAACACCCGTTACTTCTACTGTTTATTTTACTGTATTTATTATACATTAGTAAAACGTACTAACAGTTGAGTTTCCTTGTTTCTTTGCCTGTTTCCCTCCCTCTGACAGTCTTTTTCTTAGAAGAACAAGAGGGAATTAAGGAGGAGACAGGCACCCCAGTGCTTTGTTAAACTATTAGTATCTGTGCCATCAGCATCTCTAGCTACTATTAGTATCTCTATCTAACATGGGAAACCAGCTCTTGAGTTGAGACAAAAAGTTTGTATCACTTGGCAAATGATAACAATTCACTTCCCAAGCTAAGTTATATCACTGTTGTCTAGCTTTGGATAAGAAATATTCTGCTGAGAGAGTGGAAAAAAAGTTTTTTAGAAGAGGACCACAAGAAGAACGTATTCTGAGATATTTATCATCTCTACCTCAGTGCAACCCTCACAGTCACTGCTAAGGAAACAAACTCAACTGTGATAAAATAGATGTGAAGCACATTGCTAGACAGGAATCTTCACTGTGGTCTGGTAACCTTCTGATCCAGAGAGCAGCAGCATTGCTAAATTTTAAATGATTCATATTGTCTATGGATTGATCAGACTTACACAGGAATAACTTATGCCCTCTCATTTGTGTGCCTATGCATTAATGCACACACAAATGGGGGGAAGAGCAATGTTTCCTGAAGCATTGGCAGTCTGGCAAATTCCAGCAAGAGCTCATAAAGCTATCTCAGTGCTTCAATCAGCTACAACTATGTATTTGTTCAACTAAAGCATAGATTAGGACTGAAGTCAGTAGTGTAGGAGAGGTTACTTGAAGACTGCCTGCAACCAGAAGTATTCTTTTTGTTTGAAAAAAGCATATACCAAACATAAGCAGAATGTAGTGACCAAATATTCAGGCATATCTTACTATTTGCCAACTTTCTGGCTTTTTTTTCTTATTTTTTTCTGCTAAACGGACAAGGTGCTTCTAAAAATTTTGGGAAGTAATCAGTGGTTGCTTGGATTCTCTCTGGGACATCTGTATCTTGAGATTCTGCTGGAGCTCAGTGGTGGTAATTAATATTGTCAGCTCTTCAAAATCATCATGCAATTATCACCAGTGGGCACTTTGTCCTGAAAAAGAGGATGGCTTTTTATATGCACATGTGGCTTTCTTCTTCTTTTGGAGAAAGTTGAACAAATATTGGCTATTGAGATCGGCATCCCAGATTGCATTCTAGTGGTGAAAATCTCTTTCCCAGTTGATGCTAATGTGTAAACAAACAAAAAGCTCAGTTTTTAAAAGAATTCAAAAAAAGGAAAAAAAGGCAAAATGAAACAAGGAACTGTGCAATTATTTTTACTGCTTTTCATGCAAACCCCCCAACAAATTCAAATAGAGAGCATGAATACTATGCTACATTATGACTAATCTTAAAAGGATACTATAAAAAGCAATGGCTTATCTCAAATGATGACAGTGAAGTCAGTGAAGAATTAATTCAGAAATTTTCCAGTGACTCCAGGACCCCTTTTTACATGCAAGACTATACCTGCTGTTCCATGCAATAATCACTAGAAAGCTGAGCAATCAGTCAAGATGTTATCATGGAAACAGCAGGAATTTCCAACACAGGATAACAAAGGATCTGCTATTTACCTTACATTTGATCAACAGGAGTCAATTCACTAACATTTATGTGAAAAAAAAAAAAATTACTTGGTTAGGCATAAGTTTCAGATGGATGGATTTTTCCTTTCCTGGGTGAAACAGAGAAGGAAAAGAATAGTAGACTGGTTACTAATCTGATTTTACATGGGTTTGGGAAGAGATTAGTGTTCCTGTTGGTAGCAGGTAGAGCTGCTGTATGGTTTCTCTGGTCAGGGAAATGTTGTGTCTGGCAGCTTTGGGGTGAGCAGTGTCCCTTAACTGAAAGCCAGCCTGACTGAAGGGGATTTTCTGCTTGCAGGCAGTCATTTTGTCATAGTAAAGAAACTGTAAAACACTTTGAAGTCCTGGAGTGGTGAAGGTGTGCTGCCAGTGAGATCTTAGTTCAAAAAGTAGCTTGTCTGCTGAGCGCTCAGGGAACAGTTCCTCCCTTTCCATAGGATCCTAGGACTCTGACTGTGGAGTTTTGCCAAAAACAGGATCAAACAACATAGTAAATCTGGAAAGTTGGTATAATGGACTAGATAAGGAATCTTCTATCAAAGAAGATGATGTGGACAGGGCACTTGCATTTTAGCAAGGCCCCAGTTTCTTAGACTGCTGGAGCTACAATTCAGAGCAGCTTTTAGGATGGCCTTTGGACATAGAGAAATGAATTAGATATCACCAGGTCCCAACTTCAGGAAGCAGAGAGGTGTAAAAGTCCTATAAATCTTCCTAGATCAGCTCTCCTAGAAGCAGTCTGGCTGTTGGAGTTAGCTAGACCTTTGGCTAGAAAGTGTTGAAGGATAATCACCCCTTAGTATTGAATAAACTAAAGGGTCACTTTTATTCATGTCACTCTCCTTTCTCTGAAGCATCAGTTTCAAGAAAAACTTCATGCAATTGAAAGATTAGGCTTGAGATGAATCATTAAGAAAATTATGAAATATAATAAGCTTTCTGGGGAGTGTAGTAAGAGGTAGAAGTAATGTGATAAAATACTTGTCAGAAAGATGATGCTCTTGAGAAGAGCAGTATGGAAACAAGATGACAGAATTATTCTACTCTGAAAGGCTGGTATTTCACAACTCCTTATAATGTGGTATGCTGCAGCATACCACAGCATCTCCATATTTATTAAAATATGTTAATCCTCCCCTTGAGGTTAATAATTTGGGAATATCTGTTAAAAACCAGAAAAGAGGCTATGAAGGTTTGCATGAGTTTGAGAACTCAGATTTCTGCTCAAGCTAAACACTAGCTTTACAAGATCTGTTGTTTCAATACTGTATAAAAATAAAATACACTTTCTATTCAGTTCATAGGGATAGGTATCCCAAGTACAAATTCAGCTGTGGTAACATTTGACAGTTCTTAGTTCCAGCACCAAAGGCATTTTCACAGAAAGGGCAAGTGGTATTTCAAAGAGTCATCTCAAGTCCATGGTATGGCAGAATAAAGTGGCCAGTCCCTACCTGCTGTCCAGTTCTTCAAATAAACCTGTTCATGCCATAAGAACAAGCATTAGTGACTTCAAATGTGCTTTCACCTACCTCAGCCAAGAGCTGATTAGACTTGGAAGACCGTACCAACATGTGATGCCTTTGGGTCAGGACTGTGCAGAATTTGTGCTGTTATCTCATGCCTGAGAACATGGGGGTTCATCAGCTAAATTCAGCCTGTGGTTCTGGCCATGTGCTAGCAGTGCTAAAAACACATGAGGATGCACTGCAGACTGTGACTGAGGAATAAAAGATGTTCATTCATTTTGGAGCTCTCAAGTCAAGCAAGCTCCATCAGGAGATGCAGACAAAAGTTTTAACAAATGGGTATTACAAAAGGATTAGCTTCATTAATTTAGCTGCTTGTGCTTTTGGCACTCAGGAATTAATCCAGCCTTTATTGATTGCTTGAGTCTCAATTAGCTTGATGGAAGGGGAAGGGACAAGCAGTTTCCTCCTGCATATAGCAGGCATAGAAACTAACAGAGATGGTCTTGCCTTTGGTAAGAAGAGAGGTCTTTACCTCCTGTCTGGGTTCAGTGTTTGCATCAGCTTACAGGGAACAATCCACAAACCTCAAGTCATGGGGCCCCAGTGCAATAAAATCAGATAATATCCTATAAGGCCTGGGAGCCTTCCTTCAGAGATTCTCTTCTATTACATGGTCTGTTTGAGAATTGCTTCCAGCTGGACCATGCTTGGCCATTATCACAGAGGCATGTGCAGATGATATTGGGAAATAGGAGAACAGTATTTATCCAGTTCAAAGGATGCTCTTAATATGAAGGGCCTCAGGGGAATATTGCTTGGAAAACATATTTTCATAATAAAATGACCTATTTTAAAATTACAGTTTTCCATGCTGGAGGGGACAGGAAGGTGGGAGGAGGCTTGCCAAAGAAATGGACAATAAGCACACTCACACTTGCTCCCAATGAGAATATGCAGGGACTGAATGTATTAATAAGATAGCACCCTGTTTTGTCTTAGGGTGTTTTGGGGTTTTGTTGGCTCTTTTTTTTTTTTGGGGGGTGGGTGTTGGTGGTTGGTTTGTTTGTTTGGGGGGTTTTTTTTGTGCATTTGTTTGTGGAGTTTGGGGTTTTTTTTGGGGGGGTGGGTTGTTTGGGTTTGTTGGGGTTTTTTGGGTTTTTTGGTGGTTTTTTTTTTTAGCTAGATTACTGCATGCAGACTATTTGTATGTGTCTGCCGTATCCAGATTGGCATGCCTGCAGGAATATGAGCAGATCTTCCTACCAGCAGCCAACTCAAACATGCAGATGACAAGGAGAAAGCCCACACAATGTCTGAGCTGCTTCTCAAAAAGCTTTAGAAGAAAATTGAAGTAAAAGGACGCGACAAAGCTAATAATAGTTTTAAGCATCTACCAAGAAAACACGCTTTAATTACATTACATTTCTAATACTATGATCCCTAGTAATGAGCTCTGTAAAAGTGTTATTTGCGGTTACTCATCACTTCCATCCGTATGGATGCTCCAACACAACCCATGTGGTGTTGTTCCTTCATGAGCAGAGCTTGCCTTCTGGTGACTAATGAATCCCACCTACTCAGCCTCAGTTTGTCTCATATTTGTCTGTTGAAACCTTTCTTCTTTTTCATTGTGATTTATAATCTCAATTTCAGCAATTAAATTAGTCTTTAATGACCCCAAGTTCAACTAGTTGGCAATCAGAACCACACCTGTTATTGTAAAAATCACATAAGCGTCAGTGAAATTTGACCTTGAAGTTAAAGGCTGTAATTCCTTTGATGCAAACCCCATTAATGGACTTGCTGTAGTTCATATTAGGTATAAATTTGGCCTTTTACCAGATGTATATAACCAGAATTATTAAATTAACATGAAATTGTTCCAAACAACATAGTTGCCATTCTGACAGGAAGCCAAACAACATCATCCTTTCAGTCATCCTATCTTAGCTGATTCATAGTGAATGTAGAGCAGATGAGGTAGAGATGAATGGACAGAATATTCAGCTGTGATACTTCAGCCAGCCAGTGGCATACGCTTTGAAATCCTTGTCCTCTACAGTCTTTAGTGATGGTCCTGAAATAGTTCTGGCTGGAACACTGAACAGAGCAATGGTGCACCCTAAACAGCGGATAATGATGATAATGAACTCTCAAGAGTAAAAAGTTTGATTGTACCAAACTTCTGCAAGTCTGGAACCCGTATCCAGTGTGCTTGATGCAGTGAGTGAGCAGAAGGTTCCAAACCCAAAGTTTCCTATGCAATAGTTTGTTGCAATAGCTTCCTATCCTTGAATCTAAGAAAGACCAGAGTGGTAGAAAATTTGCAGGGGAAAAAGACACTGAGCAGGTCTTGTCACTCACGACCTTCTCGGTTCTTCTATCTGATTGCAGAAAGGACTGTTCTGATTGCTTCCTGCAGTCTTCCTGATGCTTCTTTGAACCTTTTTCTGGTTGGGTTAATGGTTCAGCATCTCATATCTTGAGTGGAAACATGTGTGTAAAAGTGTCTGTGTTGTAGCAGATCATATGATGGCTCTCACTAAGCTTTTACACTGTGGAGTTGAAGACGTGATTAGAGGTGGTTTGGGTTAGACCCGTTAGCTTAGTTTTAAAGAGTATTTTGAAGAAGAAATGCATGTGACAATAGATATATATTGCTCCTTGAATTAATGCAGTATTTTTCCATTTCTCTCTCCTCTTGAAGGCTGACTTTGTGTGTTACATGTGAAATTTCATCCATGGGCTCTTGAGCTGACCTCTGTGAACAGAATTTAGCTGGGGTAAATCTCTTGTAGTCACCTGGTCTTGATTTTAACTGCTTCACTCTTGACTGTTGAAATGGTTAATTGGTTATATACACTTCCTGACTAAGTCTGCCTTTCTTGAGAGGGTTTCCTGTTTCTGACTGAAAAGGGAGCAGGCACGTACACATTTGTTTTTAGTTAAGTCTATTTAGTCTATTTGTTTTCCTTTTATTTTTTTTTCTTATTTCCCAATACACAGAAAAATACTTTCTGTATGATCACAGAGCAGCTTTCTTGGTCAACCATTGAAAGAAAGAGACCTAATAGATTACCAAAAAAAAAAAAAAAAAAAAATCAGGAAATGGGGGAAAATACTCTTCAGAGGCTTAGAAAGACAGAACAATGCTCAAGTTGAGCGTGCAACATGAGGTAGCAAGATGTAGGAACACGGTCAACACCCCAAATATTTAAGCAGTGTTAAAACTGTCTTTTGCACCATGGTATAGCATCATTTTTAAAAGATTATTTTAAAACATCCATTTATGAACAGTTTCCTGGCCTTGAGCTATATGAAGCTGTGAAATGGTCTGGCAAGGAGCATGCAGTAAGAGGCAGATGGGGATTCAGTGCTGGAGGAGCATTCAAACCTAGGTCCAGTTGGCGAAGGGACAAAAATTCCTCTATCACAAGAACCAACCAACTTACCTTCCCCTGCACATCCTCATTTGTTTTCTGAAAGAGCAGGTCTCCCCCTTCACCCCTTATCTTCTCCTGCCTTCTTAACCAGACAGAATTCAATCAGCAGTTGTAGAGATCTGTCAGCCTCGTAAATGGAATGAAGTTACTGAGCTCACGTGGGAGAAGGCTGGTGTTCCCAAGGTCAGCATTAACACTCTAGTTTTGTGGGAGAAACTGAGGCATGCTAATCTTGACATTCAAAACTGAGCCATTTCACCTAGTTGTTAGAGAGAAGGCCAGCGGGCTAATGATTTTCCAGATGTTGCAGTTTTTCCCTTAAAATAAAGGGGAAAGCCCCCACACATGAGGGGATAAAATGTGTTTTCTGTCCTCCTGGGCAAGGAAAAGGATAAGAGTTTTGAAGCGGTAGTGGGGGATTTTCCAGCCCATCTGCAGTGCTAACCACACATCTGTCTCTCTCAAATGACCTCCCATGGCAGTCTGCATTTGCAAAAATGTTTTTCTCCTGTCAACTTGGAGTAGAACAAACCCAACAGTTTCTCTGTGGCTGCCTACACATGTGGTTTAGGGTTGTTAATAAATAGATTAGGGAGCAGAGTGAAGAGAGCTGAGAGAATGAAAATCAGGCTGTAGTAATTACCTGGACTGTGCTGACCAGTAGCTGAGCAGGGATGGAGGTGTGCAGGCTTGTCACCTTACTGACAGCCAGGTTTCTTGGAATGTGGCCTGGGCATTTGATCATATAGTTATACAGTGAATACTTGATAAATTGCACTTAGTTTCATAGCTCTGTACCCTGGACTTACTTGGTCCTCTGACCCAATCTGCCTCTGTCCACATATTTCATTTGTTCTTCGTTGCTTCTGAGTCCCCTTGCTCAAGCACACAGACTACAGGTTTGTAGAAAAGGTCTTTCAGAACAAGTTGCAATAGTTGCTCTCTGCAAGAGAAGCAGTTCATCTGTAAGAAGAAAAGACAATTGAGTCATCGGCTCAGTATCTCATTGACTACTGCCCTGTTTAGACTTCTTGCTTGTCCTGCGTTCATATCCCATCTGATCCCATGCCCTGCCTGAGCTTTCTGAAGAGCAAGAGCATTAACAGAGCCCTTTCCAAAAGTGCTTACCTCCTTGTGTGAACACATGCGGATCTGCAGTATTTGCAAGTACTTTTCTTGGGTGGATGGCCTTCCTAGGTCTGTAACATCCTTTGCTTACTCAGCTTTGAGATGGTGGTTTTGTGGGTTTTGGGTTTTTTCTTCACAAATGCTAGCAGCAGCATATTCTCTACACTTGTTTGGTTTTCTGGCTTTTGCTTTAACAGAGGTACCAGTCTGCTTTCCCTCTTCATAGATTCAGGACTTGCTATATGGCAGGAATCTAGCAGGGGGAGACACCCATTTTGAGTGTTTTTTCTGGTGATGTTGCAGAGGTGCATCGCTGAAGCCAGGTTGCTGTGCTCATGATTACACAGGTCTTAGTAGTAGATGATGAGATGTAAGAGATGGGTGTTCTGTAGTTAAACCACTGGCATTAGACACTGACTGTTGCATAGTTTTCTCTGTGATCTTCAGCTGTGTTAGCTTCTAAGGAAGAGGCAGAAAATGTACCAGTTCCTACCTCAGTTCAGTATCTTGCCTGCTTAAGCAATGAATGTTTAGTATCTCTGTGCTCACATGTAGCATCCAACAAAACCGCAGAGAATGTCAGAGCCTTCTGGCGTTTCTTGGATAAGAATTGGAATAAAAGTTTCAAAATATTTTCAAAAATAGTAAGAAACTTTTGAATCCTACTGGCTTTACTGGTAGTTCTGATTATTCAGCACTTTTGAGCATCAGACTTCTTTGATTTCAGTGCCTGGCTTTAATCACTCAGATTAGGCTAGATGACTATCTTTGTGTTAGCATCTATCAAAGTTTATATGTATGTGTATGTCTACCTGCAATCATGTAAGTATGCATACTTTGTGGTAACATGAATTGTATCCATAAATAGGATGTCAATAAAAGTAAATTGTGGTAGGAAGCCTACTGTGCATTCACAGCTGTCAGATGATTGGTTGAAGTATCTAGTACTTATCTTCAAGGAGGTCTTGTGTGGAAATAAACCATCTAGTCTGGATTTTCATACTGGCTCCAAGGTTGCCATGTGTTTTCTTGCTCACGCCTCTGTGCATGAGGCATTGATGTTCAATGCGAGTCCAGTAATTAAACCCTAAGCTGTGAATGATCCTTTTTCACACCCTGCCAGCTTCCACTCCAGCTGACTTAGAAACAAGGACAAAGCTATCGCACAGCCCTGCTCGCTCACAGCTGTGCTCTAGCAAGGTATAACCTGACCTCAGCTCACTTCTAAGATTTGCAGATTAAATATGCTGGCAGCTCGAGCAAGGGCAGCTGAAACTGCTCCAAAGAGGAGTAAAGAGTGTAGCCTGATGGGAGATGCTGGGCATTTGGTGATAAACTCAGTAATTCCTTGGGGCTGCCAAATCTTTTTGAATGCTTGAGGGCATGTTTTGCTTGCTGTGTGTAGCTTGAGAAGCTGGAAGGTGAGCTGGAGGGATAGCTGCCATGGTGAGTGCCAGTCACGCTGCCCGTGGGAATGTCTGGTTTGGGCTTGGCCAGGTGGTTGAGGCAGCCAGCGTCAGTAAAGCCGAGACTGTTAAACTTAGATGTGATACATCTTGTTTGAGCTGTCATTTTAATTAATGCTAATTATACTTATTAACCAATTTGGCAATCATCCTGAAGGACAGTGGTTCAAGTCAAAGTTAATGTTTTTTTACCACTACCTCCATCACAGTATGCTTCAGTTGCTTCAGTCACCTGAAGTGAAATGTAAATGTAAATATGCCTGTCTTTAGTGTAGAGGAAGTGAGAAGAGGTATGCCCAGCAATAGATTCAGTGTAAATCTCAAATTCTAGCTCCCTTTGACAGGAGTGGGAATGTCACATTAACCTGGTATAAGCCATCGTGGCCTTGCAGAGTTCCAGGGTACAGACCAGAGTGTACGTCTGGAATGGATAAGGCAGAGGTCCAGAGTATGGATACAGCTGTGCCATACTGCAACAGGCAAAGCTTTGGCTTGTGACACCTCCAGTAAGTGACTCCCAATACTATTACTAGTTTTGAGAGGGTTTACGGAACAAGACATGCTGTGTCTCTGTTTCCAGCATGTTTTATTGAACTAGTCTCCAGATTTTGCATTGCTCTATCTTAAATATTGTCTGTCTTGGGGCAGTGTTTCTGGGTTTAGTTTGGTTCTGACACAGATGGGACTTCCCAGGTCTCAGATACTAAAAGAGGATTTGTCTTAAGAGCTGAGACTGAGATTTTTAAGAATTCAGAAGCAGAGAATGTAATTATTCTTAAGCCTGTGAAAATCATATTTAAAGCATAGTATAAAATGTTGTAGACAGTTAGGTACCTTAGCCCCCGCCCTTGTTGGGGCTGGAAGGATAGAAGCACATTGAATCTATGGATAAAAATGCAGGTTTTGAATAAGCCATTGTTAGGAAACAATTCTAAAAGAAGTGAGGATGGTTCCTTCGATTGTTAGTGTTGAGTGATTTTTATACGCCTGGGCTGCCGGCAAGGGCAACTCTAAAAAGCTATTGCTATCAGACACCTGTGGGATAGACTGCAAATAATGAGTTGTTCCTAAAATAAGCCGTCATACAGCACAGCTGTTGGTGTTTTTCTTTGCCGCAGGAAAGTGGAGGTGATGAGAGAGTGACTTGGTGACTGAGTTGGCTTCTTCACCCAGAGGAAGCACTGCAGTTTCTCTGTTCAAGCACATGTAAGTGGTGGATGGAGGAGACTTAAGACCCTCTCTTTATCCTGAGGAGCTCTCTGGCTGTATAGTGAATTTCAGGACTCCCAAGTTAGCGATGTAAGTTTTGAAGGGTCGATTTTTACCACTGCTGAGTTGTTGTCAGTGCCAGCGCCTCCTTTTGCTCAAGCCAAGAGCCAGAACAGCAGGTTTCTCTCAATTTTACCTGATCAGATCTGCCACAGTGGCAGTTGCTGTCCTCTAGAAGGTTTCTCTGATGTGTCTTTCAACACCTTCTGTCAGCACTGGGTGGAAACCAAAGAAGACATGCTGTGGTTTATAGTTGTAATGTTTATATCTAGCATTTACCTTCATTAGAGTCAGGTGACTGGAAGCCCTCACATGCCTACAGTGCTTTGTACACCATTAGGCTGTTCCGTCATTCCTGGATATAAAGAACAATGGTGTCACTGATTATCTGCAGTGCATGACATGTGTTGGTTTTCCTGGTTTTGCAAGGTGCCGTTTAGGGTGTGTCATCCTGTCCCTGCTCAGTTAGCACATCCCACTTTCCCCATGTCCCACATGCAGTACTTCATCAGTTAAAAAAAATAACAAATGAGGCACTGATCTCTGGTTTTGTCCAATTTCCGCAGGATCAATGTTCAACAAAATAAAGTGTATAGCCTCAAGTGAAAAAAAAAAGAAGAGTCTGAGGTGACAGCTTTCCATGTAATGGTCTCACTGAAGTCATACTGAAAGCTTGAGTGGCTGAGGTGAGCAGGTTAGAGTCCTTAGCTGATCATACAGGTTTGAGTCATTGCCCTCAAAAGAGCATTTACCAGCATTGTAAAGATACCACAGAATTGCTCCGATTTTTATCCCTGAACAGCAAAGGCCTCCAACCTGCAGCCATTTGGTTTCCTGCAGAGCCTCAATACATCAGACAGAAAGTGGCCCAGCACATGGAGCTTCCTCTCGTGTTTTTTTTGAGAAGGTGTTTAGCAGGAGGCGGTTTACTAAGGAAATTATTTTGTTCTTTTTGCTGCTCTTATTGTCAGTGACAGAAAACAGCAGAGCAAAGTGACAACGTGAAAAAGCAGGAAGCAACTGCTGAGGTGGCAGCAGGAAGAAGGCAAGATATTTTTAACTGTTGGGTTTTTTTTTTCTAAAAGAAAAATAAAGCTACAGTAATAGCTGTTTCAGCTGCCAGCCTTTATTCGCATTAGTTGTGTTTTCTGATAGCCAGGAGACAAGAGCAGAGATGGTGAGATCATCATCATGCCTTTCTTAGGTTAATCACACAGTACGGCTAATTTCTGTTACAGTAATGACTGGTTAGGCACTACATCCTTCTTCTCTAATTACATGCCATTTGGAGTAGTTCTTTTCCGTTAGGATAACGCCTGTAAATGACAATGGATATGTCCTTTACCAGGTGCCTGTTATGTAAAGATCTCTTCCCTTCTCTAATACTAAGCCCAGCATCTTCATTAAAATGATATATGAGGAGAACTTAATTTTCTCAGGCAGCATGTGAGAGTTAAACAGTATCACTGGATTTTACTTTATGCAAAAGACATTGATCCTGCCATCAGCTCTTCCAAGGCAAAATTTCCTTACTTGCAAGGTTGGTTTTAAAACAAGAACTGCTGCTACAATACATTTCTCTGGGCACTGATAATATGATTATTCAGCAGCAAATCAGGCCTAATTATCTAGCCTAGCAGCTCCTCTGCCAGGGATGCTTCAGCCATGAGATGAGTGTTTGTATTCAGTGCACTGGGGGAATACTCTTAAGGAGGTCATAATGAAATTCAGGAAACTTCTTTTGAGGATCGGAAAGCATGTTAGAAGTATATAACATCCTTTGTCCCTAGAGCCACCCTTTCCATGACACACCTACTCAGCAGTAGTTACATTCTCCTGACCACAGAAATGTGATTTTGGTCTTGGTCCAGCTTACAAGAGATGGATATCCACATAAACCTTATCATCCTGGTTGTTGCTAGTTGTCTGAGAGTCATAGCTGAGAAAGCAAGAATTGCATGGGCACTAAGCCAGCATTGTGCTTTCATCCCTAAAGATGATCACTCTGCTTTATAGTTGGCATTGCTGTTTGGGAAAAAGGTATTTATTGTTGGCTACTGTTAAACTGCTCTCACAAAAAACAGGGCTTTTGTTTGTCAGCTGTCAACATTCAAAAGCTTTCAGCTGCATGAAATGCATTAATGAGGGGTTAGATTTCACCATACTTTTATCAGACAGGAGAAGATAGCAGGATAGATAAGGAGTGAAATTCCCACTTGGTCTGCTAGAAATTCTGTTGCTTTCAACATCAAACATGAAAGTGGTGTTTGAAAGCGTCCTGTTCACATGCCTCAAACACCCCTTCTTGTTTTTACTAAATAGTAAGCTAAAGAAAAATACTGTGGCAGTGAGGCTATGTGAAATGGAGTCACCTGATGTGGACAGCAGGTTGCTGGTTTCCTCTTGTGTGCATGTGTCAGGGGTGTACACGCAGACGTTCCTCCTGAAACATGGCTTACCCTTGAAGTCAGGCTGTGTTTCCTTAAAAATGACTTCTGGTGTCAGATACTGAAATAAGAAAAACCTGTTGATAAAAAATGAGGCTAAACATAATAACATGAAATTAAAAAAAAAAGAAAAAAAGGAATAAACTATATGTCCGTGTGGGTTTTACTTGCATGTCACATCCCCTCTCGGGTGGCCCAGGATATGAGGAAGGAATGTCAGTGTAGCTTATGCAACTGTTACAGCTGGCTGCTGGTCAGCGTAGTTGTTGTTTGATTTAGCTGTTTTCATAAAGCCATTTATCCTTCCCTTTCACCTTGGAGGAGAAAGACTGGCAGGCTCTTGGCAGTGTTCTGCAGCAAGCCCAGTGTTCAGCAGGGACTTGTGCATACTTACACACCTTGCTGAAGAAAGACTTTTTACCGGGTGCTGTAGCCCTGGGAGGAGGTGTGCCTGTCTTTGCTGCCCAGGGCCTCTGTCTGCCAGCAGGGAGAATGCCTAGGAGCATGGGCTGATTGGGGGAGTAGAGGGGCGGGATGGGGCTGGAGGTCAGAGGAAGGGATGGTATGGGGAGAAGGATGTTGCATGTTCAGGCTGTCACCCAGCCCTCCTGTGGTTCCTTCCCATGCCACCGCCCTCTGACCGTGTGTGGGGCATTTTTGAGAGATTCTAGAGGCTATGATTATGTGAGGATCTGAGCTTCTCCTGGAAAAGGCTTTTAATCCATGAGAAGGAAGTGAACTTTGAAGGCTTCAACCTTCAATGGCGATAGATGATACCACAATTCTTGATTCAAACCAAGATTTTCAGTCTCCTTTCTGAATGCTGACTTCTAGCAGTCTTCTCAATACTATATTTTCTCCCACTTCTGAATACCTTTTTTTCATGCTTTAAAAGTGTCAGAGCTCAAGGCAACCCCACTTTCCTTCTGGAAACCTGGAAGAGTTGCAAAACCAGAGTGCACCCATAAATCCGTAACCACTTCGTCCTTACTCCCAGGCAAACAAGATGCTCTTGCAGCATGTCCACAGTACGTGCCAGCCTGCTACCTTTGGCCATGGCCACTGGACAGTGACATCTTCAGCAGACCCAGCCCAGCTTTTGTGGGGGGAATGTCTGAGTGAAAGCCCCTGGTGGGACTGTAGTAGCTATATGCATCAGGGTATGCAAAAGGATAATGTGATCCCTTCCAGTACAGTGACTTTCTGACAGAAATTAAAAGCAAAGTGCAACCAGGAGAGAAGTTGCATTACATCATGGTGTTGCTAACAGTGCACGGGCTCCCACCAGGGCTTTGTGACTGGGTGCTGGAGCTGGATGTGGGGGTTGCCGCTTGTCTCCTGGCCAGGGCGAGATGGGTGCTGCCCACAGGGAACAGATGGGGACACAGGCTAGAACATCCTGTGTCAGAGCAGAGCTGTACTTCCTTTCTGGATGGACATCTTTCTAATTGTAGGGTAACTGCCAGCAGGACGGTAGAACTGAATCATGCTTGATCACCGCACAGTTTTTGTTCTGTGTGCCTGCCTATTAAAAGCCGATTGCAGATATTCTCACACATCTGTCCCTGAGCAACTGCTTAGGTACACCTGTGTCCTTGGACCATTTTGAAGTGTCAAGGCAAGGTTCTGCTCAAGCCATGGGACTTGGACTGGTTTGAACCCTTTTGTCTGAAACTGGAGCAGAGGTGTACCCCAAATCTGGTTCAACTCTGCTTGAGTGTCAGCATCTGGGAGGAAGAGCTGTGAGGCCCAGTGGGGAGCCAGGCTGCACCCTGGGAGCCCTGGGTGGAGCAGAGTTTTCTTCAGGGCTGTTCATGTGGCTCAGTTGGTAGTTTCAGCTGATCTAGTATTGTGGCATCACACGTGATTCAAAAGGGCTTCTAGGGCAAGTGCTGGGAAGGGTTTTAGGAGAGGCTGTGGGGTTTTGTTTGGTGGTGTTTGCTTTAACATTAAAATGAGCAGCCCAGACTTCCACTTGTACAAATAAAGGTCCTTTTCCCATAGGGCACGCACGTGTGCATTGCACAGCATTTTGTATGGGCCAGATACGCTAAGGAGGTTCATAGATGTGCATTCACTTCCAAAAGGTGATTGAAGTGTGTCCTTCCATTTGGAAAAATCCTTAAACTCCTGATAGCCAGCAGCAGGAAGGCTGTACAGAGGATCTGTGTCTGTATGTGTGCTTGGGCTTCAGGCTGGGTGGAGCCTTAAGGTGGATCTGATGTTTTTCTAAAGTAAACTTCCCTACCCCGAAAAACTAACAAAAAAACTGAAAAGCTTTTCAAATAAACCCCCACACAACCTAGAGTTAAAAAAATCGCAAATGAGGAGTGTAATTTTTAATATAGTGAAAAATAAAAATAAGCAGATGAGGGTTGCAGAGGCTCCTGACCTGCATGAGACTGCCTGGCTCTCTCCAGTCTTTCTCATCCTGTCCCCCTTGGCACCTGACTGGGTGCTCCCTGCAGGGGCTGCACATCTCAGTTCCTTCTCAGCTTCCTGCTCCAACATTTGTCCCATGGCCCATTGAGCTGAGCTTCTCCTTCTAGAGAGGTGTGACTAACCCCACCAGCCATTTAAAGGAACATAATAGTAAATACACAAATAAGACACACAATACATCGCACTTTTCCCTGTTTTTGTCCTCAGGGCAGTTGTGATACAGCCAGAGAAGGCTTTGGATATGGTCAGACTGTGGAGTAGGCCCTTAACTCAAGATAGCCTTGAGCACAGATGCTGCAACAAATGTGCTCAGATACCCAGGATGATGGGCTCAGCTGATGAGCAGAATCAAGGTGCGTTGTAGTGTAAGGCAGCAGAAAAGCATCAAGAAGCAGTAGGAAAAGGTAAACTGCTGAAAAGGGCAGACAACCCCTTATTGCACTAAAAGCAGTGTAACAATAGGCTGTTGTCCATCTGGGCTGAGTAAGGTCCTATCAATTCACTGGATAGTGAGGGAGTAAATAGCTATTTAGCAGTATATGCTGAAGTGTTACAGAAGTTCTGCTGAGTCAGCAGAGACAATCAAAATTAACCTACCACATACAACCCACTTTGCTTAATGTGTACATGGAAGGTGCTGCAGCCCTGTGGTGTTGAACTTGTTGCTTCTGCTATCCACCTCCTTGTCTGTCCCTGAAACTGGTTCCTGCTGTGTTTGCAGGTCTGATCCTCAGAAACATGTGCAGTCCCCAGGTGTAGAAGGTGAAGTGGGACTTCAGGCACCTTACCCTTGAAATGCCAGCCTCGTCCCTGCTAGGAACTGCATGTATGCAAGGTATCTATGGGCATCCACTGCCGCCTCTTGCTTCCCTGTGATTGTAGTGTGATAATATGTCTCCTGTCAGCATCCCAGAGCACACTGAAAGATGGAAGCTCTGTGTCTTGTATCTTGCCTCTTCGGGCAACCTCTTTCATCTTTTAATGACTGTGTCCTTGGTTTGTGCTGCCCTTCATTTGCACTGCCAGTTTTCAATCCCACAGATAATTGGGAGAAAATAACCCGTGAAGCAAATTTTTCACAGATAAACAGAGTAACAAACACCCTTTGACACTAAAAAAATAAAGTTACAGCATTTACAGAGAACAGCAACTTAATTATGTGGGGAAAAAAGCCCACTGGGTACAGACTTAGGACACATATACGTATGTATGTTTAAAATTTAAAGAAGTGCACTTTGTGCTCTTTATATTCAGTGGTCTAATATGAGTTTGGGTGAGCCATTATCTTTTTTTCTCAGATCAAGAAATGAGAATGGAGACTGAATTCTCACTTCAGCAAATGTTTTTCTCTGTCCTTAACCCGTGTGGTTGTATAATGATTTTTGTGATGCTCTGAGAGATCATGTAAGATTAGAACTGTTTAGAGCAAATGCTCTTATATTTGCAGAGACGAGGGTGAAGAGAGGGCTCTAAGAGTGAAGGACTCAAAAAACAGAAAGCTAATGAGAATCCAGAGTTGGGGAAGGAGTGTTTGATTAGTTTGAGAGCTTCTTTTTAATTGTTTTTATTTTTACAAGTGAGGGTAGGTGGAGATGCTGGCGGTCCTATTTGCGCTTTTGCACATTTTCAGATTTTATACAAGAGAGAATGGGAGGCAGAGTCTTATGTAGGAATTTGCTGCAAATTTATTGATTTGTATTATGAAACATGCAGAACTTTCTCATAAGCGGCAAGAGGAAAAAGTGTAGTGTTGTTTAATTGGGGGTTGGGTGTTAGTGAAATAACTAGGAGTTTCTTTCCATTGTCAGCATTGTGTCGCCTGGAAACTTCTTGGTTTGGGAGTTTATGGTATTTCTATGGGGTTTTTTACAGCACATAAAAAAGACCTACTCAGTCACAAGAGTCCATGAAGGTCTGCTTGCCGTGCAGGAACCCTCCCAGACCATATAAGCCAAACACAGTAGTTGTCAAAGGTAGAAACCTCTTGTTGCAAAAGATACAGAGTAATTCTTTGTTGACACGAGAGTGACACACTCAGGCAGGCTAATTTGGCCTGTAAGAATAAGGGGAAGGAGAACTGTGTTGGCATAGCAAATCTGTTCTTATAACTAAAAATTGATTTTGACCTTTGTGGAGATACTAATTTCACCTCCTGATGAAAGAAAATTTTGGGTGATTGCTTCAGGTCTGGTACAAGACTTGAAAAATTCATCAGTGATTTTGATTTGTTTTGACATGTTTTTTGGCCAACTATTGAGTTTTGTATTTCTGTTTCTCCTAAGTATTTGCTTGCAGGCATTGTTGCTTGTTTGTTTGACTTCTCACTGCCGTGGCAGTTGAACAGCGTTGCCCAAAGGTCCCAGCATTATTCTTCATTCCTGTATAACAGGACTCAAATAATAAGAATGAGACAATAGTCATAAATGAGATTTCAATAACAGAAATACCTTTACAATTCTGTAATCTGTTTGGTTTGCTTGTTGTTCTCTTTCATAAGACTTACCTTTCTGACTTTTATATATTCTTCAGTAAGAACATTATCAAAAATTACTGTGTTTATTTAGACTACTGCAGTGCCTTTGGCTCCTGTCATTAGGATGGCTTAGTGAAGAGTCTAGAAAATAGCTCCCGTTACTTTGACAACAAAACCATTATAAAAACCTTATTCTAACTCATTTTCAGAGTCATTCCAGGCAGCAGAATAACCCGTGTCCCCAACCCGTGTTCAAGGGTCAAACAAAATGTTTGGTCTGTGCTCTGTTGTCCCACATCAGAGAATAGGTCCAGGTGGATTTTCTGGGGCAAAATTTCCTCTGTTGGCATTAGATGTTGACGGCTCTGTAGCAGAATTTCTTTCAATTAGCACGAGGCAGACGTTTAAATGTGTGTTTCAGGTGATGCTGGGGAAGAGCCACTAAACAGATGGGGAGAATTCATGCAGGGGTTCAGAGCAAAACTAATTAATTTAATTGAAAAACTAGGAATCATTCCCCTGTTGAGAGGGTATGAGCTAAAGATGGTGCTCCAGGTTCTGTATAGTGAAGAACTGAACAGATTTTCTCTGAAATCTTTATTTCTTCTGAAACTGCTGAGTAAGTTCATCTCATCCTAAAAATGTGGGTTGGTTTTGTTCCATCAATTATTTAATTGTTCTTAAATAAACTCTGGATCTAAAAAATAAAAGAGATATTTGACCTGCCCAATTGTATATACTGGTTTAGTTTGCATCAATATCTGGAAAGGGAGAGAAGACAGTAACAGAATTTAGACAAAAAGATTCCTGAAGCCATCTGCTCCTCTCCTCGCAGACGTTAGATGTTTATAGTACAACAGCAGAACATGGAATGGCTCTCCTTTCCTTCAGGACTATGCTGTCTGTCTGTAAAGCGAGCACAAAGTAAAGTGAAGATGTCTCATAGGCAGCCACAAACTCCAACTGATTTGCAGTCTGGTTTACATACTTCTCAAAAATCTTAGCAATCCTTCGCCTTCCTGGAAAGCCATTGTGGGATGATGCTGGGCTGATGTCACAGATTATAGCTAAGGAACTTAGCTTATAGCTAAGCCCCCTTCAGGGGCAGGATCACAGTTTCTCAGGTCTGGCTTAACCCAGCAGACTGTGTATCTGTGGTTGGACAGAGCCCAAAGAGACAGTATAAAAGTAATAAATTATTAATATCTGGAAGATGTAAAGCTCAATGAATAAGTAATAACTTGCAGCACTTTCCTTTTCTTAGAAAAATAGACTGGCTGTATTTTTTAAATTTTCCTTTCATTGAGCATGTTTCTTCTGTTGCTCTTTCTAAGTATCCTAAGGTACTGAAACTTAGGATTAATTTAACAAAAACTAAGGAAGTTATACCGCTGCCATTCAGGCTGAGAAAGAGGAGGGAAGAGATGTTTTCTGAAAAGAGCTTTTGTTGATTTTGCTAGTGGAGAGGGAGGGTCTGGAACAGCTTAGTGATTGCACAGCTGCTTCCAGCAGCATCTCCCTAGGAATGTAGTAGAGGAGATCCTACTGTGTGCCTGTGGAGATGGAGGCACACAGAAAGGTACAGTAATTTTCCTGGTGTCATCTCTCTGGTTAACAAAACTAAATGTTTAAGGTGTCTCCCAAGTCTCATATTTGTGTCTTCCTGGCAGCATAAGACAGGGAAAACTTTTTAGACAAGCACATGTAGCATGCAGTTTAAAAGAAGAGTGAGCTGGGATTTTATCACTGGCCACCACTACTCTGCTAACACTGACAGGGATGCAGTCCTTTACCTTTAACAGAATCCAAGTTGGGCTAAGCCCTTTGGAATGCCCAGCCAACAGGCACATTTGGAGATCGCCTCCTGTTTGAAGTGATGGTTTCTCTGCAGTCCTGGTAGGATTTCAACCTCGATAAGTCTGCTGCACCTACTTAAAATCCCTCTCCCATGTTTCCCTGGATATGGCATGGGCCCCTCATGTCCTGCAGTGCTTCAGTGTTCCCTTCCAATGTCATACCACCTGCTCCTAAAATGATTTCTAGATCACTTGTACCCCCATTTATTAATCTTGCTGGCTTCCTTGTATTTCAAAGGATCTAAACGTGAAAACAGTAAGTGTGTGCACAGCCTCTGTGCTGTTTTGTGCAGCAGCTTCTCCTCTTGTTTATATGCATCATTCAGCAGGTTGTGATCCCTCCATATTCCTTTTACCAGTGAGGTTTGGGTTCATCCACATTAGTCTGAATTGACCTGTTGCCCCCTGTGACCACCTCCTTGTTGGTAATGGAGCTAGAAGGGCTATTCTTGAGAAGAAAGGGGAACTGATACTTATTGAAGGTGTGGGATCTGCTCAGGTCTGGGGGTGGATCTAGGGAATCAGATCTGTTCTTCACCTAGGTGCAACAGGCAAGGTGCAACAGGGCTTTTCCTTCCACCTGTGACTTGTTAGAGAATATTGTCACAGTGAGTTTATTTTGTGACTTCAGACACCTCTACACAAAGTCTATACCTCTTCTTTAACTTCATATTTCTTTTTTTTTCCCTCCCTCTTGGTATGTCATTGTTTTCATTAATGTATTGGCAACAGAGCAGCTGTTTTTGCTTTGTCCCTAACGTTGGTTTCTCCAGCCAGACTTCAGAACTGGAAGATCATTGAAATCTGTCTTTTCTGTGACTTTTAGGCAGAGTTGGGTGCTTCACTTTCCCCTTTGCTTGCAAGTATTTCTTTTCATGCTGTAAAATCAACGTGTTCTGGGTGCTTTTTCTTTAATCTGACTGCTGCTAACGCTGTTCTTTTCATTAACAGGTTAGCTTCACAGGAAACCCATCACTGACAGCCTGCCCAGTGAGAAAACTCCAAGGAGAAGTTGAGCGCAGACAACATCTTGGAGGCAGTCCATGGGGACTGTACCAGATCCTCTGAGATCTGCCAAGCTTTCCCTTGTCTCAGCTTCTGCAGAGGAGGAGCACCTGGGAGACCTGCAGTCTGCTAAACACCAGCCCCAGCTACCCAGCGACCAGAGGACCAGCAATGGCTTCCCATGCACACCGTCCAGCCCAGCTGCAGTTTGCTTGTCTGAGCTGAAATGCGCAGGTGCTGCCGGCACACAGAGGTGTGAGCAGTGCCACAAGGACGATGGGAGCCAGCTGGAAGCCTTTCCTCCTGGGCTCGCCAGCACGGCTGCAGAGGGGCGTCCTACAGCTGTAAATCCTTCTGGTTGCTCCCAGCTGGCAGGCAGCGGAGCACCGGCAGCATCAGCCCTTCCTGCAGCAGGAGCCCTCTTGTCGGGGCAGGGGCCAGAGATGATGCCAGCCCCTCAGAGCTCCCGGCAGTTCGTGCAAGGCAGCCAGGTGAAAACGAGCTCCCTGACGCAGATAGATGACTCTGCCTTGAAACCTCAGGGGACTGATGATCAGCCGGCACTTGAGGTGTTAAATTATTCTTCCCCCGGTGATCCTATCAGGGGTAATGAATCCTGTCATACTTCTCAGGCAAACCTTCTGCAAAGAGGGGAAAAAGACAGGGGAGCAGAAAAAAATGGTTCCAGTGCATGTCAGTCAGCCTTGCCAGCAAGGCAAACCGAAGCTGACCTGGGGAGAGACCCACAGACCAGTTTGGAGGCGAACAGCGGGACTGCAGACACGGCGCAGTTGCAGCCCGCAGATAAAGCTGAAGCGGTGCAGAGCAACACGGCACCAGCCCAGTTTAGCCACAGGAGTCCACATCTTGTACACAACACGGACCCCAGGCCAGGAAGTCCAGGCCCCACCCAGCTCTCCAAATTCAGAGAAACAGGTACAATGACGGTTCAGCCAGAGAGCAACTCTTTGACTCAGGAAGCTGTAAGCAGGACATGGCGAGATGCTGAGGTTCAGGCTGTGGCTACCGTGGAGAGCAAATCCGCCTCCACCAGTCCCAGCATCCTTGTTGCCTTCTTGAAAGGGAATCCTCCTCCAGAGGAGAAGGAAGAACTGCACGTAATTTACCAAGGAGGTATGGGGCTGAGCCAGGCTACACATACTGACAGTTTATCTCCACAACAAAAGTCCCCATGTTCTCCTGGTATCACACCAAAATCGACTGTTATGGCTGTGACTGCTTCAGCCCAAACCCAGCCTGTCAAACCGCCTGGGGTCCCATCCGACATGGTGTCTCCAGTGTCAGCAGATAATGCAAAACCTGTTGTCCCCCTCTCCCCTGCAGCCATTACCTCCCAAGGGACATCTGTGGGTAATGCTGGAACGACCGGTGAAGCCTGCTGTGGCAAGGATGCTGCTCAGCTGCCAGTGGATGCTCCAGTCCCACCAAAGCCTGTCCCAGTCGAGCAGCTTGCTGTTGGCGCCAGTAATCAAACTCCATCCCAGTCTGGGACTGGCACTGATGAACCAAGCAACACTTCCCCTGCTGCTGTCCCAGGAACTGAGAACAACATGCAAGATCTTGCCAGTGTTGCAGGAAGCAGCCCATTAGCTTTACTCTGTAGCACAGACAGTGAAGTCAAGCAGAAGGAGATCCCAGCCAGCTCTGAGCAAAAGCCTGTGCAAAGTAAGGGTGCAGGTCAAGGGGAGGCCATTCCTTATCAATCTGTGGTAAAACCAAAGGAAGAAAACTTGGTGGTGCTTGATCTTAAAGGAGGCATGAGTGTTAGCAGCCAGCCTGCCACTGTCCACGTAACGGCGTGCTTGGAGGATGTAGGTGAGAAGGAGAGCAGAGGCCAGGGAGACACCAGCCAGTCTCAGACAGCCAGCAGCCAGAACCTGCAGGCAGGACTGACACCTAAGATGAGTGGGAGTTCTGCAGGTCTTGCCCATCCTGCAGCAGCATCGGCATCTCTCCAGCAGCAAGGCTTCCAGGCCAGGGAGTCCAGACACGAGCTTCACACAGCAGCGATTCCTGCTTCAACTCAGGCCTTGCCAAACCTGGGGGAAAACAAAAAGCAACCCACCCCAGCCATGGAGGCAAAAGTGCAAGTGAAGCAGTCCAAACACGTCAGGGATGTTGTTTGGGACGAGCAGGGAATGACGTGGGAAGTTTACGGTGCTTCCCTTGATCCAGAATCCCTGGGAATTGCCATCCAGAACCACTTACAGAGACAAATACGGGAACACGAGAAACTGATCCGGGCCCAGAATAGTCAGACACGGAAATCCATTTCCTCGGATACATCCTCAAATAAGAAACTGAAAGGGAGGCAGCACAACGTGTTCCAGTCCATGCTGCAGAATTTTAGGCGTCCTAACTGCTGTGTCCGACCTGCTCCCTCTTCTGTATTAGACTGACATGGTTTGCAGGGGTGCCTGGATCTCTGCAGTGGTAGAGAGAATCCCTCTCCTCAAGTCTCGAGTCCTGCTGTTCGGTTGTGTTACTGGGGTTGTGATGCAGCAACAGTGGAAAATTATTCCCCTTTGTTTTCTGACTAGCCACATGCTCCATCATGCCATTATTATTGTCGCAGCTGGTGTATTCCCACATTATGCCCCCATCCCGATTACTGTCAGATGAAAAGCTAGGCACTTAGCAAAAGCACAAATTTCAATTGCCACCTTGCTACAGGGAGAGCAGCACCTTCTGATAAAGCAGGAAGCGAGAGATTATCAGAATTTTTATGGGAAATTATTTGTGTGCATCATGAGGTCTTATACAAGGGGGTGGACTGGGGGAAGCTGTGGGAGGTGGAACTAAGGTTTAACACCTGTAAAGACCTAACACAAGACGGCTTTCCTGGTGTGTAAGTTACCTACGCTGAGGCAAATCCATGAACAGGCTATGGACATTGATCACTGAGCAGTCTCACTTCTGCTGATACTGTGGGGCAGTGTTCTCAGGTGAGCCCCAGGGAGCCTCTTGTTGAAATGGAGAACCAGGCAAAGAGTGAGGATCAGCACTGAAGGACTATCTCTTTGGGAGGAGCTAAATCAATGGGATTTTGATGGCCAGAAGGGGAGGGGAGGGTGAGAGAGGGGCTTTTTGTCCCCTTATGGGGACAAAATATACCTTAAGCCATGCTTAAGGTATAAGCAGGCAAGGCACAGGAGAGCATACTGGTAGATGTACCTACATCCAGTGGGATGGTGCCTGCTGGGGTGTTCCTGCCAGGTCTTTCAAAAGCAGTGAGCCATTCTGGCTCCTCAGCTGGGGTGGACAGCCCCTGCTCCCAGCCTCCCACGGCGCTGAGCACGTCTCCTCTAAATCACTCATTAAAGTGATTTGGATCTTTCTTCTCTCTTCAGAGATGTTCTCCCGTACGAGCAGGCTGTCCTGTCCATTTGGGTTCATGAGCCTCCATGTCTAGTGTGGGTCTTTTTCCCTTTTTAAGTCCTTAGCCAACTCTACTTTTTCAGTATTTTGGTGCTTTTCTTGCTGCCTTTCATAAAACCAATACCATTTATTAAGCCTGTGTGTATTTTGTTTTACCTAACACTCTATATTATAAACCATTATATTGTTAACTTGAAAAATTTACTTTATAGCAGTACTGAAATCTTGAGACAATCTTTGCTGTATTTCTGAAGTTAGAAAAGTTATAGAAACTGCTAATAAAAGGTAGCTTAGTGACTGTTTCTCCAGAATTGTGATATACAATGCCTCAAATGTATGTTGGTCACATTTTTCAACGTAATATTTTTCAGCCTGGGAAATATGTTTCCCACTAGCTTTTTATTCTGTCCACTAGAGTTCATAATGGGAGGCTGGGGAACTCCTGCAGTTTGTAGGAAATTTAGTTATCAATCCTGCAAAGCACTGAGGATTTGGATACTGTAGTCCTGCAAAGTACTAGAGTTAAATAGGAGTTACTTTTATTCCATTAAATATATTTCATGAATCATGATAATTTTTTTCTGTCTCTAGTACCACACACCTGACTTACTCTGTAGATCTTACTCTTACAACTTACTCTAAATCTTACAGGTTTACGCAGTGTAAATGAGTATTAATCTTTTTTTTTCTTTTTTTTTTTTTTCTGTAAAATGAACCTGAGGTAGTTCCCTTTTATTTAGGAGGCCAGATTTCTTGAGTGTATCAACTGGCAACCCTTCATAGTAGATGTTTTGGGGCAGTTTTTCCCCAACAGAAAAGTAAAATACTGTAATATACAGTATTTTAACCCATTTCAATGAAAGGTGTTGCCCCTAGGCATAGTACTGAATTGACTCCCAGTTTTCCTCTGGTGAATATCTGGGGGTTTTATGTCACGTCTTTGATCAATTTCTGTACGTTAATTCAAGTCCACTCCCACTTGTGATGCCGAATTGCTCATTCTGAAACATCACATTAGAGAGTGTCTTCCCACCTCTGCCTACCAGGAGGATAGTCTCCAGCCTTTTTTTCTGTTAGTACTGCTGTTTCCACCCCCTTCCTAGCAGTGTCTGAGATGTGAGTTTCATGTGAAATTTTGTGTGGGATTAATATTGGCAGTATCATTAGGTCAGGTTAGTTGACAAGTTCAGTGTCTCTTCCCACATTGTGTCCATGTCAGACCTAACGAGGTTCCCCGAGCTGTCTGTGGTTTTTGCTGTCTGCTGTTCAGGTCCAAGGCTTTGTGCTGCTCCTTTTGCCTCCCTTCTGCCCCTTCCCTCACTAGCTGTTGCCCAGCCTGTCTTCTTGTGAAACCGTGTCCCTTGGCTCAGCTTGCGTCCCTCTCTCTGCTGTCACCCTTCCTGTCGCGCCGTGAGCCAGCTTATTCTGAACTGTCCGTTTACAAATATCCTCAGTCTGAATATACAAATAGATTGTCTTATTTTTTTCAGGAGGAGAATAAACAGCTATCGCACATTCACCGATTTCTATGAACTTTATCCTTTAGCTTAAGCTCTGCAAAATATTTCTACCATATGGGTGGCTTTACTAAGACCAAACTGGGCTTGGCGATGAATGAGCAGGGTGCTGGGCCAGCACTAGAATTAATTCTCCTTTGTGAGGAATGGGAGATCTCCCCTGGTTCCCTGCAGCTTCTTTCAGCTGTGAGTCTCACTAGCCAGTCCACCCACACCTCCCTTCCCCACGCCAAATTTTCTTCTAGGAAAATTTCACTAATGCCTACATACCACAAAGCAGTGGTGGACAAGTTACTAAGTGGATGCATCTGAACAACTGCATGGGCATAACTGAAAAAAAAATTTACTGCTCAGCATGTATTCTGGGAAAATATAAGTGCAAAGATGCCGAGTGTCTGTGACACAGTCTAGTGAGTGCAGAAGTCCTTCAGATGTGTGTTTAAAGTCAAGCAATAAAGTGCCAAAAGCCAGCACACAGAAATGAGTCGATAATCACCAGCACATCTCATGGAAAATATTTTAGGTTTTGACTTTGCCTTGCTAGGGCAGACTGTAGGAAAGCTGCTAGTTTTAACACTGGTGATTTTTGCTTGCTCCTCCATACAGTGTCTGGATGAAAATGTGAATCCTCATATGGATGACACATGTTTCAGCAGCAGCAAAACAGAACCATGTTTTGGGTAGCAATTAGCAAATATTATGCATGTGAGTGGGCTTGTAGCAGCCAAGAAAGACTTGGTGTCTTCATCTGTCAAAAATGAAAGTGTGCCTGGAGTAGGGATATGGCAGAGAATAGGGGCAGATGATCTGTGTGCCACCACCCCATTCCTTTTCTCTGCCCAGTGACTCAGAATCATATTGCTGATGGTTGGATGACTAAAAACTAAGGAAATCCATTTGGGCTAATAAAAAGAGGGTTCAAAACAGAAAATACTTTGTCATTTCCAAGAGTAAATCTATATGGAAAAAAAGAGAAAAATACCTGTGTTGCAGCCTAGCCAGCTGAAGTAACTTTTAAATTCATTTTTTTGCAAGATGAGAAATTTTGGGAAACAAGCTTATTGTCACTATTCCCTCTTGGTTGCATCTTCTAGGAAGGTTGACATGGACAGAACCATTTATAAAAGCAGTGAATGAGAATAGAATATTTACCTCTAGTTTCACTTCAGGAGCTTTGCACTAGGAAAAGATGAGAATAATTACATTTCAGTGTTACCAATACAAAACCTGAGTTTTGGAGTATCTTGGTGCAGGCAATTTGCAATATAGTCCTGGATTTCATGTGAGGCTGTGTCGTATGTCTGTGTGTACTTGGTTGGTATCTGCCAGCTGTGTGTTGCTTTGGGGAAGAAAAAAGAGTGGGGAAGTAGCTGAATAGACAAGAAGGGGAATATCTGTCTTCTCCATTTCAGAGGAAAAAAACTTCTTGAATATACAAGAAGGAATTGCTGAGAAACATGGGGAGGAAGGGACCACAAGACATATAAAATAATGTATGTGCTTCACAAGGAATTCCCATTCCTGTGTGTGTAAAGCCAGTGCTTAGGGTCTGCCCATTTCCTCATTCTGGCCTCACACATTTTTCATATTGTTGGTGGTATCCCGTGGCTTTTAGGAAAATTAGCATTTCCAAAGGTTATATATTTGGCTAGTATTTATAGATATATCCAAATTCGATTAAATAAAACCTCTAGGCAAACAACCTCAGTTTATTACTGCTACTGCAATTGTAAAATGCACTGTTTGGAGAAGTATATTCAAGGGATTCAGAAAAAGTGAATGTATGCTCTGAAGATAACACTAAATTTTCTCTTGAATTTCATTACTATGTTGAAATGTTAAAGGTAAAAGTGGAAATCCAAATGAAGATCAGTGTTGAAGGAAAATTCAAATTGGCTGCCACTGGTTTTCGGTTTGGAAACTTGATGGAATATACCATTACAGTGTTTTATAATTTAGCTCAGTGTATGCAAGGTTTGTGTGAAAGCACAAGTTTTATTATCCTGTTAGCTCTGTTATCTTGTTCAGTGTCTATCCTTCTACACTTTTTAAAAATTAATGCAAAACATTACCAAGACAGAGTAAAATCTTTCACACACAGCTTAATGGGAACAGCTTCTCTGAAAGGGACAACTGATTGTCAGGCTCCATGGGCTTAAAAAGTTACAGCTGCAGTTTTAGTAACCAACATCGGCTGGTTTATTTTTTGATGTCTCTGTAATGGCTCTGTGAGTGGTCAGTATTTTCAGTTGTCCCAAAGATGTGCACATATATCCTTATCCAAATGCTGCACACTACCAAGTATCTCTAGGATCACTGGATGCTGCAGTGGTTCACGGACCTGAAGGTCAGGGCCTGTACCTTGAACTGGCTGCAATGTTCTTTTAGGGGCCTAAATTATCCCCCCTGAGTTAGTGTAGATGTTTAAAAGAATGAAGTATTACAGCTGAATTGAGCCAAGCTGAAATTACTATCATCTGGGGTTTTTTAAACTCTTGAGATTTACTGGTTTTTTTCTGCTTTGTGCATTTCTGAGTAGCCCTTCCTTCCTAGAATTTCTAATGTGGATTTTGCATCAAAACCTGACAACGAAGATCTTGCAAAGTGAAACATACCTTTCACCATTCAGGCTGCTTTTAAAAAAAATTATTACTGAGCCAAATCACATAGAGAGGAAATATTTTTTCCTCTAGGAAAATGTTTGCTGTAGGTAAGCTTATGTGTACATGTGTCCCTTTTTAAAAGGGGAGTGCGTGTGTGCAAGTCTCATGCATCATTCATGCTCTAATGACTTTTTCCCTTTGCCCTTCTGATTGAATGCTGGAGGCTTAGCATTTTATACAACCTTGCGGCAAGCTTAAATCACTCTGCAATACAGAAACAAGGATTTTCTCCTTATCTGGTCTCTAAAAAACTGACTATGGGTGACAGCAAGCATTGGAGTTCATTAGGAATAGAATCACATCGCCCCATTTGAAATAATAGACCTTAAGTTTTTGTTAGTTTTCTGCTTAGACTGACACTCTTTGGAGTAGAAATAAATTACATCTGCCAGCAAAGTCTCCAGAAGTTGTCTGCTGCAGAATATGAGTCTCAGATGCTTCTCAGCAGCTCTGCTACAACAGGTGACCCTTCTGCTTGAGTGTCCTCCTGACAGCACTTCCCTTAGCCCAGTTCACAATCAATAATTTCAAGTACATCAAAAGCAAGTTTAGACACTGCCCTGAGGAATTTCCATAAAAATGGAAGAGAAAGATCTCTGTGTTTGTGGCACATAAAATCACATCTGAGTTGTGAAATAAAGGTCTCAGTGGCACACTGAAAAGTACAGGGAGTTTCTGCCCAGAGCTAAAGGGAGGGAGCATAGCGGAACTTTTAATTCCAAAAAACTATGGCCGTGGATCAGTCAGCAGCAGAAGAAAACTAACTTCGGGGCTTCTAACAACGAATAATATTATTGTGGCGTTATTCATTTTATAGTTACACTGATTGAACGTGATGTACTGTACAAAATAAAGCTAGTATTAGGCTTCCAGGTGTACCGTGGCATTCATTTGAGACATACCAACAGAAGTTTGCATGTGAAGAAGTCTTACAGTGATACTAAAGCAATGTTACCCACCTGATCGAGTCCCTTAGGAATTTAATGTTTTGCTGTTTTACATCTGGTTTCCATGCTGAGTACAATAAAATGAGCACTGTCTTAATTATTCTGGGTCTCTGTTTGTAGGCTGACAGGGGAAAAAAAAGGACTCTTCAGGCTGGACCTTCTGGCTAAATCTGTGAATGTCTGTAAGTCAGAGCGGCTACGAAGGGCTTTTTGAATTCAGGCCTGAGACCTGGCACCTTGCAAAGCTTAGCATGGTGGAAGCTTCCAAGTGCTGTCCCAGCTGGACAAGAGACCTGTCTGCTTCCGTCTGTGTAAGTGCAGTTGCCTTTGCACAGCTGTTCATGAGCACAGGCTTTTCTGCATCAGCTGCTACTCTACCCTTCTGCATGAATTCACTCAGCCTTTCAGCAGTCCATTGCCACACAAAAACACATTACTCATCCAGCTCGGCAGCCCAGGAGCCGAGGTGGAAAACGCAGTGTTTTAACCCTGCTGTGTCACTGCTGTAGCAAATGGTCACCACCACCCACCAGCACACACCACACACAAAGCTGAGAGCATCAGCATCACAGTAACCATTTTTCTTCCCTAAAACAAAGAGAAAGTTTTGTCTCTGAGTACAAAAGAGCATAAGATAACTGTGGCAGTGAAGTATTTTGATCCGGCAGTGTTACAGGTATGGTATTTCCATGTACCTGACTTTTACTTGAAAGCATGAGGACCCAACCTCAGCACACACTTTACCCTAGGTGGTGAGAGGAGAGGAGCGGAACAGACTGAGATAATGTGGTTGCATGGTGCCTCTGCTACCCAGTGAGTTTCTGTCTGCTCACCCCAAGCTGGAGTCTCTCCCCAGAAAAGAGTTGTTTTCTTCACTGTGTTTCTGTACTTGTGTCTTGGCTGTGAGTGCTCCGTGTGCTTCAACTAACTACCCAGTCCTTTGCGTAATTGCAGGGTATTTTATTAATGGGCTTTGCTAAGATTCCTTGTCAGGTTCATGTTCCTGCATGCTAGTGGCTGTCAAACATTAGTCCTGAACCCAAACTGCCAGGAGCAAGGTGCTTCCCTGCAGTACCTGGATTTATTCAGCTGTGTGCCACAATTGACAAGGTCTCTCTTAGGCCAGAAAGCTGAGGTATCCCTTTTGTACTTCATGCCTGTAGTCTTGCTGCAGAAAGGAAAAAGCCTAAGGGACTGATGCAGCAGAAAAAAGACCAGTGCAGAAGCTAAGCTATCATTCTATCAAACCAATAATCACCAGTGCACATTTTCCATCTGATGCAGATTTTGTATCATATAGCGTGGCAGTTTCAGGGAGATAGTGCCTTCATATATAAAGAGTAAGTCTGACTTCAACTGATTTACTGAGGATGTGAGCTTTGCAACCAGCAGCACTACATCCTGGGGCATCTGCTTAGATTCTTTAACCTGCTAAAGGAACTGCTATGCCTTTAGGGATTCAACGCCATCAAAATGCTTCTGTTCTAGGTGAGTGTTACCACTCACAATAGGCAGTATTGTGAATGGAGAAGTTAAAATTTCCTCATCAAATTTCAAGTTGCTCGCTTCTTTGAGAACCATAAATGACCTGTTTGGCTAGCCAGTGTTTTAAAGTGTAGACACTTAAATCTGCAACTTAGTATTCAGACAAATATGACCTGATTTGTGAGAAGTGTAGGGTACTCTTACCTCTTGCGGAGGTCAGGTTGTGAAAACCTGTGGATGCCTGACATCACCACTATTAATGAGACATGTATACCCAGTGCAATAGTAACTCACTGTAGGCAACTCTGAGTTGTCATGATAGTGCACACAACCTACAGAAAGCTGCCAGTGCAGATTAGGAAATGGTAATTGTACGGTGATTGTATGGATAGCCAGCAGAACTAGGGAAGTGATCATCCCCCTGGACTCGGCACTGGTGAGGCTGCACCTTGAGTACAGTGTACTGGCTTCAAAAAGGATATTTTGGTGCTGGAGCGTGTCCAGTGAAGGGCAACAAGGCTCCTGAAAGGTCTAGAAAATGTGTCTTATGAAGAACAGCTGAGTGAGCTGGATTTCTTTAGTCTCAAGAAGAGGAGGCTCAGGGAGGCCTCATTGCTCTCTACAACTACCTGAAAAGAGGTTGTAGCGCAGTGGGGGCCATTCTTTTCTGCTGTGCTTGCAGTGAGAGGACCAGAGGAAATGGCCTTAAGCTGTGATGGGGGAGAGTAAGAAAAAAAAGGTTAGGGTTAGGGTTAGAAAAAGGTTTTTTCTCTGTTAGGATGGTCAGGCATTGAAATAGGTGGCCCAGGGAGGTGGTGGAGTCACCATCCCTGGAGGTGTTTAAGAGGCATCTGGATCTCACACTGGGTGAAATGGTTTAATGGTTTAGGGGTTACAGTGGACTGTAAATGGACTGGAGCTGGGTAGACAATTGGATGATGATCTTAAAGGTCTATCCAACCATGATGATTCTTGGTTCTATGGTGTGCCCCATTGCTACATATCAGCAGTGTCTGTAGGAGTTCTTACACTGCAAAGCACCCCTCTTCCTAAAGTATCCTTTGCACTTACAATAGATGAATTAAGTGGGATCAGCAGCTTGGAAGAGTGGGTACCAGCCTACAAAAGAATTTGCCTCATCTTTGTGATGAATTAACATCAAAAAAAAAAAAAAAGTTTTCTAATAGCCTGCTGTGGACTGCGGCACAAGGAAGGGATTTGGGTCATTCATGCTGAGGTTCTGCCTTAATTCCATAATTCTTTTTATTTCTTTTCCTAATTAGAAACCAGCTCATGGCAGTGCTTTTTCCTCTAAATCCACTTACATAACATCAGTGAGCTGAGCAGTTAAGGACATTTTTCTCATGGGCTGGTAGAAAACACGCTGGCAGCTAGGGCACAACCACTCGGCACCCACCTTTTCCTCGGCACCTGACAGAAAATGGCTGGTGTGCAGGAATGTCTGCTGGGTTCTGCAGAGCCCCCACGTCTGCGCTGAGCCAGGAACCGCTAGACTGTGTCACCCTGGCCTCGAGAAGCAGGAGGGACGAGGTCTGCCTGGGAACCGGCAGAGGTGAGGCCGTCCATGAAGCTACTCCTCCTGGGATTTGGGAGTTCCTCGTGTTTCTTCCCTTGAGATTTGTGTCTCTTCCTTTTTCAAGGATAGTTACTGAGCTGCCAATTAATAAGAGAAATTGCCTTAGTAAGCCTTAAGCTAGAGAAAAGCCTCTGGGGAGATGCTGTCTCCATGCATTGAGTTACTTACGCTTCCGAAATGCCTGGGCTCCCCTTAGGTTTTGGACACTTTGAGCACCTGCTCTGTAGGCAGAGATTGGTGGATAGGTTTCTCTGTTTTTTCCTGGCTGCAGGAGAGAAGAAATGGGAAATAAATAGGGCTGATGGTTGCTCAGGTCATGTCCAAATATTTCCCTGCACCCAGTGTAACTTCAGCTTATTTAAAGGAGAAACACTGGCTAAGAAAGCTGAGAGCCATACAGCAGCTTAGGTAACACCCTGTAATGAGTCCTGCAAATTATATGAGGCAAATACAAATGCAAAATATGCTGCAATTTTGGTTCATTACATGAAATACTCTTTGTTACACGTTTATCTCTTTGCTTTCACTGACATGGCTCTGCATACTAATATATTTCTCTGCTAGGAAAGTTTTCCTGGTATATCCCCTAACTTCCCTGCTGCACAGCTTATGCTACAACAGACTATACCCTTCCTCCATGCACCCATCTTCTTTCAGAGAAGAATAATTCACTTAGTGTAACTGAAAGCTCTCTGCAAAGTGCTATCCTCTGCATTATCATCTTGGGCTTTATTTTCCTGGAGGCTGACAGTGCTCTCTCTCCTCCCAAACTCACCTACCTTTCCAGCTTGGCTCAGTTGATGATGGACAGCTGAAGAATGAAGCGGTTGGTCACTCACTCTCGTTTTCTCTTCACTTTTTGGGTGTTGCCATGATTGATACTGGCAACTGTCCTGTGTTTCCCAGTGTGCGTTCCCATCCTCTGGGGACGTGTCCTGAGATCATTAAACTGACTGCAAACAACACAGTCAGTACATGGTTTCTGGGATGGATATGGGTGAGTAGCCTCTTCCCCATCTGTCATTCATGTCTCTGCCCTTGCAAAGCCAAAGACAGGTTCTCTGGCCTGGTCCCCTGCAGCAGCACAGGTGGAGCAGAAAGCATTCACATTTTCTCCACAGGATATCTCCCTGAGATGGCACAATTTCCACAGGTACAGAGCTGCAGTAACCATCTCATAGTGTCCACTCAGAGATATTGCAGAGAGAAAAGCTGTACATTTGTGCGCTTTTTTTTTTTTTTTTTTTTTGACATTTTCTTTCCAGCCTAGCTCACATACTGGGGTGGAAGTGCTACTGCATACTAATTGATGGCACTGTAGAGAGAGCCTACATAATTGAAGGCAGTCCCTAAATGGTCCTAATTTCTGCCAAAACAGAAACTGGAGCTTTTTAGAACCAACTCCTGACAAAAGGAGAGCTACCTGGTATGGCTTCCAGCTTTTTTGATAGCTGCACATATGGAGGTTGTGTCCAGCTTCAGCACAGCTGGTCTTTTCTGTCTCCACTGCTAGCTGAAAAAGGAAAAACCCGACATTGAAGCCTCCCTGTAACAGGGCACACTCCTCTGTTCTATTTGTCCAAGCACATATAGTGGCACAATGTACACATTGCTCTTTCCTGCCAGTCTGCTCTGATCACACGCTTTTCTAGCATTGTGAGGTATTCAATACCAGCTCCAGAAGAGCTTTCGTACTTCTTTAACTTGTTTGGCAAGTTCTGCTTGAATAAATTTTCTGAGTCCTTCAGTGCTGTGGCTTATTTCCTTAAAAGGTCACATGCCCAACCAAAATCCAAAAAATCCTACATTTTCAGATGCTGAGAGGAAAAAGAGGTTTGGCGTCCCTGTCTGAGAATGCAGCATGTGCAACAAACAAGTGTGACTGGGAAGAACATCACATTGCAGAGCTTTGCTTTGATAGTGAAGAGAAAAGGTCTGTAGAGGAAGGGATGGGCTGGTTTAAATGCTCCTTTTCTGGAGATGCTCTGCACCTTTCCAGTTGAATGAACTATATTTTGAAAAGGCATTTCAACACTGTTGCAAGAGTTCAGTTTGGCTTCCGAAAATGAAGTGACTGACATGTTTTCCAAAGTGCTACAGTGTGGATGAAAATGAGCTCATTAAAAGAAAAATAACAATTTAGATGAGAAGCCTCTGAGCAGCTTTCCTGTAAGACTGGTTTCTAACCAGTGGTCTTGGCAGGTTGGACTTTGCAGGGAGGACAGTGAGAAAGGAGGCTCCCATCTCTCGCCACCTCGGCAAACACCAGGTGTATTGGTGATGTGCGTTAAGCTCAGGAGGCAGTAGGGGCTCTGACAGGTGGGAAGAGGGCAGGGGCACGAGTGCTCTTCATTACTTAAGCTCAGTGAGCTGGAGCCAAGAGCCTAAAGGCATTTGATGAAGATGCAGCAAGTTGTAGCAGACACCTAGGCATAACATGGGTAAGGGTCCATCTCAGGAGAGATGGGAAAGCCTCCAGTGACGGCTTGAGAAGACTCTTTATCCTGCAGAACAGCTGAGACAATTAGGGAAGCTGCAGGTAAGATGTAACACAGAGTTCTTGCTTATTGTGGTGCCTTTATTTAAGGTTGGTCCAAAGGGTTGTGAAACTTAAATCTGTCAGGTGGAGAGGATGGAGATCTGGGTTGAGAGGTGGGACTGACAGTGGGAGTATTGCACTACCTGGAGCATGTGATGTTATTAATACATAGCAAGGAAAAGGTACAGCTTTGTGGAGAGGTTTTGATTCTCAGTAGAGAAATAAGGTGGTTTGAGATGCTTGGCTGAGCTTATGGTTCCCACTTTGCAAATCAAGAATAAGAACAAGAGAGAGTTAGATCCAAAGAAAAGAGGGACAAAAGAGCTAAGGCTGCAGCAGGTGTGCCTATGCTCCCACCAGGCAGGGCAGCCCACGAGGTGCAAAGTGGCACAGCTGTGTGGACTTACCGTAGAGTCACACAAAACTCTGTGAGGCCAGGCTTTCCTCTGGAAGTTTTAGTGTTTCCCTCTCTTTTTTTTTTTCCCCATGAGACACGTAGCTGCAAAAACAAATAAGAAGTCCCTGGTAGATTTTTTACCTTAAGTTTTTATTGGTTTTAGTGGGAGAAAAATATGTTGACTGAAGTTTGATACATAGAAAAGGCAGATGTATATTGATTGTGTAACCTACCAGAGTAATAGAGAAACATGACACAAAAGCTTTCTCATGTGTGAAAAAGTATCTTCAGCACTCTTTTCACCTTAGAACTCCAAAGAAGAATGAAAATGTGCTCTAGTATTTTGGATGTTTTTGGCAAGTTATGGGGGATTGCCATATATTTCAAATGAGATCTCTTTTAAATAGAGGAAAGTTATTGAGTCCTCTGTCGTGTAGCTCTCATGCCAGCCCTGCCTGCCTTGTTTACCAGGGACCAAGCATTGCCTGCAGGTATACACAGCACACATTGATTTTAATGTCACTCTAACACACTGCACACAAACACTATGACAGTTCTCAGGAGCAGCACCAGCCACGTGGATCTTTAACTCTTTCTTGCACTATGCCTTTGGCATGCAGGGCCTGAAGTGGATATGACCTTGCAGAGTCTCTGTTTCTATTCAGTGGGGCAAAAAATAAAAATCTGAAGTTTATCTCTCCAAACTGCAATGATTATCTTGAAACTGTGCCTTTGGCATAATCGATGCAGCTAACCTGCAGGTAGCTCTACATCATTTCTTGCACTGCAAATTAATATCTGACTGAAGAATCAATTCTAAAGCACTAAAAGACTGTTGGCAATAATTGTGCACAGAATTGGGTCCTCCCCTGCTGCTAGCTATGGTGTAGCATAGAAAAGCTGGGAAGAGTGAAGGTCACTTTGACTGCATTGTTTGAGCAGAAGGGTAAGCCTCTATGCTTTGCTTCTGAGGGAAGCAAATATCTTTTTCCTTCCTAACTTTTAATGAGCTGTCAAAGCTTGACAGGCATCTAGAGGAAGCAGCTGATCTTGGCAGGATTCTTGCACTGCAAAGTTAATTGTCCCCTCTGGAGACGATGACCGTCTCTATGTCTATACAGCTATCCAGTGCCTTATATTCTCCTTGATAAACTGTTTCAGCTAACTATAGACTAAACTGTATTTTAAACCCAGGGGAGTCAGAAGTGTCGCATAAGGTAAAATTTTCATGTTACAAGTAGCAAACCATCACACCCTGGTAAATTTTTTTTTTTTTTAGCAAAGGAAATACCTTCACCCTTCACAGTGCCTGCTGCCATGGCTTGAGGCTGGCACGTTCAGTGTCTCATCTCTCCCTCCTCCTGAGATGACCTTTTGGAAGAATTTTGTAAATGGATGACCCTGTATTAAGGAAACCAAAGGGAGGCAGCTACCCAGCATGACTTCTTAGGTTGTGGTAATAAAGTGATTGCATATAGGCTGTTCCTCACAAGAGCAGCAAATCTGCAGTGAAGAGGGCAAGTGTGTTGGGCCAAGGTTTAGTTCCCATGTCTCATTCCAGTGAGTAGTGCTGTCTCTGCCTACTGAACCACCAAGGGACGGGTTAGTCTTATGACTGTGTCATAACTTTGTATAAATTGCCATCAAAATGTCTAACCAGTCAATTGTGGAGGCAGCTTTAACTCTTACTTACGTAGATGACACTTTTATTGTAGGCTATCCCAAAACCATTGGGCAACAGGGAGTCTTGGGCACTGCTGCGTAGGTAGGTTTCAGCTGATGATGTAGGCACCTTAGCATTGGTATTTAAAGCCTTAGCCTTAATTTCTGAGAGAATGAGACGCTTCTTAGTCTTCTAATTACCTGCCATATTTAGAGAAAGTCTTTCCTTCCATGTCACTTGTAACAGAGGGTGCAAGCATTTGTTCCTCTAGTCTAAGAGAACGGTTTTTGCTAGGATGTGCTGATAGCAGGAGAAGCAGAAAATGCTGCAGTCACACTGCAGGATGCTTTATAGCTTCTGTACTGAGACAAAGCATTAAAACCCTCTTCTCTTCAATGTACAAAGTGCTCAGGTTTGGGTTTTTTTAAAGCCACCCAGCTGTTCATCAGCTCATGACCTGGACAGGAGTGCAATGTATGGAGGCCATAGTGAGACAATGCTGGCTGGCAAGTATCAAAAAGTGTCAGTAGCAGAGTCTCTAATGTTGTCCAACTAAATCACTTGGGAGTGTTTCATGCAAGACCAGTAAGCTTCAGCTCAGCCAGATGCGTGCAAAAATTAGTGAACGTGTTTCTCTGGCATATGTTAGACAAACTGTTCAGGTGACTAGGAGGGTCTCTTCTGATGATAAAACCTGCAGAAGACCTGTTCATCATTGGGGTTTTCCATGTCAAAGGACATAATCTTGCAGAAAAATAATGCCTTCCAGAAGCTGAGCTTACTCACCTCCCACAGGGATTCGGCAGGAAGCAAAGGCCTGCAGGCTGATCTCTAGTAAGTGGAGGCTGATGGCCTTTGCATCCCTTTGCTAAGCAGACAGAATTAGTGGAGAACCTCTGCTAATTAAATGCATTAAATAATGCTGCTTCCTGGAAGAATCTGTAAATCAACACTTGTATGTCCATCTGCCCAAGCACCTGCCATACAAACCTGCAGTATCATCACCAACAGACCAATGACACATCTCAGTGCCCGTGGCCCCTCTCCATCTCTCATGTTATGCAGGGACACTTCACAACATGCCATCTGCAGAAGGGTGAATAAGGCACAGCATCCACACCATTTTCCCTGTGCAGCCCAGGCTACCCTCAGGCAGTACATGCTTTGGTTACTCATCAATACCACCTCTGAAGTCCTGTGATTACTACTTACAGTCTTACCTGCATCAAAGGAAAGGAGGCAGCCAAGACTTTACTCGATGGAGGGCAAGGTTGTGGGAAGCCCACTGTAGCAAATGTCCTGGTGCTTTCATGTTGGGCCAAACTGTCCCTGTGCAAGATGGACACAGCCTGGCAGCTGGCCAGCAGCCAGCTCTGCCTGTGACCTTCACTTCACCCCAGAGACCACAGCTTCCTTTTGGCCAGGCCAAGTGTCATGTTATGTTAATGCTGTCTTCTTCCTAGGATCACATGCAGGGGTTGTAGAGAATGGATTTCCATTTGACTTAATCTCACCTCTACCTTTGCAGTAAGAATTCCCTCTTGAAGTCTTACCACTCCTTAAGCTTAAGTGATGATCAGACTAAAGAAATTCCTGAACTCCTCCAGGAGAATCTTGAGCAGCAGAGCACAGCAGAATTGCTCAGCAGGGAGATTCTTACTAGGAAACAAAATTAAGAGCTTTAATTTCCTTCTGAAAGGCAGAGGGAATCTGCATTTACCTATTCTTTCAGCATCCTAGTTGGCTTTTAGATCAGCCAGCCCCTGGACTGCAATCACCAGTGCTCTGGGCATTGCAATCGACTCGGACGACTGCCCTGGAATGTAATGAGACTGCAGCATATTGAGAATAATAATGCCCATCATACCCCTCAGCTGCACTGTGTTTTTCTTTCACATAAAAGGGAAGGGACTCTGGTTTATGTAGCTTCCTCTAAAGAAACATATTAGATCTGATTGATGTTAAATCTGAAAACAATTCAAAGCGTAGCTGTTAAACATACATGGAAAAAAATCACCTCTTTCTTCCTGTTCTAATCAATGGACTGTCCACAAATGCATCTGCAGCTTCTCGTGTTGGTGTTAAGTTGATTAAAGATTTGTATCTGAATCAAACCCCAGGGGCCAGATTATCAGCTGGAGTTAATGAACATAGTGCTATTGACTGCAACAAAGCCATCAGTAACTTAATAGCTGCTGATGAACTAACTTTGAATCTGAATAACTCCATACACCTAAGATCTGAATCTGACTTGCACAACCTCTGTCCTGTAGATAGTGAGACTGAACTTTGCACTTTTTGGGGGAGGTTAGATGTTACGTTTTGAGGTTTAATTCAACTGAGCCTTTGTCAGAAATTCAATGTTCAGAGTTGACAGAGCACAGTTTATTGACTATCTTTCGACCTCCCAGTCCCAGATCGTTTTGTTTTACTGATCTATTTTGTTCCAGTCCTCTTGGGACTGCAGACTCAGAGGGCAGGGAAGCTATCCAAAGTTGTACAGTGCCTGGTATGAAGGGGCTCTTGCCTCCTGAATTACTTTCTTCCTCTTACCTGAATATGGAGTCACTGAACGCTTGTGAGAAGCCGACAGGGCTGTTAATGCTACCTGTAGGGGCATTCAGCCCCTCCACTGAAGTGCCCTTGATTTAGTTAGTCATTTTCTTATCATAGAGTTTATATTCAGAAGTGACTGAGGGGGATAGTGCTCTTGTTTGCTGTTTCCACATCTGCATATAACCTTCCCAACCCCAACCTCTGGCAGAACCAGAGCCTGGTCCCTGATCTCCCCCAAATCCCTGCAGCCTTAAGGGGGGTTTCCTTTCCTCACCACATCTAGGGCACAGAAACACTGCTGTGGCTCCATGGTTGTGCCATGGATCCTGTTGCTTACCCTCTGCTTTGGGAAAAGCTGCAGTCCTGCCTGCAGGCCTGATGGCAGTTTTGTGCCTGGTTAAGATGTGTAAACCCAGTGCAACTAGATGTCTCTGCCAGGAAGGCACAGGAAGCATCTCATAGCTACCGTGTATATCTGGGGTTGCCAACAAAACTAAACAGAAGGTTTGGGGTTTTGCTAATCACCATCAAGTGACCTTTTAATCCCATTCCCGTGAATGTGTATTAGGTTAATTTTTCAGCTGGCAGTGTGTGGCTGTGGGTGACCACACTGCAACTCCAGCAGTGCTTTGAGGACAGCTCCTTCCATTCACCAGGTGTCATCAGGGGGCTCATTGCACGATGCTCTAGTGAAAGTCCATGGTAATGGGCATTTCACATTCCAGATTTCATGGGCCTGTTCAAGCAGAGATGGTTTGGGAGGCAGAGAGCATCTGCAAATTCAAACTTCTCTCTGAAGATGTGTCTGAGAGATAACGATGATCAATAGCATAATAGCAAATAACAGCTTGAGGCATCTGGACTGATAAGAAACAGCCTGGCTGTGGAGGCGGAGCTGGCATAGCCTGTATAGTCACTTGAAACAGATGGAGGAGTGGGGCAGATACTCAGTTTACATCAGTACGGCTTTTGTGCCTGTGAATGCAACAGTGATCAGGAGATGCTAAAGCTATAATCTTGTCTCCCGGGTATTTTTACAGGGGACTTGAGATATAGGGAATAACAGACTCTATTGGCAGCCCTAAGCCCTGAGGGGATGAGTGCTCAAAATCTGAATGTTAAAGCAATCAGAGGATTGTGCATGAGGAAGCAAGAGAACTCCTCATCTAACGAAGTCACACTTGTTTCAAGGGCAAGCATTTCTTTGGCACTTCTTTCATTATCTCCTAGTTTCTTTCTTTTGCTGAGGGTCTTCACCTTGTTGCAGAGAAAGTGGCTGTGGTCTGTGATAGTGTGTGAAAGAATGTTTTGTGCCCAAACTATATTGCCACTCTGCGGCAAACATTACTTGATCATCAATATCCATTTTTTTGCAGTTTGCTTCAATTAGAAGGAAAAGGTGCCCTGCTGCCTTAGCTGTCAACAATATCTTCAATTCTCCTTAAATTTACTGTTAACTGCACCTCATGTTCGTTTAAGGCATTAATAGCATATCTTTAACTTACCTCAGATGTAACTATATTCAGGGATATATAAGGAGAACAGAAGTTCAATGAATCTTGACAGGTCATTGTGGGTTAGTTTTTTGGTTTGGTTTGGTTTGTTTGTTTTTTAAATAGAGAAACTGAGACTATTTAATGTTGGGTTTAAAGCATAAAGCTTTAAAGATGTGAGGGTCTCCTCCACACCATTCTCTGCAATTAATTAAGTTATCCCAATGCTTTAATACATAGTTAGAGTCTCTTATGCTGAATCTTTTTAAAGAATAAGTGTCTTGCAGTGAGACTCTACTACTAAAGTAGTAATTTTAGGGAAGGCAAAAATAACAGCAAGCCCATCATTTTAACTAGGCAACATTTCACTATGCTGAAACTGAGGTCTCAGACAACTGTATTTAGAATAATATTACAAATTAATCTTTCTGGTAGATGGGGCCTGGAAAGACCAGAAATGGATACAAGAGGGATGACCTAACCATTTTTCTTGGTCTCTATATTTATACCATTAGACCACTGCAAAATCCTGGCCTTTTTGAAGTCACTGGCAAGATTTCCACAGATACTGAAAGTTTGTTTTTGATTTTTCCTTGGGGAACAAGTCTTTCCCTTGAAGTTCCCTGCAGAAAATAAACTTCAGAAACAAGTTTGTGCCAGCTTGAGGCCCAGCTGAAAACCAGGATACCTTGTAAGTGGCATTCTATAGGGACAGTCTTCAGGTGTCTGTCCTGCTAGGTTTGCAGGATGAGGTGGTGGGTAAACATTCCTCCAGCAGCAGGCTTCCCTGTAGGAAGCCTTTGGCACAAGTTCAGAACATTAGAGGTCCAGAGCAAAAAGCCATCACTGTGGTCCTTGAGGACCCCTCAGACAGCTCCATGTCCAGCATGAGGCTCAGAGAGGGGCAACAGCCCCAACCAACAAATAAGGGGTTATTCTGGTGACTGGGCATGTTGCGAAGTGCTTGTCTGTAGATGGGTCATGCACACATCCCCTCTTGCAGCTGGGACACTGGGGACACTTGATTCAAGAAGGCTATCTGCTGTTCACTCCATCCTCTTTCTTCACTGCAACCTCCCAGACAGACCAGGCAGGTCACCAGTGGGTTTTCCCTCTTAGTGTTAATTTCTTGAAACATGTTTATAAACCATTAGGTATACTTTTCATGCATTGTTTCTAGCCAAGTGAATGTGTGGCCCCAGCTGAAAACTGCATGGCTAAGCTAACTGGGACCAATATTCATGGTTTAGCCCTAACCTCCTCTTTGACCCCTATATCTTCCCAGGAAGCCATGCCTGTATAAATCATTTCAATGGGAAGAGCATCCTTCAGACTACACTGTCCTCCTTCCTATTTAGATAAAGCTTCTACAGAACAGTGAAAGGAGCTGTGTCAAGGGGATATAAATAGACAACCTTTCTAATTGAAAACATGTCTGTCATCTTTAAAATAACAGCAGTGAAAAACAGTCCAGGGATATGTGTGACAGATGCCCTGTAATAGATAGCACAGGAGTCATCTATCAGCACTGCCTGTCCATTATTGTATCTGGAGTGCCTTTGAAACTACGAAAATGTTTTATTCTGATAGAAGAACCCATAACAAAATTAAAAATCTCTTATGATTTGAACTCAGGACATTTTCACTACAAATAGAGCTCAGACCTTATTTCAATATCACCAAATCAGATTCTTCACTCCTTCCTGACAATTTAGGCTTTGCTATTGACATGATTTTCCTAAATCTTTTCATCATTTCCAAGTCTTGTCCAAGAAGCATGTTTAGACATGTTTAGCTCTAATGCCATGGTGTGCAGGACTCAGAAGTCCTTTTACTTCTGTTTGAACTAGACAGTATATGTTAGCAACAGAATCTCTTACACAAACCAAGTAGACAGAAGGTTCTTGGTTTCTTACTGCAAAAAGTATGATTTGGCTAGAGAATGCAAATGCTACCAAACCGTCATGAGTCCATGAAAACGTTGAATAGCTGCTCGGTGGTTAAAAACTCTTCTTTCTAGCCGTGAGCAAATGAGTTACAGAAACAAGATATCAAGAACTGCTGAAATTTTCTGCAAGTGTTGCTTTGTGGTGATTCAATTTTCCCTCCACTCCCGGAAACAAGCTGTGCTATTCCAGCAGCGTTTTGAGGCAACATTTTAACTTCATTAAATGCTGTCATTTTTTACATGTACATTCCAAGCACCTTTATACTGAGCTTCTTCCTAGTTACCCTCTGTCATGGATTCAGGTGGCTGGGATTTTGGTAGTAGGGAGGCCATAGGGGTGATTTCAGTTAGAAGCTGCTAAAAGTTTCACTGTCCTATGAAAAAGCCAACGACAGCCAGCTCTAGGAGGAATTTCCTGTTGCTGGCCAAGGCTGAGCCAATGAAGGTGTGCCTCTGTGATAACATATTTAAGGGAAGGCCGGGTCGTAGAAGAAATTCCAGCCCAGAGAAGAGCGGAGGAGAACATGGGATAACAAGCAGACTCCAAGGTCAGCTCCAGGACGGGGAGAGCAGGGGCCTGAGTGGGGGAACCTCCCTCTCCCCCTCCAACATGGGAAAGACTGAGAACCAAGGCCCCTGCTGCTGGTGGAAGACCATTGGGGTTTGGAGATTCCCTCCACCCTTCAGCTCATGGAAGAGCCCATGCTGAAACTGGTGGTTACATGAAGGAAGCTGTGACCCTGTGGGAGGCCCAAGGATAGAGCAAAGTCCTGCAGGAGACCTGTGAACTGTGGAGAGGAAAATCCAGGGTGAAGCAAGTTTTCCTGTGGGAGACCCAGGCCAATACAGCTCATTTGTGAAGGGATGACCCATGGTACAGCAGATTGGGAAGAACTGCTGCCCAAGGGATAGACTCATGCTGGAGAAGTCCATGAGAGAGACACCATGGAAACAGGGAAAGGACTCAGAAATGTCCCCCTGTAGCCTGTGGTGAAATCCATGGTGAAATAAGTGTCCCCTTATACTACCATGGAGGAGTAACCTACTGTTCAACAGAATGGGAAGAGCTGCAGTCCAGGGGAGGGACTGAAACAACAACAACCCCCCTTTTTCCTGTCCCCCTGCATTGCTGGGAGAAGGAGAGCAGATCTGCAAAGAAAGAGGAGTGGGGAAAGGTGTTGTCTTATAAGACTGTTTTATTTTTTTACTCTTCAGCTCTTATTCTGTTAGCAATGAATTTAACTTTTACTTTATTAGTAATAAATCTAAGTTTTATTCTCACTCTGAGTTTGTTTTGCCCATTAACAGTGCCTTCTCCTAGTTCTTATCTCTACTCAAGAATACTGGCTGGTTTTTATTCTCCTCTGCCCACTTGGAGAGAGAGGTGGGGGGAAAGCATCTGTCAGTGGGTGCTGGCTTCTGGCCAGGGTCAAAGGACTATACCCTGCCACAGAGTCACTGGCTACAGTGGGCTGGGAGTGTACACATCTTCATTGCTGATTTTCAAACATCTGGCATTTAAAATTGTGAAGTGACTGATGCAAAAGCTTCTCCAAGGCTATAGAGGTTCTGTTCACTCCCCACTTGTTGTCTTTCACATAACATCAATACCTGAGCAGTTATAGGAGGTCAATGTCATCCAAACCTGGTATTTTGGTCCTTGGTTTGGCTGTCAAAGAGGCAAAAATTACTGCAATTTCAAGTTTGATGCATATGCTCTTGCAGGCAAAAATGGTAATAAATCAGCATTGATAAAAAGAGATACAATAACTGTGTAGAGATCAACTTCATGGTTCAGTGGAAAGTGTGTCCAACATGTATATAAAGTAATAATCTGAGCTATTCCTGTATTGTTTTTCATTGAGTTACTTTGTGTCAGTATTGTCTATCCCAAATATTTAAAATATCATCAGAAATGTCATAATCTTCATGACAGCACATGTAAACTAATTATCTCTCTTTCCTTATTTTTATGCCTCTAGGATTTTTGCCCATAGCTAAGTGGCTCAGAAACTTGGAATTAGGAGATGGTAAAATACTGTATGTAACAGCATAGCCACTTTGAACACTTCAAATACTGTTAAATAATCAAGAACAGGTTTGTGTTCTCTGAAAGGGCAGCACATGTGCTCTGTAACACTTTTCTAAATTCTCCTTTATTCAGTGTAGCAAAATTTGGTCCCACACTTTTTTCTGTAGAAATGACCAGCTGAAAATTAGGTAAAAACTATCTAGGACAAATCAACAAGGAGAAAAAAAGCCACTGACGGTATTTTTGTGCTGAGCAGAAATTTTGCTTGTTTCTTATCGTGAGCCTCAGTAGTGCTCTCATTGAAGTACTTGACAAGTTGCTCCACTTAGACTGTTAACTTATGACAAGCAGAGTTAGAAAACAGGTTTTCTGTTGCTGGACTAACTCCACAAAAGTCTGCTACATCAAACCCAGGCTCTGTCTAGCCCTGCTCAGCTGTGATTCAGCTCCTGCTCTGTGTTATCAGCAGAGTCAGACTACAGCGCATTTGGTTAATGAGCATGTTTGTGTGCCAGTTGCAAGCATTGTGATTCAAGTTGGGCTCACACTGGCCCTTCCTTTTGTTCTGGTTTGTTTCCATTGCTGGGAATGCAGAAGGAAAAAGGAAAAAAAAAACCGCAAACCAAACCAAAAAAAAAAAACCAACAAACTACAAAACCTTGGCAGAAATTTTCCCAGATTTTCACCTCTTTTGAACTAAGTGGAAAATGAGGACAATGCTCAGCAGTGTTCATAACTATAAATATCTTCTAAAATGAAAGGTAGCTTAAAACTGCAACTCATGTTTTGGCCTGAAAACTCCAAAGCCTGAGAACCAATTTTACTGACTTGAATCTCAACAGTGCTTGAGATTCCAAACAAGAAACCAATGGTACCACTACTGAATAAAATCTCCTCCTTGTAGGATGGTCATATCCATAGTGTTGAGTGAGAGTTGCTGTCTGTAGCATCTATTTTCTGTGGTTGTAATATAGCAAAATCATGATCAGCTCTGCAATAAATAATGGTGGACCATCCCTGTGTTAGCTCCTAATGGGAAAATGAGGCTGTTCAAATGGTTCCCTTGTGACTGGCTTTTCTGTACACCTGTTAGCAATATTTTTTATTTTTGCCTTTGCCTGTGAAATTTCCTGGTTTTGATTCTTGCAGAAGTAAATATTGATTCAAGTAATTTGTTGCTAATGCAGGGCTTGGCCTGGATGCTAGCTTGATGCTTCTGCTTTGGGAAGGTTTGCTGCAAATTTTAGCACTCACAATAATAGTGTATGCATGCACTTAGCATACTATAGAGCTTGGAGTCATTTAGGTTGGAAAGCACACTTAAGACCGTAAAGTCCAGCCATATATGTATGATTTCCAAGTTCACCTCTGAACCATGAAAAAGTTAGAATTAAGGACTGAACTGAATGTGTGACTAGCGTATGGCTGAGATGAGTTAAAGTCTGTCAAATACTAATACTCAGTCCTTTTCCATAGCAACCTTCCTTGTTTTCTCTCCCGCAATTCCGGGCAGCTTCATCAGCTTAATACTTCCTCTGGATGGTGAAAGAGGCCAGTGAATCTCCAAGGTCTGCAGAAAGCTGACAATTACTCAGTCTTTGATTCACCAACAGAGACAATATTTCTAAGAGCATTTCAGGCTTCCCAGCATTTTGGTGCTAATATGACTCAGCCTGCACTAGAGGAATCATAAGTATTCCAGGAGTTTCACTGGCATTTTCTGTAAGCTTAAAATACATTTGCTGTTTTTGTGTCAAAAGAGGAAACTACAGACCACACCTTAGCACAAGTGGCAACAGAAAGGACTTTTGCAGGAGAGCAACAGTGTTTTTGAAGCGTTTCTGGAACCTTGCAAGCAGAAGATAAAAAGAGAAAGAAAACTGGATATAACTCTGTTTTGCTAGGCTGTGCTTTTCCTTTAGGCAATTAAAACTTTAATAAATACTTTCCATTTAGATTATGATGTAAACACAGTAGCATTGGCAGCTTTGGAAATGGCATAGTAAAGATGTAGCTAAAAGGTTAGCTCTGCAAAAACCACCACTTGTAGGATAATGGGCTGTTACTGCCTTCAGCTTGAGTATATTGCAATGGCCATTATTTCACGGTTGAGCTGAATAAGGCAGCTATACTGCTGTATTTTAAAAGTTTTATTTTACCCACCAGGAAAAGTAAAATTAAAAATCTTAATGTAAATCTGAATTTAGCATGGCATCTGTGGCAGCTGCTGCTGGATTATCTGAGAACAAATGGGACTAAGCATTTTTGGTCAAAACAATGATTTAGCACAAGGCAAATGTTCAAAGCCAGTTTGCAATCCAGAGATTTATCTTTGGGATATCTTTTACACCACCAAAGGCAAGAAACAATACAAAATAGGAATGATAGTTGTTTGGTTTTTGGTTTTTGTTTTTGGTTTTTGTTTTGTTTTGTTTTTTTTTAAATGTGATTAAGCATGAACTTCAGCATATTAGAAGCTGATAAAACTAGGCAGTTACTTCTTTCACTTGAGTAAAGCTGCCCCTCACTTTTGTAGATTGCTTGGTCAATCACAAATATATACTTTTGCAAATTTTGTTGAAGAGTTTCCTATTCATACTTTCTGATTTTTTTTCCCTTTCCTCTAAATGCTGTTCATACAGCCATTTATTGGTTGGATGTGAGAGGTGACTCTGGAGTTCATCTAGACCAACCCCCAATCTCAGAGCAGAGTCATCTAGAGCAGATTTCTCAAGGTCATGTCCAGTTGGGTTTTGAATATCTTCAATGAAGGAGATGTCACAACCTCTCTGGGGAACCTGTGCCAGTGTTTTTACCACCCTCACAGGAAGGAAAAAAAGAGTATGTTTAATTTTGTGTTTGAATGGGATTTTGTGTACTTCAATTTGTGCCCATTGCCTCTTGTCCTGTCACTAGATAGCACTGAGAAGGGCTCAGTCCTCTCTATCCCTTCTCCCCATATCTGATATTTTTGCACACTGATGAGATCCTCCCTCAGCTGTCTCTTTATGAAGCTGTACTGTCCTAGCTCTGTTTCTCCTTATATGACAGATGGTCCAGTCCCTTAATGATCTTCTGGTCCATTCTCTGGTTTCACTCCATTAAATCCATATCTTCCTTGTATGAGGAGCCCAGGACTGGACTCAACACTCCCTATGTGTCTCACCAGCACTAGAGGAAGTATCACTTTCTGCTGGCAATGCTCCTCCTAGTGATCCCCCAAGAAGCTGGAGGTCTTCTATGTCACAAGAGCATGTTGATAGCTTATGGTCAACCTGGTGCCCACCAGAATCCTCATGTCCTTTGCTGTAAAGCTGTTTTACAAACACTTGGCCTTCACAAGGTACTGAGGTGTCGGGTTGTTGCTCTCCAGATGCAGGAGTTTGCACTTGGCCTTGTTGAACTGTGTGAGGTTTAGGTCAGCCCATTTCTCCTGCCTACTGAGGTCCCACTGGATGGCAGCACAGCCCCCTGAATATCAGCCACTCCTCTCAATTTTGTGTCATCAGCAAACTGGCTGAGGGTAGACTCCACCCTCTCATCAAAATCATTAATGAAGATGCCTAACAGTACTGACATCAGCATACTTTCCTTGTGTACTCCGCTAGTGAATGGCCTCCAGCTGGGATTCATGCCACAGCTGGATTTCATGATCATGACTCTGAGTCTGGCAGTTCAGACAGCTTTCAATCTACTGTCCCTTTATTTAAGTTGTACTTCATCAGCTTGTCTAAGAGGATGTTATGGGAAACAGAATTGAAAGCCTACTACAGTCCACTGAACAAATAAACAACATCCTTTTCTCTCCCCTCACCAGTGATCTCATTATTATCAGGTTAGTCAGGCTTGTCCCTTCAGAAATCCTGCTGACTGCTCTATCATCTTATCCTTTGTGTGTTTAGAAATTACTTCTTCTATCACCTTCCCGGGCATCAAAGTGAGGGATACTGGCTTGTACTTCTCCGGATCCTCTTTCTTGTCCTTTGTGAAGACAGAAGTGTCCTTTCTTTCCATTGTCAGAAACCTTCCCTGAGCAACCCAACCTTTGAAAGATCAGGAAGACTGGTCCCACCGTCATGCTACCTGCTAGCTCATTCAGCACTTGTGGGTGCATCCCATCAAAGCCCATGGAATTAATGTATGTCCAATTTGTTTAAATATCCCCAAACCCGATCCTCTCCCACGAAGGCTATGTCTTCCTTGCTGCAGTTTTGCAGGTGTCAGGGACCTTGGATTGCTTAAGGGTGGTCCTACCTGTGAACACTGAGACAAAAGAGACTCTGTGTGCCTCAGGCTCTTGTGTGTTCTTTGTTACCAGGTCCTCTTCCCCTTGCCAAGTGATATCTCCTCTGTAGGCTTACTTTTTGAAAGAAAACATGTAGAGTAATCCCATGAATATCACTTGAGCAATTTGTATTGCCATTCAGCTGTTGTGCAGCCGTACAGCAAAGCATGTGAATTATCCTTTTGCTGTCAATAGCATTGCTCATGTGTCCAAAGTTAAGCACGTATTTAAAAGCTTTGGGAAATGGGCCTTTCATTTCCATCAATGTGAAATGCTTGCAACACAATCTGTTGCTATTTAAATCTTGTCTGAGACATCTACAGAGCACAAAATTGTACACATTCAAAGATCAATTTAAAAAATTGCTGTGAGCAAAGGAAAATGATAGAAAATAATGGTGATTATTAAGGTGGACTGGGAGCTGGACCAGACTGCCATTCTCATGCTTGGTATGTTTTACAGAGCTGGATGTGTGTGTTTGAATGCATTTGGAAAAGGGCTGTATATAGCCTGAAACACTGATCTCAAAACAAAGAAGACTTAAGATAGGTAGAAAAACTTAAACTCATCTCAGCTCTGAGCACCTCTTTTCCACAGATAAGGAGTTGCCTCTCCTAGGAGCACTGATACTTTCAGCTATAGAAATTCCAGTCTTGGTTTTATGGGGCCTCAGATGTTTTCCACAAAGCTTGATAACACAAAGCACACTGCTGAGTGTCTTGCCAAGTCAGCCAGTTCAGCATCCTTGGGGACACTTTGCTGTGTATATTGGCCCATTTCTTTGTTAGTATCTCTGCTAGGATGCATGGATCTTGATTGTAATGAGAACTTTGTACAGGGTACAAAAGGAGTTAGCTAGTTCCTGTAAATGTGACTGATCTGGAGTCAGAAATTAGTGGTTTCAACTTTGTCATACTGATGATGTAACTCAATTTTTTGAGACAGAGGAGTTGCCTTTCTAAATTGTTTCCGGCAAGAGCTATGTCTTTGCACTACCTCTGTCCACTGGGAACCATGGCTTTTGACTAATCTGCTACTTAGAGACTAATAACAGTCAATTATTGTAATGGGATCAAGATCACAAGTCCCTATTCTGAAAAGCAGCAGAGCAGCTTTTGAGAACAGCTCTTCCCAAGAGGTTATAGAGATGACAGCCTGACCTCAAGTTGTTAAAGGCTCTCGTGTAAAAGTGAGAGATTAGTTTGATTTAAATTAGCTCTACCAGATTCCAACCTGGCTGTTTGAATACTTCTTCCTGAAATTATCTCTCAAGTTTCAGTGAGACTTGGTGTAACGAGGTTCTTTGCCACTTACAATCATTCTGCTATCTTCTGTCTTCTCTCTGGAATAGGGCTTTGTTGACACACAGAAGAGTGGCTGCACTGAGGTTAAACATGAACTGACATAAAAATGCAGGTTTTAAATTTTTGCAAGTGTCTTGAGCTTCCTTGAGGTTAAGAACATGAGGAAAACACAAGCATTTAACATTGTTCGTCTAGGGATACTTTTACTTGATTAACATGTGCATTAATAGTGCTATCAATAGCACCATCTACCGCCTTCAGGATAGCAGGACACAAGATAGCAGAGATGACTAGCGAAATGAGAAGCTGGCACCTAAAGAGGTTTTTCTTCTCACCTGCTGGCAGCAGCGATGCTGGAGAGCCACTGCATCCACCTCTGTTCTCACTGCAGGCAATCTGTTCAGAATCTGCACGGCAAATTTCTTGTCAGTGCTTTGCACATCTGTTTCAAAGCTATTGGAACCCTCTTTTCAGATGCATGTCACCAAAGCATCCCATATGAGCTGGTAACAAATACCAGGAATGTTCTTTCTTCCAGCACTTTGCCTAATCTTATCCACTTGCCTTTGTTAGTCTTTATGCCAATCTGGGGGCCAGTATCACCTTCTCCTCCTTGCTGCCAACCCACTGCATCTGCCTCTCTGCAAAACCATCATAACACGATTTCCTTTCTCTCCCCAACATCAAGATATGGGCAGTGGATCTTCTGAACCTGGGGCTAAGTCAGGCAAGGTAATACAGATGAAGACATAGATCTCTTCAAGCATGTAACCTCTTGATCAGCTGACCCAAACTATAATCATGAGCTGATAAAAGCCATTGTGCATTTTATTAACCATACAATTTACATGTTTAAGTAGGAGGCTATAACAATCCACAGTTTGAAGAGCTGCCTGAACATCAGGACATGACAAGGTCTCTGTCCTTTGCACAGGTCAGATTAATGACAACCTGCCTATTAGGCGATCTGTAATTTCTTTTCCCCTCCCAGGGTTCCATAGGACTTTGGACCTCGTGGCTCTGCAGAGTCACAATCCCTTATCTAGTTCACTAAAAGGGAGTTTTATCCTGAAATGAGTATCATGAAGTATTATGAAGCATCTGCAGATGCTCCAGCCCCGTCCCTGAATTTTGGAAAGCAACCACCTTATTATTCACTCTAGCTTTACCCGCGTGTTAAAAAGGAACAAACTTTTCTTGTTCCTCTCTTTGGCCTTTTTTGTTGTTCCAGGACAGGATGTATCACTTATAAATCTAATTTCTTATAAAGAGGATATCAATTTCTTGTGCTGCTGCTAGTTGCTCTCCAGCATTCAGAGAGCCACTGCTCTGCTCCAGAAAACTGAAAGATTTAAAAAACCCCACAATCATAGGCAAGGAAACAGAATACTCACAAGTGACCTAGGAATGAGTACCAGGAAAAAAGCAGTTGTTTCCAGTACTGCAGAGCCAAGGACACGTGGGGTATGGACAAGGATTTTGAGGGGGAGACACTGGTGTCCACAAAGGAATAAGCCTACAGGCCTACGAACCCTGCAGGAGGCATGAAAATTACCTCTTTCCTCTTCCTTAGCCAAGCATAGGAACTTAATGTTTTTGGGACTCTCTAGACTCTAGCAGAAACAAGTGGCTGGGTTCAGCAGAGACTGTAGTTAGAGCAAGGGCTGGGATGAACAGAGGGATTGTTCTCTTGTGTTTCTCTGACTGAATCTTCTGCAGGAAATATGCCAACCTGATTGTCCAGCACAGGGCTTAGGGTGAGACACTCAATAACAGAAATGAAAACACTCCTCATGCAGTATGTTGCTGCGGGGTTCTCTGAAGAAAAATACTGTGTGATTGTTTCATTAAGGGCTGTATAATGATGCATCTGCCTTTGGGGTCAAGTTAAAGCTGTACAGACAGCCCTTGTTATAGCTCCTCCTCAGTTCTGAGTGATGCAGATTAAACAGCGTTCTTTCGCTGCAGAATTTGGGGGTGTTGTATAAATTTATACCACAAGGAAGGCAGTAAGTGACAGCACTTTAAAGATCTGATCAACAGAAAAATAAAAGAAGAAAAAGCAAAGCCAAGCAAAACCACCAAACAGTTGAAGAACACACCAGTTCCATCTGGATTTAAAGATTAGACATAGATAATATCAAACAGGAGTTAAAAAAAAAACATCAGGTGCTTACAAGACACTCAGCACCATGTCTGAATATTAATTATGAAGCTGACTTAAAAACTGAGGTGCTTCTATTGGCTGTTACTAACTGTTGTAGCAGTCTGACAGGGCAGCAGTGATGGTGTGAACAAGCACCTTGGTCCTTGGGAAGGTCAGGTGTTCTACTTGTACTCATCAATTAATTGGTTAACCTATGCTTCAAGATGTCCAAACCACTGACAAATGCTTGTGAAGTATTTCAGCACTGCTGAAGCACTTGGGCATTCACTGCAAGCAACAGGAGGAAATTTAGCCACTGAGTAGCTCCTGGGCTTGGCAAGACCTTACCTCCCCTGCTTCCCTGTGCTGCACCATCCTTTCCTCCCCATTGGCATACACAGTGTATTTTTCAGGTCAGTACCTTTCTCCAGTCCCCCTGCTGCTGTCTTCTGAGGTCCTTAATCACAAATGCATCTAACTGGAATTATTCTGGGACCTGTTAGCCTTCATGTTATTATTTTGGCTTTTCATTAATCAGGGAGGCTTGATAAAGGGGATTTCCTCCAGTGGCCCTGAGATGGCAGGCAGAACCCTGGTGCTGCTCTCCTCAGGAGAGGGTTTTCTTTCAGTGCCCTGATGGGTGCCTGTTTCTGTCCATTATCAATCTCTGCAAAAAGCAATTGACAGCAAAGGTCAGCTTGAGTTGCTTCAAGGCAAACTCCAGGCCCCTTCTTTGTACTTCTGGACAGGTGAAAATGTCATCAGTCCATTGGCAATGACCTGTGAGTTTTCTCTGAGGCCCCTGTGCTGATACTGAGGAGTGGCCTTTTTTTGCATACGGCTCTGAATAGTGGGAAAGGAAGAAGTTGCTTGGGTAGGGAAAGAATAGAAAATGGATCGGGCAAATGGATGAGGTTGGATGGATGTGTTCCATCATGTGCTATGTTCCGTAATCCAGAGTGAAAACAATTATTAGCAAGTACTCACAGCAGGTAGGACATGAGTTATGAAAATTACCTTGTTGCTGTTTTCTCCTCTTCTGAATCCTGATTCTACTCTAAGGGGTCTCATGAAGACTGATCCCAAGGGGTTGAGTGCACGGAGAGGCCCTTCAGTGAGTAGTGCACACCAATGCTGTATTCCTGTGCTGTTATGTACCTCTGTATGTTGTGTACTTCTGGGAGCAGAATTCTTTGGAGAATCTAAACTCCCTTGTAATTCCAGCACTGTCTTTGAAAATAATGCTACAAGCAAGGGTACCCTTTGCTAACTGTGTGCTGAGTCAAAATGTCAAAAGGGCATTTGTGGTCCTGTCTTTGACTGCCCGTGGTTTTGGGGTGTTCTTGATGATAAGCATCCCCTGGGGGACCAGAGCCATAGGTGGCTATTGTTTTGGGTATTCACAGGGCATACTCTTTCCTTACTGTTTGCCCCCCAAGTTGCAACTGAAGCATAGGGAGGCCTTGCCAGAAGGGTACTGCAGAATCTGTCTGTATCTTCACTGTGAAATGGGGATTGTGCTCCTTTCCTGTCATGGTGAATACAAATATTCAAAGAAACTGGGCTTTATAATTGTTTCATCTACATCCAAGATAGTGTTGTTTTCACTGACCTTCCATAGTGTCTGTATGACCCTTACTACCCCTGTGAGCTGTGAAATATAAACACAATTATCTATGCATGGAGACTTTCCCATTTCCACTCAGGACAGGTACAGCAAGAGGCAGCGACCCCCACTGCTTTATGTTCCCTTTTATAGGCAAGGGTGCTGTGACTCTAAATCATTAGGCACTGTGTGGGATAGACAGAGTAAAAATTACCTTGCAGCCTCCGATCCAGCAGACATCAAATCAGTTGTCAGCTATAGCAAGAAAAGAAGGTTATGGGAAAAAAACCCAAACAAACAAACAAAAAAATCCAAGTGTAAATCAGAGTAATCAGTCATGTCTGAGTGAAATCTGTGCACATCCTTTTTTTTTGGCCAGGCTTTGACAAGCCATAGGAGAGCTGCTGTCTCCACTGCTTCCCCACAGAAACTCCCAAGCATGGAGAATCCTCTTTCTTTCTGCAGTAAGAAGCCCATTGTGTATGTGTATATGCATGAGGGCATGGGGTTTTTTTTACTAGCTGACACTGCAAAGAAGTTGAGTTAGAAACCAAAATTATGCATTGTACTTGGAACTCCTGAGCTGTGGGCAGTGTGAGATCATGAAATGAATGTGGCTGAGTACCTCCTGTTCATCTTGCTGATAATCAGGCTCTTAAAAAGCTTTGTGAAAGAGCTGAGCTGAATTCTGTGCTAACTCAAGCTTGTTGAACGGCTTTTCCCAAGACACTTGTAGGTGGCAAAAATGTGGAAAACCTGACAAAGGATTAATCTTCTCCAGGAAGAAAATCTGTTATTCCAGATGTATAAGATATACGGAGTTCTGTGTGAGTCACAGGATGACCGGGTAGGTAAGTAGGAGAGAGGGGTTCTACTGCAGCAGATAAAACTTGATTTCTTCTTAAATAGAACAATTTCGTATTGGAATCTTTAAAATAAATCCAAGGTTTTCAACCCCTTTCTTTTCTCCTCTTGGAATGGAATTTTTCAAATAATTATATGGTTTTTTATTGTGGCTTGTGTTCCTGACATACCTCCCATTCCATCTGACACAATCTGTGGCTAATTTGCTGAAAGCAATAATTTATTGTTATGCATTATTTTACCCTTTCATTCAGCAGTATTCTATTAAGACACTGTGCACTGCAAACCTGTGTTTGAGTTTTTGTGGACAGATTCATCACATAGTTTACATCTTTGCAGCTCTCCCTTCTCCAGCCTAGCCACTGTCTGAGTGTATCAGGGTCACTCACTGCCCTCTCCTCTCACAGACAGCCCATGGAAAGGGGAGATGGCAGAAGCTGGACAAACTCTCTGCTTCCCTTGCCTGGTCATCCTTTATTTGTCTCTCTTGCCAAGGGTCTTTGACACTGAAGAAACAAGGAGGGGAGGCCATTGCCCAAGGGGTTTGCATCCAAGCAGATGTTAGAGCTGGGGCTTCTTGAAAATTTCCAGATGAACGACTTCACAGTGGAAAACAGCTTATTGACTAAATGAGCATGTTTGTGGAATGTGTCTGCTTCCCATGGATAAGACCTCTTCTGCTGAAAAAGGGAAAGTCCCAAACTCAAAAAGATTTCAATTTGGAAACTCAATTCCTGTAAAACAGTGTGACCCAGAATTGCCATGTCATGTGTCTTTCCCTAAAAAGCCTGCCCTTGGACTACAGACGGGAAAAAAATCTACTGGGTCCCCAGAACTGCTTCCTGTTGCAACAATGTTCCCATCACATAATCCATCTTCAGACCAAGTAGGTTTCTGGCCTTTACTCCTCCATACAAAAGCCTACTCCAGCACCTGGCTAGGTTTTAAGTATTTTTATTCTACCCTAAAGTTATTCACAAGCCATAGATGCCAGTTTGACTTTTTCCCAATTTGTTCCATACATTACAACTTTCTCCTCTCTCTGGTGTTTACTATATTGTAGCAGCAAGCAATCATATTTGTTAGCAGTCTTCATTTTCCAACATCAAGCTGAATTTTCTCCTCTCTACTTGATCCTTCTAGTTCTTTTCTGCACTTGTTTTCATTTAAATTAACCTCTTATGAAGCAGGACTGAACACAGTACTGCAGGTGAGCTTATGCCCACACCTCAAACAGCAGAACTGATATTTCTTTGAATCAGCTGGAAACACATTACATCACAGATCCTAGTATTTTCTTTGTGGTTCCTTATCAGGCTACAGGTAAAGCAGATCTTGGACTTTCAGCTAAAGAAAAGGGTAGGAGCAGGGATCATCTGACCAGAATGTCAGTGAGGTGAGGTGGTGCAATTTCAGACTTGAAATAATAGAACACACCATTTTGGCTGAAAATCTAACATTAAAAAAAAAAAAGAAATTCTTCTGAAGAGCTCTAGATCACTCCCTTGGTACTAGCTTTCAGGTCACTGAACAAACAGTAAAGAAGTCTGTAAAGCCTGGACAAAATCAAATTTACAGAATCTGGTGTGACTGAGTTTTGCTTGGCTTCAGGGTGCCTAATTTCCAACCAGAACAGGTTTGTTTTACAGGTTGCTTTCTGAAGACCATTTGAGCTGGCTTCAGCTGGGATGCAGACTTTTACAGTAAATCAACTTGTCAAATGCCATTTATTCTCAAAGTGATTATTTTACACACTTGGTAAATGCCTGATAAATTAAAAATATAACTAAAAAAACTTGTAGGGCAATAACAACCACCACAAGATCTTCCTTTTTAACCTCTGCAGAGCATCTGGGGGGCCACAATATGGCCTCAGAGATTTAGCACAAAGGATGACTTCTGCTCTCCTTCTGGGCAATGACAAACTCCTCAGAGACCAGAGACTCCTAAAGCAGGGTCAGATTAAATGCAAGTGTTATATGTTTGCACCATGGAGCTTAAGTGCAAGTTCCTTCATGAGTGGTTTGTCTCCAGTGTCCAAATCCTGTCATGTAGCCTTCCCTGCTCATATGAATTAATGGGCAGGATCCTTTCACAGCGTCAGATGTGGCTCTCTCCAGTCTGGTACTCAGAGCCTTTATTTGTTATTTACACAGACTTGTATTGTCAAGACAATTAAATACCACATGTAGAGAAGTTTTATTTAGGCCCAGGCTATATATTTGTCTTATACTGATCATGCTTCATTTTACCCTGCAATAAGGGACATGTAATTTCTGTTACTTGCGAGATTAAGCTCACACATGTAAAAAAATGAAATTTTCAGGAGGAAAAAAAATTAACCTGGCCTGCTGCAGGTAGCTGGTCACTGAAAAATGAACATTTTTGATATGTAATATTGGAGATATTTCCTTTACCAAAATATGATAGGAAAAAAAAAAAAACAAACAACAACCCAACATTTATTGTGCTCCACATTTTTTCTCCTCTTTCCTGTTTATCTCCCTGGGGAATCCTGGAAACTCTTCCTTGCTTTCCGACAATTGCCCGGAGTGACTGGAACTCTTGAAATAGCAGCATCCAAAACACATTGGGCTGTGTTTCAACCTTTTCACAAAGTCTAGGCCATATTCAAGAGCTTGGATGCTCTTTTCAGTTGACTTAAGCCTATATCTTAGGCTAAGGCTGCCTCATTACCATGTGTTAGTTGAACTCACACAATGTTGCCCAGTTCACAGTCAGATTCCAGCGGGGTTCAATCTGTCTAAATCCAAGGTCCTGGACTGCACTGGGTACTGAGAAGTAGCCAGACACAGAGGCTGGACTGTGCTGGTTTTCTAGACCAGGAAACACAGACTCAAATTTTTAAGGTTTTTTGCATAGGATAGACATCCCGTTAATATCCTCAGAAGTGTGTCTGAACAGCAGCACAAGCTCCCACACTCTTGTCCCATGGGGATGCTAGATATCTTTAAGCATGCTGCAGTCCTGCCAGCTGCTGCCTGGATTTGCCTAGTTTTAAAAATGTGTGCAGGTTTCACCAAGCATAATTTTAAAAACCATATAGCTCACTGTGGGATAGGGTAAAAATACTATTCTCTTTTCTTTTACAGCTGTTGATCTTTAATAATTTAATTGCTAAGGCTGACTGACAACACGAGGTGGGGGCTGAGATGGGAAGAGAAAGAAGGGATAAACATTTCTTATTTGCTTGTGAAGCTTGTCACTATTCTCAGAGGGTATCCAACAAAGTTTTTTTACTTTGCTGTAGGCTTGTTATGTTTTTTGGCACTCTGATCTTCCCATGTCTCCGTATTTCAACTGCTTCCTGTGTTTCTGAATTCTTTATAAAATGTCTCAGCAGCTGATATTGGGTAGAAAACACAACAATAACTTTTGGAACACAGCGTGCTGCTCTTCCCTGCTCTGAGTTGGCAAACCACATACATCACCCAGCCAAAGTACTAACCACACCGAAATATATCTATCTCAGAGGTGGGGTGGGTGTATTAAAATGTGTGTGCTCAAAGTGAGACACCCACAACCAATGAGCACACTGAGAATGCCAGGGCAGCACTGTGCCCACAGTTGCTGGTTTCCTTGCTTAGTTTTAACTAATAGACCTGATCCAAAACTTACCAGCAGTCCATGAAATTAATAAAATCAAGTTTAGGTTTCCCCTGCTAAGATGGGATTGAGCTATGGCAAGCAGATTTCTTTAACTGGTTGGCACAATGCTGGGATGCAGACACTTTCTACACCAAGCAAAACTCTTTGGGATGCAGTTTTGCTGAGATTTTTAGATATATGTACTTTTTTTTATTATTATTATTTTTTTTTTTTAGCCAAGACAGGATTTTCCTTGAGTCTCTCTTATTGACGAGGCAGGGGATCCGGCGTGAGATTAGAAACTGCCTGCAGCAGTTATCTAGACAAGAGGACATGCCTTATGCATCCCTGCTGTTTGGTTCGTTGTGAAACCGCGGGTTACCCTCGGCCACGAAGTGCAATTTCCTTTTGCTGCCTTGCACCCATCCCCTTTTGCCACAAGATGGGGATGTAAGCCCGAGTTTAGGCCAGGTATGAAAATGCTGCTTTCCCTCCAGAATGACTCTTTAAGATCCTTGCCCACTCAGGGATCTCCTTTTATTGCTACTATTTGGAGCCTGCATACTGGCAAGATACATTAATTCTTAAATAATTTGCTATTATTGAGGACTGTTTGGCTCTGAAAAAAACCTGTTTCTTAGCTTTGTTGAAATTAAAACATCTCTGTAATGTATTCTGCCACAAACCATTTGAGCTGCTTGCAACTCCATGTCTAATTTTAAAACATTACAGCAACAGTAAGAGGCAAACCTTTCTCTAAAAATACCTGTGTGTCACTAAGTAGAGATTAGTGTGCTGATGATTAGTCAGGCAATAGTTGACTATTGATTTAGTCAGCTAAATCATTTCTACACTTATACAGCCTGCTTTATTTTCAGTTTTTAACTTCAAGAGTCATTGAATACCCACAAAGGTTCTGTCCCAAGTGGCCAAGGGAAGAAATCCGGGCTACAATGTGGCCTGGGCAGGCCCTTGCCTTGCAGATCTGATGTTCAGCTACCAGTAGTGGTAGCTTGGCTGAAATGACTAACAGGCTCTATTTCATAACACAGTAATGGGCAGCCCCTGAAAGGTTTTGGTAGAAAATACGTCACACACATATTTATTTTCTGTAAGTTACTGTAGTGAAGCCTCCCATTCCTTCTGAGCTAAGGGCAAGTGTTTAGCAGGCTCAGCTTTTCATTTATCCAGCATTTACTTAGACCTTGCACACATATAGGGGGGGATGAAAGGGGCCTGAGCATAAAAAATCCCACCTTTCATCATCCATGTTATGAGGTGATACATCCTTTCACCACCAGTTTGGGACAACTGCTGTCTTTGTGAATAGCTGTAATCACTCTCACTGGTTTGCTCCAGGATTTGGGAGCCCTAGAGAGATCAAACACAGCAGCACCTAGATAAAATTTGTGTTTAGAGTTATCTGGAGGGGAAGGAAGGCAAAAAAGGTGAGTGACAAGAGGAAGAAAATGAAACTTCAAGTACCAGAAGCCATAAACCTTACCAAAAAATCTCTCCCCTGCCCTGAAACTATTATGTCAAAATGTAGGTACTGGACATTTTTCATTGTTGACCTACAATAAAAAATTATTTATTTATAAATCCTTTTTCCTATTTATCACCACTGATTATTTCTGTGCTTTCCATTGCAGTGCTGTTTAAATGATGAAGTACTTGTCATTCAGAGTATTCTGTTTTCAGAGGAGTCACATGTAGTAATGAGTGCTCACAACAAATATTGACTTTTTCTAAAGGAAATTTTGCATAAATAAAATGAGTTGTCATAGATAATGTTGAGCAGCAGAACGACATTATTCAAGGCTTGGTAAAACTCAAAATTGTGATTCAAGAACAACAATTTGTTTTTTTACTTTGGAATTGTAACTTTCACATAAGATTTCTCCTTCTCCTACATCCTCCCCTGCCTTGAAGGGCAAAGGTGCTTTGAAGACCTGCCATTTCTGTAGGGTTTACATTGGAAAAGAGTCACACAAGAAATCCCTGCCCCATCTTTCAGTAAAAGAGCTCTCAAAAATGCTGATTTAATTTTCTGTCCTCCAGGTGCTGCCTGGTGGATTTTGGTGTTTTTTCACTTGGACAACACCATGAAAGGAAAACAAGATAGTTTCTAGTCTCCTTCGCTTTCTGGGTTTCACTCAGATGTGCTAGGTAGGCATGTATTTGTTCACAAAAGTAACAAACCCCTCCAACATTAATACTAGTTTTACATATTTAAGATGTTTAATCCACTTACAAGAACAACATCCTGGGGCAAGTCATCCTTATTCTGACTCCAAAACCCAGTGTATTTTGGTCTGGTGCCGCTGAAGGGCAGGCATTATCATCAACAAGCAAAGGTCCACAGAAAAGCGATCGAATTGGAGCTGCCAGGGGAGAAGGTACATCTTGCCTGGCAAATTTAGTTAGTTAGTTTGTTTGTACATTTATTTATATTTATTTTGTGTCCTCCAGCACTAGTTACCCAGGGGAGCAGTATGCAGGACCATGCTGCTAGCCTCAACTGCTGATAGGCTAAGCCCAAGTGCTGGTGTGTCCCTGCCCCCTCTTTCTTTGTAATGAAGGCGTAGGCTGCATTACAGAGAAGTAAAATCCTCAGGAGCAGTCTGGCTGTCAGACAGCTTGCACTGCATTTAGACAGAAATTGTGTAAAATGCTTTATGCTTTTACTCTCCCACATAAGTTAAAAAACCATGGTGATTTTTAGCATGATTTCATGAAGGCATAGCAATTCGCCTGGGCAAAAATTGATTAGTGCCATGATATAGTAATTAGATTTGGATCAGGGGTTGGACTTGATGATCTTGGAGGTCTTTTCCAACCCAATCTATTCTATGATTCTATGATTCTACTGTGTTGTAGGTTTGATTTGGGGAGGTGAGAGATTGCTCTGTTGTGCTACAAGCCAGAAGCTGGTGTGGCAGCTGTTTTAAAAATCCAGTTTTTCCCAGATCATAACCTAGTTATCACACAGTCTTACAATGCTACTGTTTGCACAGAAAAATTGCTGAGACCACCAAATTTTCAAATGTCAGTTTTACATAGACATGATTAAATTTGCAATTAGGTAAGCCTGAAGAAACTTGGTATTATTCAAAATAATTTTGTAATTAGTATGACTGTCTCCATCTCATTGATTCAGCAGGCTGGTAACCCTGCTGCTTAAAGTATACATTAACTTTGTACTCTGGTATTTATTTGATAGCTATTTATTTTTTCTTGGTTCCTTATCCTTATAGTTGTATTTTACTGAGCCTAAGCAGTTCAGTAATACTTCAGTATTTCACATAGATATCTTGATTGAAGTAAATCGCATGCTTTTTATTGCATGCCTTTTATTTTCTTTAAGAATAGGTGTCTTGTCATTGTTTTTTGCATGAGAGGTTCCTGTTAGTTACTCTATGGCAGACAAACCTGTCAGCCAGATCATAGAATTACAGAATAGCACAGGTTGGAAAAGACCTCTAGATCATTTAGTTTTAGTCCCCCTGCCATGGACAGGGACACCTTCCACTAGACCAGGTTGCTCAGAGCTCCATCCAAACTGGCCCTAAACACTGCCAGGGATGGTGCATTCACAAATTCTCTATGCAGGTGCCTCACCACTCTTACAGTGAAGAACTTTTTCCAAATATGTAATCTAAACCTACTGTAACGTGTTAATCTGGCAATTTTCAGCTGCTCTTGCATGTTTCTTGATTTCTTGATTTGTCTCCTTCTGTCACCTGCAGCTGCCAGGTCTTACACCAGGTAGGTCACTCAAGTATGCCCCACACTTAGTTGGTCTGGCCTTCTCGTCAGTGCCCTGGGAGGTCACAGCAAATATCCTGCAGCTGGCTACTTGGGTAAACCAGGAGGAAACAGTAATGTTCAAGGATGCCAGAGCTGGCAGTAGACACTTTTTTCACTTCTTTTCACCCTGCTTTTATGTGGGCTGTTATGAAATGAGTGCTGAATTCCGATGTCACAATGGAATTCATGAATAATAGTCATGTTAAAGCAATATATGGTATCATAGAAACAATGGCATTACTCACAGAAACAGTGTGAGGCAGTTCCTTTGAACTTCTAACACTATCTCAGCTGTTCTTCCCCTCTAGGAATGTTGTTTCAACATCTGAGGTTAAATGCCTTATTTGTAAACAAGTGGAAGGGAAAAAAATATTTTTCTTTCTCTATTGATTGATTCCATGATTTTATTGACCTGTCCTTTGCAATGTTTTTACATTAGCTTTTAGCAGTTACCTGGAATTAGAGAGTAAATTATGGATGTGTGTATCTCAGCTAGAGAATATATTCTCTTGGCTCCCCTAAAAAGACAGGTATGTTAAAAAGCCATCAAGCTATTCTTGCACACAGATGATAACAGTGTAGTTGAAAACTACAGGAAACAACTGTGTGACCCAAGGAAGGTAGGCATGATATGCCACAAAAGCTAGGGATACACAACTGATGGGCCTCACAGACTTTTCATCAGTCTTTCATAATGCATTTGCTCTGATTTGAGCTCTTGTGGTTCTAGACATAGTTGCATAGATATGCATCCTGCAGTTGTTCTGTTCATGCAGTACAAAATTGCTCAGGAGTAGAAAAGGGAAGAAACAGCTATTTGATGCAACACCTTAGCCAGAAAAAATGAAATAGCATAACAGGGGTCTGTCTTACACAGGGGTATGCTTTGTTGTTGGGTTTTGGGAGTTTTCTCTTTCTCTGATAGGCATGACTGCTTCCGATTTTTTGTGTTCTACGGGTTTTCTGAATTGCTTAAAGGAAAACAGTGAAGGTTTCCTGAGTAAAGTACAACCTACAGTCAAATTCCACAGCAGGTCTTGGCTGATTTCTGTGGTGCCAGAAGTAAATACTGCTGTTCCCCATTCATCACACCTCTCTTTTGAACAGTCATCCTGAAGGGCAGTGATTCAATAAAGGGAGAAGAATATCAGGGTACATGGAAACATGTCCCTCTGGGAAGGGTGGAAGGTGCAGGAAGGAATGTATTTACTTCTAGGCTGGGGTTAGGAAAGGTTCAAGTGAATCTTACTCTGCCCTGCATAGGGGTTGTTCGCCCTGTGGGGTGCTAATGAGGAAAAAGTTGAGAGGGGATAAAGGCATTGAGGAAGTTTCAGTCTGGTTTTGATTCTTTTGCCACACAGGAGATGAGTATGCTGATCTTCAGCTCTCTCAAAACTTTAAGCAAGTACAGAAGTGTCTTTATTAACCCAGAGAAAAGTTATCAGCTTATCATAGCCCCAAGTGCTCCAGTGACTTAACAGAAGCATACCTTTCAAGGCTCTGATTAACAGATGGTAATGCTTGTCTTCTGGTCTTGCTTTGTGCAGGATGTACCTGCTACTTCTCAAAATATATTTATGAAACCTTAATGCTGTAGCTTCAGTTTACTGTGGGTTCATGTCTGAACTCTTCACCCCCAAGTGAAGTCTCCAGAGAGCTGCAGTTTCTCATCATTCCCTCTCTGGCTTACGGCTTGAAGCATGCCATTGGTTTTCACGGTGAAGCTACAATTAGGACTAAGAAGAAAAGAGCAGTCTGTGATTTATATGAAAAGTACATTAGAGGCTTACAGTAAAGAGGGGGATGGAGGAGGATGTTACATCAACTCACTTTGAGAGTCCTCAAGTGAAATTAAAACACCAATGCTAACTATCACTAAGTCAAACTTTCTTTTGTAAACTTGCCAACTGGGAAATTAGTCATTTTGGGTTAGACTGGCTTAGAGAGGAAAACAAAAACTGAGCACAAAGGAGACTGTGATTACGGTACTCAAGAAAACAGAAATTGTGCATGAAAACTCAGATCTGCAGGTGGCATTTTCCTCATCTGGAGGGTTTGATAAAATTTTCTTTTTTTCTTCCGTTTACTCTACTTGGACAGATTTCCTTTTGTCCCTGTACCAGAAGCAGGTATTTCTGAGAAACACTTTCCAAAGACCTTTGCTCCTATCCCAGTGTTAAGGCCCTGCCTAGCAGTGCTTGCATTTGATACAGAAATAAAAATGTGGGTGTTTTTCTTCCACAAACCAACCAACCAACCCAATCCCAACCGAAAAAGAAATGAAACATTTGAAAAACCAGAACTCCACCGTTCCGTTTTGAGATGCACTTTTAATTTCTAGGACAAAACACTTGCTTCTAGGCTGCGGTGACTGGGAGAAGGGCGACAGAGGAGCGCATTCCTCTTCCCACCACCACCACGCCGTGACTGCCGGCAGGCGCTAGCTGTGTAGGGTGCCCTCACCTCCACGTTTTGCTTTGACTTTTCTTCTTTCGTATCCCTAGATGGACAACCACGGGGTGGGGGGGCAGGCTACAGCTGCACTGCTTCACACCTTCCAAACTCAGGCCAAGCCTGAGTTGCCCCGCGCCATGCTCCGCAGGGCCCTCGGCAGTGCCCATGGCGCAGGAGGGTTTGTTTTCCCTGGATGCCCGGCTGCGGATCCCGCCGCAGCCCCGCTAAGGTTACTGGGCTGAACGCGGCGTCGCGGGGACCCTTCCAGCGGCGCCCCGGCTGTTGGCACAGGGGCTGACCGGCTCCTCTGCCTCCCCGCCCGGCACCCAGCACCGAGCGGCAGCTCCCGGCCCGGGCCCGCCGCGATGCCCGGGGAGCCGCCGGTGCCGCCGCCGGGCCGGCGCTCCAGCCGCCATGACCCGGGGAGGCTCCGGGAGGCAGAACCGCCCCCGCCGAGCACTCCCGGCCGCTCCGGAGGGAGGCGGGGGAAGGACCCCGCTCCCCCCACGGGCCGCGGGGCGGGCCGGGGCGGCGGGCGGCACCTCGGGGCCGGGGATCCCGCCGGGAGGGGCCCGCCGGGAGCAGCGGGGGCGGGCGGCCGGGGCGGAGCGGGAGCAGGGATGGGGGCCGGGGCGCTGGCCGTACGCGTGAGTAGGGGCTGGCGGCGGGACGGGCTCGGGAAGGGGGTGGCGCGGCCGGGGGAGCGGTGGGGGGCATGGATGGCGGCTGGAGGAGCCTCCGCCCGCTCCGCCGGGGTCCCTCGCGGGGCCGGGGGAGGAGAGCCCGGCCTGGGCCCGGCGCCTTCTGCTGGTCCCGAGCGCTCTCCTCCCTCTCCTTTCTCTCCCTCTCGGCAGCTCTCTCGTTTGGGAGAGGTGAAGATTAATAAAGGCGATTCCAGTCGGTCTTCTTTTCATTTATCCCCCTCCCTCCCCCTTTTATTAAGCCGGAGAGCAGCTGCGCTGCCGTGTTCCCCGCGTTAAAGTTGCTAGATGAGCTGTAAAAGTGCGTCCCTGTGGCGTATAAATAGCTTTTCTCCATGTGTCCGGGCGGCACTTTTTGGCGGCATCGTGCAGGGATGATTTAAGTTGCTTTCCCAGTCTTGTGATCGCTAACAGTGGCATTAATGTTTGGACACGTTTTCGCGGTGTAAAGTCGGATCTTCCATCTATAAGGCAACTTAACATTGAACTCTTTGTTTCAGAGCTGTTTTGAGGGGATGATTTTATTTTGATTTTGGATGTGTATTCTGGATAACCGCGTAATTTTTTGTTCTCTGGTTAGTGCAGCCTCCCCAGGTGATGAAACAAGCTCAAAAATTTCCTCACTTCCCATGTTTCTGGAAACATTGGAAAATGTCTGTGGGTTCTCATGCAGATTTAAATAGTGAGTTTCCCCAAGCAAGTCCCCCTCAGTTATTCAGGTTTTCAAATGCTGAAACAGGCTCGAAATGCTGTTAACTGAGCAAGGTTGTGAGGCTAATTGAAAGCCTTAATTGGAAAAGCTCTCTGAGCATCACAGCTGCTCAGAAACTGCTCAAAGGATTTTTGCTGTCTTCTGAATTTAACCTAGGCTACATGATTTTTCCCTTGGCGTGTGTCTGCCTGGAATAAAAATCATTTATTATTCATTTAATCCTGAATGGGAGCATGTCTCTTTGAAAGAGATGTGGTATTTTAATGTCGGTCAGATTTTAGTTCAAACACTGGCGCGTGTACTGTTTATCGTAAATATTTATAAGGTGGTCACAATAATGCAATATTGCAATTCTGTTTCACAAATAGTAAAACATATTTATGATGTTTATATAAGCAACGTCTTTTGTAAATATCACAGAAGTGTTGCATAGGGCCTGGGACTGTAGAACACACATGTGCTTCAAATAGCTGTGTTTAATGGGAAAAGCACAGCAAAGTGGGTGAACTGCCATATCATTTTATGTCTAAAAGAAGGACAGTCATGCTTTATAGCAGCACTGATGCAGATGTTCATGTTGCTTACAGACTACAGTAAAAATATGGACTCAAAAATGAAGAGGTTTTAAAGGTTTTTTAAAATAAAACATGTACGCCATGCTAAAATCTGTCTTAATACAATGAATTGCCAAGACTTAGTCAGGAGTCTGAGCACTTTTTTTGCATTACCATACAATATTCTCTCTGTTTCTACTACCAGTTTGTTAATGAAACACAGTAGGAATAAATTCATTTTTAAGCATCGTGCAAGTGGTAGACATAGAGATCGAACTCTGTGGTAGCAGTGGCCTCCAGTTCCTGCAGTGTGATCACAGTTGTGGTGGGTGATGCTGCTGCTCTACCTTGAACTCTCTTTCCAAATGTCAGTGCTGTAGGCTGATTTAGATTTCTGCCTATTATCGATCCTATAAATTTATCATGTGTTATTTTATTCCCCTCGTTTTTTTATGACTCTCCTTCTGTGCTTTCTCTACCTCTGCAACTCAAAACTTTTGAGAATGTTGTGCCTCCAGAAGAACCTAAGGGATTAAGGGTTTATTGTGGCGTTGTTTTTCTACCCCCCTTATTATGTGTGATTAGATTACATAGTCCGTTTCTAAGCTTAAAACCTCAGTAATTAAATTTCAGACTTAGCAGATACTAAACATAACATAATATCTTTCATAAGGGTCCATCTCACCTGACAGTGGCCAAAATGAATCCCTAATGAATAGCATTTGGAAAAATGGTGTAGTAAACCTTCCCCAGAGTACTCTCCCTGACAGGCATTCTGGAGACAAGCTGAACTAATGCTGGTGTGTTGGAATTGTTTGTGTTTGTCCAGTTGCTTTTGTAACCCCTATGAACTTCATGAGTTACAGGAGCAGTCTCCTGTGACTCCCAGTCACTTGTTATTCTAGTAACAAGCTTGCCTGCAAAAGTCTTTCTCTGTTAATTACAGACTACCTATACTCTTTTCTTGTTCCTTTTCTAGTTTCTTTCTCTGTTCATTTTCCTTTTCCTACTTCACAGATATTTTTCCTGTGAATTAGAAGAAAGTAAGACCAAAACCTTATTCTGGGGTATAAAAGCCAGTTTTGATGCATGTGCTTGTGTTGTGACTGTGCAACCTTCTACAGCAAATGTGGCTAATCCACATTTTTTTCCTCTACTCCTTTAAGCAAAGCAAAACGGCTGTGAAGTTGAAGGAGGACATGAAAAAGATAGCTGTGCTTCCACTGAACAAGCAGAGGGACTCAACTTGTCCAAAGGTGTTTGGTGTGAGTCTTCTGGAGCTCCAGCAGCAGGGACTGAGCAAAAACGGTATCCCAATAGTTGTGTGGAATATAGTTGAGTACCTCACTCAACATGGTAAGCTTAGTGGAGTCACTCTTACTTAGTTGCACTCTTTATGTAAGATTCTTCGAAGGGAAGATATATCTCTTTTTGTGGCACTAACCATAGGCAAAGAATATTACTGTATATGGTTTGCTTATTTTTTTCCCTTCTTTGTTGCTGAACTTAATTTTTAATATGTTTATAAAGGTAAACTACATTCTCATAAACAAGCTGTTCAGTTTATAAACACAGTGTATTCCATTTGTGAAGATTTGTGTTGTTTTCTAGTTGCAAAACATTTGTCTTTAACATTTTTTGATGGTGAGAAGATGTATCTATACAGAGGTATTCACAGATACCCCCTCCTCCCCCCGATCAGAGAACATTACTGAAAAGAAATACATGTTCTTACAGGTTTTCAGATAGATTCTAGTTATTAATCCCCTCAAGGAAGTAGGTGTTCAATTCTTAGCTCCTCTTTGCACTCGTTTAATGGGACTTTCCTTCCTGTTGTTGAAATAAATCTTGCAGAAATCTAGAGCACCACTGGTGCACAGATATATTCTGTGGCACTTGGTCAGCAATGGAAAAGGTTTTGTGGAGATAATTTCATCTTGTAAGAAGCTGCATCTGGTTTTATCCTAAGGTTTTTCTTTTAGCTACTCAGTAATGATAATCCAATTGCAGAGTCTTAGATTCCATGACAGTATCTTTATAGATCCTCAGAAGCTGATAGATGCAATCATGCCTTGCAAGTTAGCTTGGATTAGGGTACAGTGCAAATTTAAAACGTAGTCCTACCTTTACACAGCAGCATCTTGCTTGATCTAGTTCAACTTGCCTTAAAGTGGCTTGCCAGAACACTGAAAGAGCAAGGATGGAAAAAGTTTTGCATCAGTTAGGACTTAATCAAAACCAGAAGCTGACAAACGCTCTTGGCTGCAAGCTGTGGGCTGTACTCTGTTGTTCCATAAAAAGATCAGAATCCCACACAACTGTGTCCCAAATATGGACTAAACAAGCCAAGTTTTCTACTCTGCAGCAAGATTAGCTGGGCTTCTGAATGCCAAGTTGATTATCCAGCCCCAATAGAGATAAAATCCATTCTCCTTCTCAAAAGTGCAAGCTAGATCTCAAAGACGTTCTCTTACATGAAAAGCAGTTCTTGATATGAGCATCCTGTGCCTGTATAAAGTTTGTTTTGTGAATTAATGGCAAAGTTAACTGCGAAGGCATTTTTAACAGAGAACCAGAGAGCCAGGCTGAGCTGACTGTTGGGCAGATACATCCTTAAACTAAGTTTGCATTAAGCTGCCTATTTCCAAATGTATAGGTGAAGCAAAATTTCCCTCTGCTGTATTTAGTAGTGTCTGATTGCTGTTATCAGGATGTTCTAGCCTTTCATTATGTCTATAAATGACCAAGGAAGAGGAAAGGAAGTTTGATCTGTATTCTTTGCTCACTCAGTGCTGCAAAAACAAAAATCATAACTGAGATGAGGTGTCTTCTGTCCTCGAGATGGCAGCACAGCATGCCACATAAGAATGGATTTCATTGTGAATACAGGAATACAAACTCTGTCTACAGGAATACAAACTCTGTCAATGCTATTTCATAGTAGTTGAGTAAAATGTTTGAGTGCTTGTACATTTTTTTCCCCTTACTAGAGCTGTTTGTCTTCTGGTCCAATAAAAGAGATTATTTTTCTCTACAAACTCTGCTGCATCAGAATTGACTTCCTGGACTGGAAGCATTCTGTTAAGGTTGCCATTTCAAGCTGTCTGGTCTGAACTGATGAAAACCATATATATTTGATGTTTTTAGTGTTACATTTCTGAAGAAGAACAAGCAGGAATATAGTCAGTATTAGAAAAGGTAGAATGTTTGTGGTGAAAATATTCTAGAGGAAAATTAATTTACTGCGTTCAGTTTTAGGCTCTTCACAGGAGGTTATGAATCTCCACAAATGCCTAGAAAGTGATATTAGATAATAGTATGATTTGTCTGGCTTGCTCTGTCAAAGCCTACATCTCCTTCAGTGGGTGTGGGTTGTCTAACCTGTGGTGATCGATACCGTTTCTCTGTCATTGTGAAATACTTTGGTCTTTGTGCTGTCCAAAATACATATTTGCTCACTGAAATTTCTTACTATCATAAGGTTGCAATACTCATTATGGAGTTACTGCTGCAATCAGCACGTATTCAGGTGTTTTTGTTTCATGATGGTCACAGGTAAGGACCTGTTACCCTCGAACATGAAGCTGGCAGTAGTCACATGTGTGAGTTTGGCAGAGTCCTGCTCAAGATAACGGGCTACTTGCAAAAATGAAACAGTGGGACCGCTCTGTAGAGTCCTTTGTGGGATCCTTTTCTCTTGAAACATACCATTTCAAAATATGTCTTTCTGAACTGGTTTCTCTGTAGTGTGAGGTTACAGCAACGCCACTGAGTTTTGTGGGTTCTCAAAAGAGCATCCTGGGCCTCAAGATCTTGTCACATTATTTGTTATTTATCATAATTCAACTACTTGACTAGAGGGGGTTTCTGGGGGCAAATTAGTGCTTTTTTTAAACTGTGGTGTATTGATTGCTTTCTTTTATATTACTGCGTGTATATTATTCACACTAAATATCTATTTTGCTGTGTCACTGGGATGTCATAGTTCTGATCAGTCTTACCTGCAATACACAATTACAGGTATGACGCAGGAAGGTCTCTTCAGAGTAAATGGCAGCATGAAAATGGTGGAGCAGTTGCGTCTGCAGTACGAGCGTGGAGAAGAGGTGGAACTTGTTAAAGACGGTGATGTGTACTCAGCAGCCAGTCTGTTGAAATTATTTTTGAGAGAGTTGCCAGATGGGATTATCACGTCTGCCTTGCATCCCAGGTTCATTCAGCTTTACCAGGGTAAGTGAAGAAGTAAAATGTCAATCCTTCAATGCACTTTCTTTCTGGATAACTGATTTCTGGGTTTGCCTGCTTTGTTCCTCATGTCCTTTGACTTTAGCTCTTACCTGCTCCCAGATGTGCGATTCCTACAAGAAGCAGAAAAAAGCTTCTTACATGCTTGTTGTAAAGTCTGGACTATTTATGATTTTCTTATCCACTTGTATCCGTTGAATATAAACTAAAATAATCAGCTGGTTTCTTTGAGCAAACTTGTAGACAGCTGCAGTCTCTTTAGGACAGAGTCTTGCTTCTGTTTGCTTGGCTGGTTTCTGGCAGTTTCATTGTAGTGGACTCTGAAAAAGTTACAACTTCATCTGCTAATCAAATTGGGCCAAAACTATACATTGTTGAAGTTTCTGCTTCTCACTATGTAAAGTCCCAATCAAAAAAGGAAACAGTTTGTAAGTATCAGCAGACTTTATCTTTCGCTCCCTGTCATAGCACACAACCTGGAAGACTTCTTTCTTTCTTTCTTTTCACGCCCCCTCACCCACCTTCAAGCGGTGGATCAACCATAGCACAGACCACCACCTCTTCTGTGGAAAGTTGAGAAATTACTTAACAGAGAGTTGTGTAAGTTTAAATCTAATTCATCTGTCTGTAATATATTTCTTCTGTGGTGGTGGTATGTGGAATGAGGGGTGGTTGGCCCTGTTCTTGACCATGTGGGTCAGTGGCAGTTCTTTTCTCTTGCTGCAAGTGGTCAAGACTTCTTCATTATGTTTTCCTAAGAAGCTGCAAAATGAGTGGGTAAATATTACTAGAGATTTGCTTGCCTTACTGTAAAGAGCATATGTGATGGATGATGCAGAAGAGGAACATGTGCTTTGACATGCATCCCTAATGGAAGGTGGTGCAAAGTTCTCACACTCCCCTTCCACTTGTCTTGCCCTCAGGGGAGAGTAAGTTTAGCCATTTTCCAGAGGAGGGAGGACACTACTATGTGTTTTCTTTCTTTTGTGTTTTGGGCTGTACAGAGTGTCGATGGTGCACTGGAGAAGAGTGTTGTGCTTTACCTTGAGTACAGACATTTCAGCTGTAGTAAGGTTATATGTCGGCTGTGTAAAATACTTTCCCTATTTAGTAAAGTTTTCTGGGGCCCAAAGAGAGTGTTTCAGGAAGTGTTGTGTAGAAAGGTGCTGTTGTTTTAGAAAGTCCCTTTTTTCTGGTCATTGTTGTGGTTTCTTTGGGGTCTTTTAGATTTCACCAGTTCTGACTTGTGAGCTGTATTTAATTATGTTCTTCCACATAAATCATAGTTTAGGTGTAAATGTAGTGTAAGTCACACCTTAGCTGTTCTACATCCCCACGAAGGTCATATTGGTGTATTGTGCCAGGAACTACTGATGTACTTTGTGAACAGTGCTGTTTGTGGTGTTTATGGAAAGTTTAATTTGTTTCTGCTTCCCACAAGAAAAACAAAATCCCCCCAGTACTTTCTAGGGAACTGAGATGGATATTCTCACTTAGGGGATTTGCCCACCAAACTTTCTTGTTTCCAAATAAAGGTAGTGGTGTAACCTATGAACCCAGTTTTGTAAAAGTCGATCCAACTGTGACATGTCTTCATAGCTGAGTTTGCCTGTATTGCACAAGAAGCTTCAGTTTAGTCCCATTATAATTTTTGATTAGGGGAAAAAAAAAGCCAGTTGGCTATTACGGCAAGGGAAAGACTTCTGTAAAGTTTGACCAAAACTGAGGGGTTTTTCATGCCATAGACAATACAGCATAGATGAGTAGCTATGAAAGGCACTGGTGACTTTCATCGTGTTCAGGTTAGCTTAAGTGGTAGATGGGCATTTGTTTACAGTTAAATGATCAACCAGCTGTGCAGGATTGGAGGAGTTATCTGTTCACTTATCAAAGTATGTGCAAGGGTATTTGTTGCAAAATGGTACCAAGAGAGTGCATGCCTGGGCGTTCTTTCTGTAAACTGTGAAGAGAGAGGTCGAACTGTTTCTGACCCAACAGGTTATTAAAAAATAACTTTCAATCTGGAGCCACTTGGCTGCATGTCTGCAGTGAAGGCAAATAGAAACTGTGTTACAACCTCCCTTCTGTTGAAGCTTTGCATGGTATATGTTTTTCCAGAATTATGTTAGAGTTAGTTTGGAATATTTTCATGGATTGATATCAGCATGTTTTAAGGCAGCTGAGATCTTGACATGAGGATAACACATAGTTAGATTACTTTAAAAATTGTTAGAGAGTGATTCCTGTAGTTAAAAATAGCTGGACTGAAAATTATAAATTTTACCTGTAGCTGTAATCCTTTTCAATTCCAGGTATAGTCTTTGTTACCAAACCAAAGAGGAAATAATCTGCCCTTTTATGAAAGAGAGAACCTGTCCCTTTGGTAGTTCAGGAAGTCCACGCAGCTGGTTTAGCATTGCTGCCTGCAGCCTGTGCATTGTCATGTGAAACAAAGCTCTGCATCCTGCCCCCAAGTCCTAAAGCACTGCTGTTTATATAAATATTCAGCATAATGCCAAGACTATGCATTTCCAGAAAACATCATGTGTGTGTCCTAAAGGCCATTTGTTGTGCCCTGACATTCTCTCTCTGCCTTTGGAAAAGAACAGTGGCAGTGGGAGCTGAGAAGGACCTCCCTCTGTAAAGGAAGTCAATCAGAGATAGTGTGGCAAGTGCAGGCCAGGGACACGTTAGTGTTGGCCGGTCTTCTCAGAGCATCTTTCATATATGAAGGCTGCTCCTTGCAGGGAGTCCTGGGGTAAAAAATGTCCATCACGATCTCTTTTGTGACTGAGGCTTCACTGCAGAGCAGAGCTATGCCTGCCCATGAAGAACGGACTGTGCTTACGGAAACCTCAGACAGAAGAAATCAGCAGCTCCCATATGGCAATCCCTGCCTGAGCTTGTTTATCCCTTCTGGCTTTTCAATCCTTATCTTCTACATCACGGTCACTGACTCTTAAGACATTTGTACATACTGGGAACTGTACATGCAGCCCTTACTCCTTTCACAGGTCACTTGCTTTTATAAAGACAGGTTGCCAGTGTACTTTTCCTTTTTATCATACAGAAAACTTTTCCTCGTGAATTTATTTTTTGCAGGCATACAGTGAAATGTGGATTCCTGCCTTCCTTTGGTTCTCAGTTGAATTCTGCTCACAACCTGCCATGTCTGGCAAGGTTTTGTCTGGTGCCTGTGAGCAGCCCTGCTAGTTTCAGGGAGAGGGATGGGAGGTAGTGGAAGGGAAGGAGCAGCTCCCTTCTGTATCAACAGGTCAGTTTACGGAACGCTTAGTAGCCAGCAGCTGTTTGACTTACATGATCACGCAGAACCAAAAATACAGCTTGTGTTGGGGGATTTTAGAGGTCAAATTTCAATCTGAACAGTGACTGTGAAAATGAATACACGAGAGCTGACCTTTTAACCATGGTAACTGCAGCAATGCACCAAATCAGATTCACAAGATATCTGTGGTTCTCCAGGCTCTTGTGACATGATTTTAACCTTTTCCTTTGGCTTTTAGTGTCATATTAGTGTTATAAGGACTAGTTCCAAACTAGAGAAATAAGTTCTGTTTTCCACATGGAGATGATGTTTGTTATGCAGTAAAACCTCTTGTAGTTGGATTTTTTTATGCAGATGATGACACACAGCAGAGCAGCAGAAGAAGTGAGAGTGCTCTTCTCCAGTATGTTGGAATGAGGCATAAATACAGCGCTGCAAAGTGCCATAATGACAGAGAGCAAGGGGTCTCAAGCTGGATTGTGATAACAGCCTTCTTATGATAAGGACTTAAAACATTTCTGCTACTGATGGCAGCAAGGCGTGACTTTTTTTTTTTCCCTGTGTGGCAAGATCGTGTCTGAAGCAGATTGTTTCTTGGCAGAGAGAGACTGGAGCCCCACTTGCGATAGATTGTGGGGGTGGAAAGAAATGCTTTGATTCCTCCGACAGTCCAGTGGGTGCCATGGTACTGCAATGTACATCCTGCTGCCTCTCTGCCAAAGATTAACTTCCTGGGGCACGTTGATAGCTGCTGACAGATGCAAGCTTTTCTGTCTGCCCTCCAATCTGGGAGTATGCAAGGCAGCTGAAAGCTGTGGTAGCATGACACTGAGCAGTAGCCTCTCTTCCTTGTCTCACGGCACAGATAGTTGGCTAGGGCATGGCACCCTGGTGATATGGTTTCAGCGCTTCCAGGATGGAGTTGTTTGGGGTCAGACCATCTGAGACATGAGCAAAACAATTACACACACCTGTTTGCAGGCATCCATACCTTTAGTGATGTTCAGGCAGCAGGTTCTGCAGGGGGAAGGAGTAATATGAAGAGAAATGAATTGGGGAATTAGATTTTGTCTGTAGCATGTCAAAGAAATTCAATATGTTCAGAAATAGGATGAACTATTGGAAAATATGTCCCTCTTGTTGTGATCTGTGGGCGTATACTGAAATTGAGACTTGAAAACACATTTGCAAATGTGTCTGTGCCTCCTACAATGTTGAGGCTCTTGTTTCTAGTTAATTAACATTTGTAGAGAGACTGCCTGTCCTTTTCACTTGTCTCCTTGACTTATTCCTCAGTAGTGAGTCCCTGGTTCAGCTTTAAGGTGCCACACTGCCTTTACTGGCTTCCTTGGTCCTCTACCTGTGTCATGCTATATTCTGTGTCCTCCGGTTGCTGAGGCTGGACATGGCCTGAGGCTTCTGGTTTTGTTCCCTTCCTCAGCCTACCCACGATTTCATCCTTGGTTTCAAGCCCTTCCTGGCTACACATCTAGCCAGGCTTCTTGTGCAGGCCTTTGCTGAGATGCCATCTATTGCACATGACATTTGGAAGGCTCCCAAAATAAAAAAGATGCCTTGAGAGCACCTTCCTCCAAACCTTCATTCTTCTTTGACTTCTGTCTCCTTCTCTGGTCAGTACCAACTGAATAAACCTTAGTGAATGACTTTGAAACAAACTGAAAAATTGTCTAGTAGGTAGTCAAAGGAGGAGGATTGCTCCAAGTCATTGTTATCGCTGAAGACTATTTTTACTCTCTACTAAGTTGAAAAGCTGCTTTATTTGAAGAAATGATCATGGATAGCAAAGGTACATTTGTCCTGCAAAAATACACAAAGTACATGGAATACTGTGTATGCCTGTCATTCCCTAAATTCAACCACGAGATGTAATAGGATTTTTTTAAAAATAAAGCTGAAATCCATGAAATGTCAGCAGCAGGAGAATTAACAAACTGGTTTTGATTTTTGGACTGTATTGCAAGAAAAACTTGAGTTCCTTCCCATGTTTTTTCACTAGGAAAGGAGGAAAGAGGAAAGCCGTATTTTCTTTTTCCCATTTCAAAAGGACAAGGAGTTTCATGGCTCACTAAATGGTGTTTGCTGCCTCGTGTTGCTCTGTGTCTCTGTATCCTTCAGTTAGGGGTCATTTTTCAAGATCTTAGATCTAATATCTGTCTCTGAACTTGAAAGTACAGAAGTGAACAAAGGTTTGGCTGTGCCCAGCGATAATCATCTGCGGTGCTGATTTGCACCACATAACATATCGTGGTTAATGAACACGGACATCCCACCTACCAAATACAGCTGAGGCCATGAGCCCAACAGCTTTATTTGTGGTCAGATTGCAAACCTGTGTTCGGAATCTTTTGTGGCTGTTATTAACATCTTTCTAGTTTGGAAGTGATGGAGAATCCTTCAGCGAATGGAAAAGTACCTGTCACTCTAAAGCCCCAGTGGAAGACTCAGAGAGGCAATTAGTTCTCAAGGGCATTTCCTAATTAGATAGTGGGGAGATGGTGGTGGAAGAGGTGCATTTTTTCTGAAAGATGTCTTTGGCTCTCCTTATCATAACTGCAAGCAATTTGTAGTAGAAAACACTCTGTGCTAGTTGCTTTGTTATCTAAAGAGAAGTATGTTAGGAGGTGAATTTTAATGTTCTGGCTATGTGGAAATTAGTTGGGTTTGTTTTTCTTTAAGCTTCATAAAAAGATAATTAGTAGTCAAGTCAGAGACTGTACAGTCCACTTTGATCAGTGCAAATACAAATGCACCTAAATTCCTTATTGTTATTCCATGTGATACAGCCTTCAGAAGCATCCTGAAATATTACTGCAGAAATAAAATAGTATATCAGATTTCTTACCAAACTGATTGATAGTAATGAAGTCATGACTGTTTTATATTCTGTACAGCTCCAAAAAATTTTGAAAGAAATGCTTGAGATAAACAAGCAAGTAAGATTTTTTCTTCTCATCTGCCTCATGCATATTTGATATTTGACTTTTCTGAAGGAGCTAATTTCTTAGCTGTACAAGAAAAAGATATAATTAATCAGTTGGTTGAAACGCTTGGTCCTGTAATTTGACTGGCATTTTAAACTTCGATCTGCTGTCATGAAAGAATTCATATTAAGTTTGTGGTACCAAAACAGATACATTAAAATGAATTCACCATGCATATAAAACTTAAAAAGGCTTCTCTCACCATGTATAGTATTATGCATGTCATATAAATCAGGGATTCTAAGCTTGGAAGCAGATGAAATCCATGAAGTTCAACTGTATGAAGTGGCAAGTATGTGTATAAAAAACTAATTTGTTTCCCAAACTATATGTAGTATAAATCCTCTATATTTGCCACAGAAAGTAACTGATTGTAAACCAGAAATAACATTGCAACTTAATAGTTGAGTTCTCAGGAGTCACCTTTCAGATATTTTTATAGAGGGTACTAGTTTTCACAGCTAACCACTTTTCAAAGCACCCTACTCCTGGAATCTTGTTCAGTCCAGCCCTGAAATATTTTTGGGACATGAAGAGTAAAAGCAAAGATGAAATTTGTGAAGTGTTTATATATACTTTAAACTGTATTCAAAGATTTTTGGTTTCCCCTCTTTTTTTTCCCTCCAAAAACGCTGGGGAATGTAAAATGTTATTTTTTCCTGCAGCTGCACTGGATGTTTTTCTGCCAGTCTTCTCTGCATGCAGGCAACCGAAGCAGCAACTATTTGCCCAACTGCTTCCAATGCAACCTCCTCTATTACATCTTCTTGACTGAAAACAGATCTTGAAGACTGAGCAAGGTTTGGTTTTGACTGAATGCTGGGTGAATCTCCTTGCTAAGGATCATAACATCCTCTGAATGAAAAAGCACCTCCCCACCTCTAAGCGTGGGGAGGATGTCTGTATTCCCATGGTAAGCCAGCAGCTACTCTGGGACAAGGAAGCCTGTTACAGAGAACATAGAAGGTCAGCATTTAGCATGAGCTCACTTCGGCTTTGTGTAATAAAGACATCCTTCCAACCACTAGAACTGCTTTTAAACCTCACAGTACATCTCTAAGGAAAAAGCAATTGTGCAACAACAGTCTTAAACATTGACACCAGCAACCCATAAGGCTGATAAAAAATGAGAAAAGTGCTAGTAATGCACAGATGGCCTTGTGTTAATGGACACTGCTTATAATTAGATCGGTGAGGAAAAGCTTTAGGGCCTGAGGTCTTGTGTCTGAAAATGCTGTTGCAAAGTCCTTGGGGTTTTTGTGCATATGTGAAAGTTTCAGTGATATTTCATTTTGGTGCAGAGTAGAAGTGAATATTTCCAAGCATTAAAGCATCCTGGTTTGGTACAAAGGGAAAGCAATGCTGAATTGTTTTCAAAACTTTGCTTTTATTAACAGGCAAACTTTGCTTTTATTAATAGGCAAAACCTACAAAAAAGATTTTGGTGGAAACTGGACACTTGTGTTTTTGGGGTAGAGGAGGGGAGCAAAGAATTTTGCACGTGAGTTCAATTCCAGCAGCAGAACACAACTAAGCAGAAGCTGTGTGTGAGGCCAAGCTTGTGTTCACCACCTGGGTCTGTACGAACACAGCATCTGTGAAGTTCATAAAATTTTTGCTTTAAAACAGAAAAGCAACAAAAAACCTGCATAAAAGAAAGTTGACCTAAGTCATACTTGCATAGTACTCTGTTCAGTATGGGAAACTTTTATCCATACCTAAATTCTAGAAGAACAGTATAACAAGGCTGCTTTCTAACATTGGGCCAAGTTTTGGCTCATTTTAGAGTGTAAAAGTGCCATGAACAGCCGTTTTTTCATAAGCAAGGCACCTCACCGAAGATTTTGTGGAGTTGTCCCTCTGACAAAAGATACAAAATTGAGTTTTTCATAAAATGTACACCCAGAAAGTACATTATTCTAACATGGTGTACATTTCAGGAGACTCCTTCATTTACTGTTCTCGCTTGGGAAGGGAAACTAAGAGTACGAGAAGGGTTTGGCAAGTAGGGATGACATCCAGAAGAAGCATGGAATCAGGAGATTCGGTAGAACTGGAGTTAGAGTAGATTTATCTATGTACCAGGTGGGAATAAACATGCTCTAAAGCTGTAAGCTGACTGTTAGTAAGCTCAATCTGCTCAGGAAAAAGATTACAATATAGAGGTAAGCATGAAATGGTGCCAGCAGTGGGCTCAGGAGAAAGGTGTGTGTGTCCTGAGGAAAATTGAGGGGTTTGGAGGATTCCGTGTCTCTGAACAGAAGCAGGACTGAATTTTAGCTCCCACTGCTGGCCCATGTAAGTAAATTGGTGGCAATGAAGAAAACCATATAGATATTTTTTTTCTTCTCTTGTTTTTCCTAGACACAAGAAACGACATGCAGAAGGAAAGTTACTTGAAAGAACTCCTTAAAGAACTGCCTGAGGCTCATTATTGCCTGTTGAAGTACCTGTGCCAGTTCCTGATAAAGGTTGCTGAACATCATGTAGAGAACAGGATGAACCTTTGCAACCTTGCCACTGTATTTGGACCAAACTGCTTTCAGTAAGTTGGAGTTTTTACTTTTCCCCATATGCTGACAGGGAGTCTAATGAAGCAGATGGCCAGAATTGTAGCTCAGAACCTCAGTTTGTCAGGGTGATCAGATGGAGGCAATGACTGTGGCTCTGTGTTAAATTTTAGTGCTAAAGTTGTTGTTTAAGCTGAATGGGAGTTGACTTGCTCTTCGATTTGCTCTTGCTGTTTTGCTAAACTGTTGATCAGTTTTGTGTTGCTGCATTGGTAGCAGAGCAGGAGTATAACAATGGAAGGCCTTCAGGCTGTTTAAGTGAAGGAAACTTGTACTGCTACAAGTTTCTTCTTTTGCCATCAGTTAATATGAATTCATCTCTGCAGAAGGCTTTGACAGAAGATGCCTGGGGGAAAAGGACTCCTGTGTGGCACCCAGGTGCTGTATAATTTCTGGAGATGAATACTGCATTCTGTATGCAAGTTTGGCCTTGTGTTCTGGTGTCTGTCCTCAGGTGCTGATGATTCTGAGTTATTTGTCCCTCTAGTGTATTCAGAAACTGGTCTGGAACTTAATGGGGATCCCCTGGTTTCTTGAGACTCCTTACTGGACTCAGTAGTTTTACTGGGTTCTTTCATTGGCACCCATGTTCCTGGGTGCTTGTGCTGAAGATGTGTTTTACATGCTAGTGGAGCTTGCAGCAGTAGCAAGAATAGTTATTTCCATGTGCAAGAACACACTCGAGTGAAAATGTTCCTGTTGAGTCCCTGGTTTGATGCAGTGCAGCATTAGCACCTTCACCCCAGTCTTGTCTGCAGTGAACTTACTGGCTGGCATTCGAGATCTAAGACATGGGAGACACACAGGGAGTTTAGTTCAGTCATCAGTCTTGGAAGATGTGTATCTTCAAGAAGAGACAAGTGTCTCAATGTTGGATTTGTATTGATCTTTGTAAAATTTCACTCTGGAATAATACTGAGTTGTCTAGTAAGACTTAGATTAGTTGCCTAATGAGACTATCTCCCCAGGCTTCCTCTGTAGGCAGTGGAAAGAAGTAGATTTCTTTGAAGACAAATAACTGAAACTGGATTCCTTGTAATATATTGAGCCAGTTCCACATACTTAGGCTAGATGTCGCCTGCTGGGTTTTTAAGGAGCATATCTTTTCCATTGATTTGGAAGAGAACATGCAGAAATGAGACACTGAAACTAAAGTTTGTCCTAGAGACTACACTACTGCCTTATCATAAGATGTTGCTGGTGGATGATGAAGGTGAATTTCAGAATTAAAACATTTACTATGTTAGTACAAAAAGACAGAGTATATTTTGAAAATTGTTTTCCTCTCCAAAAGGGAGACAGGAGGGTGTGTGGGAATGCATGGATCTGAGAGTTACTGGAAGCACAACACTGCAAACTTCTGACAAGGAAAAGCAAAACAATTTTTTAAAATTGCCTTTTTATGGGCAGTTTGGGAATTTCTGTCTAAATGTATTGGTAGAGCTTAGAACAAACAAAATAAATTAGATGACTCAAGCTCCCAAGTGGCTATTAGAATAATTTTTAGTTTACTCATCACTTCTTTCAAGAAAGTTTAAAAATTATCTGTGCATAAATTTTGATGTAGAACGCAGAGAATTGCAGTTTGGAATTGCAGTCGGTGTTCCTAATATTAAACCAAAGCATACATTGTAAAAGCTGTATAGTTGTTGCCACAACTGATCTCTGCTTCTAAGATGGCGTAGAAAAGATGTAATGGTTTTTTTTAAGGTACAAGGGCCGTACCTTACAAAGGAAAGGGGTGTGGAATTGCATCATTCCATCACAGAAGACTAAGAAAAGCAGAGTTCACTGGAGGTAAAAACCCAAGGGCTCTTGAAGCTGTTTATGAGTGTAACCAGCCCAGCAGTTGTGACACATGTTGAAATAAATGCTCATGTGGCAAACGAGGTAGTGAAAGCAAGGCTTGACACTTAACAAATGACTAATGTGTTGTTTAAAGACCCAAATAGGTCAGAATGATGCATGCAGATTTTATTTAAACTAAGTTTCACCGTGTGGTAATTCAGCTATGTATTTTCATCAGGTCTTGGTCTGTTCAACACAGTTCAGGATTCTGGTCTGGACACAAAGATTGTGAGCAACAGTTCAAATACCCTTTTCTCCTGTGTTAATGGATGCAGTCTTAAGTTGCTGGAACTGTGACCATCTGTATCAACAAATATTTGATAGGGGGAGGAAAGAACTTGCAGCACTAAACTTTGGCCTTTGGGCTTGGCCAACTGGTTGGCCAAGCTTCCAGAGAGAGATCCTCAGAACGCAGCTCAGAGCTCTGGAGTAAGGCTGCCTGAAGTCTGCTTGGCAAGGGCTGTCTGACTACTGGCTGCAGGCAGCCCCAGGAGAGGGTAGCTGCAGAAATTAAATATCAGCAGGCGGCTGAAGCAAACACTCCTCTTGCTTTGCGTTGTTTGTTCTGAGCAGTGTGTAGGGTGTTTCTCCGTGACAAGGAAGGAAGGCTGAGCATCCAGCTTGTCAGAAATTACACTGCTTAAGCAGGAAGATCTGAGCTTTTTCTGTCACAAATTCACACTCATGTCTAAAATTAATGTTGGAGTCTGTGTAGTTAAGGCACGGTGTCAGAGAAGATAAAGCCCATCTGCTGATAGTGAAGGATTACTTTTTGTGAGGTATTTTTAGTGACATTTTAGCTATTTAAGCATAGTATCTCGTACTGCATAACTGAAACTGTTTAACAGTTGAATAAATTATGCAGAAATAAATCTTGCTGTGTGGTCACTGTCCAGACATTTAGAGTTCATTTTAATTCTCTTAATTTCATTCTGTTTCTCTACGTCATGTAGAAAAACATGTAATGATATCTGATTTCCTAAACTTTCAGCCCTTACTGCTTTTATCGTATCCACTGCTTCCCCTGCTTCCTTACTTGCTGTCTAACAGACTGCACTGGTGCTTTTCTAATGAAAGGTTATCTTGTGCTTCCTAATGAACAGAAAAAGGAAAAAAATGGCTATTTGCGTTCCTTGTAATGAAGTGTGGTGTAAGATATAGGAATATGTAAAGGGCAAGGTCAAACAGCTCAAAAAAAGATTTGAGATTTAATTTACTGTTTTCTTCCAACTTGGGTTGTTCAGATTTATTGTGATGGAAAGCAAAGGTCAAGTATATTGAGAAATACAGCCCTTGAAGAACAATGAGCATGAAGGAACATAAAAAGTTGTCTTTTCTGTCACTGGGCTAATCTGTGTAGAGTATTAACACTTGCAGTGTGGTTACTCTTAGAGGAAGTTACTGTCCATTGACCTGAATTTCAGCCTCTGTAGAGACACAGCCATAATTATGTCTCTGCTCAGCTATCATAGCTAGTGCTGGAAAAGAGAAGACCAGTTGGGTTTTCTCTCCTCCTCTCTATTCTCTTGGAGCTGGGTATCAGAGGGGCTGCAGCACTCATTCTGTCCTTTGGATGGGATTGTGAGACATGATATCTACCAGTTAGAGTAAGCAGAGGATCCATTTACACCCATTTTTTGCAATGGTCTCTCAAAGGATGGTCTGAATGTGTGACTCCATACTTCAAACCCTCATTAACTTGATCGTGCTTCATTCCAGCAGAGATTAGGAATGTTGTGAGGGATTGCTCCATCCCCACGAAAGTGGCTGGCAAATGCAGGTAACTAGTTAGAGTTAGACGCAGTTATTTATGTGTGATGAGTATGTAACAGAAGTTACCTGAAGGGTTGCACAAGAAAGCATTAGGCATGGAGGAAAAGTGTGTTGTCTTTAGATATATAGAGAAAATGGTACATCATCTGTAGGGTAGCTGTAGGTATTTCAGAGATGCTGAACTTGTAAGAATTAAAATCTGATCTGAAGTTATGCATGACTGTCTTACCTTGGTTTCTAGCAGCCTTGGAGCCTACAGAGATTGGGTCTATGAAGCTGAAGTCAAAGCAGAGGGGCTGAACTAGAACTCCTTAGTGAGCAATATTGGCCTTTGTGAGCAATATTGGCCTTTGAAACATGGACTTTGTTTTCAGGCAGTGCAGTCCCAATCCTGCATCAGTCTTAAAAACAAATGTGCATCCAGGATTGGGGTCAAACTAAGTACTCAAAATTGTTGTTTTAACATTGTTTATTGCAAATTGGAGCATGAAACCATAACCTTTCTTGCAGGGTTTATGTAGATTTTAAATACTATATTTTCCAGCAGAGTAAAGAAATTGTTTTCCATAAGAATTTAGTATGCTACACCCTACAGTGCCAGTTTAAAGCATCAAACATAATATAGGAAGGCCATAAATGTTGTCATACATAATCGTATTAAATACTTATGAATGCTTGCCTCCTCTTTGGAAATTGTGTAAGGAACTATATTGCCAAGGCTTTCTGAGATATATTTTTGGGGTTTCTTCTGTTTCTTTTCTGTTGTGTAGTTAGTTTCATCCTCTGGGACCCATTAAATGACCTTTATGTAAAATAAGAAGATTGTTAAAGATGTATTGCTCTCTTCATAAGAAGAGGGGTGTTCTGACCAAATTCCATCTCAAGCCTTTTGTTTTCATAGTTAATGCCTACTCCTTTAAGTACCTGTGTCAGGTATTATGATATTTTCTAATTCATCTCTTCAATGAAATAGTGATTATTTCAATAGGAAATGCTCTGTTGTTTTGGTTTTGTGTTTGGGGTTTTGTTTGTTTGTTTGTTTGTCTGTTTGTTTTGGCTGAAAAAGCTCCATTAAAGTAAATTACTACTGTGGGTTGAAAATGTTTGTCCTTCTGATCTTAAGTGACGATTGGCAATAAAGCATACACCCAGAATTTAAGTGGCGGACCAGTTTCATAGGAAAAACTACAATTGAATATCCTGAGTTGGAAGGGTTCCACGAGGATCATTGAGTTCAACTCCTGTCTCCACACAGGGCAACCTAAAAATTAAACTGTGTGTCTAAGTATGTTGTCCAAATGCTTCTTGAGCACCAGCAGCCTTGGGAGCATGAGCACTTCCCTGGGAGCCTTGTTTCAGTGCTCAGCCACCCTCTTGGTGAAGAACTTTTTCCTAATATGCATGAAACAAAATGATGTTTTAGTTCAGCAGTACAGCTGAAATACAATTACAAGGGGTGTTTTTGAAGAGCCGCTGCTTAGAAACATTTGGAGGTGAGAGCAATGTACTTTGATAGTGGATGTTAGGCTGTGGACTGCGTAGATTTCACTCTTTAAGATGCCTACTATCACTGTAATTTTGTAATAAAAAAATGGAACTTTTGCTGAAGCTAAAGACATTGCATACAAATAAAGGCAGTCTACTCTATCAGCTCTATGTTACCTGTGTTACCTGAAGTTTGCTTTATGCATCTGCTGCAAATAATTCATAGGCACCTAAATCTGATGCAGAAGATTATCCAAACCAGATTTCAACAGGCAGGCAGGTAGATGCCTTAGAATTGACTCTATAATGCCTCAGAAGCTAAAATACTTCTGTGGAATGTCAGTAGTGACATCTGTTATTGCATTTCATCCAGACCAGTGAGACATAAGCCTGTAAATGATGCAGAGCATGTAAATGACTCTCACAGATGGAGATGAACACCTGTCTCAAGTTAGCATTGCTTTGTCTTTAGGTACCTGTTAGGCTCTGATCTTGCACTAGAGTCTGCAGACATGAATATGGGCCTGCTTTCAGATGCACCAGTTTGTGATCCAGCGTGTTAGGACAAATCTCTTTCATCAGCTGAATTACAGGGATGAGTTGTGGCCACGAGGTTATATCTGTTACAGACACAGTAATGTCTGTCTAGAGGGACAGAGTAGACTATCTGAAGTTGTAACTTCTAAAGGTTACAGCAATCTCTGCTCCCAAAATCTTCGGCTGTGCTTGTTGAGGGACTCATGGGCATCTGAGGTAATGTTTAATGTAATAAATGAGGTAATGTTTAATGTAATAAAAATGTTTTCTGAGGGCTGGAGAAACAAAAAACTCATGAAGTGTTACCTGTCCTTTGAGTCCCTTCATTTCTGGCAGGGTTCCCTAGGAGAATGGTAAGGTGACTTTGTGGAGCTCCTCTACAAAAGGTACTGTACAAACAGCAGAAGTAGGAGTCAGAGCATATAGCCTGCAGCGCTTGTAAAGTAGGATTACAGTGCTGTCTTTCCATGCAAGCTACTTCTGCAAAAGCCAGTTAGGGAAATGGTAATATGCATCCTTCAGGTCAGGCAGGGTGGGGTCAAACACTGTTGGGAATTCCTAATGAGATGGACCCTTTCACATGGAAATCTCTGGTTCTCAGTTGTGACAGGGAGCTGTCAGCAGTTGTTGCCTGGGGAAATAAGTTCAGTGATCTCAGTTCAGTTCCTTACAAACAGATAACTACAGCCCAAGTCCTCCTGGCCCCTGTTTCTGCTTGAAGCAAGTTTCCCAGGTGTGGTGGATGATGACAGAGCCTTGTAGTGATGCCTGTCTCCTGTCAGATGCAGAAATGTTGGTGTGTGTTACTGCACTGCTCTCCGTAGAGTCTGGAGATTTGCTGTCTCATAAGCCCACTCTGCATTTAGCCTGTTACAGCTTGCTTACAGAGATTCTGATGTAAATTCATTTAACTAATGCATGAAATGTAAGTAATTCTTTCACAGTGAGTTAATCTGACCCCAGGTCACTTTAGTTCTGAGTTAGAGTTGTGACACAGAGCCTTGATGTGGCTTAACCCATTTAAGACTAGCTTTCCTGAGATATCACTATGGAAGGAGACATGCACTTGGTCTGGGAGAACACAAGGAACACGTGAGCATGGGTCTGCATGGACAGGAGCAGCATGGAGCTGCAGTGGGTGGGCCAGGGGCCTGGCATGCTTTTAGGACATTGTGCAGAAGTGTCAAATACTACTGGGTATCGTATTTTGAATTGAAGAGCTAATAACTTGATCCTATTCCCAATTATTGTTTTAACTTTGAGCACTACTGCTTTTTCAGCTTTTTAAGTGGCTTCACCAGGAATTTGGATCTTTAGTATCCTGTAAAACTTGTGGTAATAACGCACCTTTGCCTTTTGCCCTGCTTAACTGAGTCAGACGCTGTTAATGCTGGTGCCTGGTTTAGAAAAAGCATGTTTTTTCCAAATAATTAATATATATTGATCCACTGTGCTTTGCACACAGATCGTTCAGAGTGCCTCTCTGGGAAGGACAAGGTGTCCAAAGAATTAGGAGGGGATACTAGAGAATTTGCTCCAGCTCTACCTGTGCTATGTTCCTGTCCATGACTTCGCAAGCTACCGTGACAGCTCAGTGGGAGTTTTCCAGCTCATATCGCTAAGATAGATGTGAATTTATCAACAGTTCTTCTTCTAGAAATAACCACAGAAATTGCCTGTTTATGCCTCCCTTCTAGAAAATGTGTTTCCGGTAGTGAAGCTCATGTTTCTGGTGCTACTACTGAAGTGGTTCCTACATATGTGGCTATAAGGGGATCAAGTCCCACTGTTCAGGATTTTGTATCTGGAGTAAATCGTGTGTCTAACTCTCAAAGCAACACAGTTGTAATGCCTAATTAACATGAAATTAGACATAAAAGAACCATGACTATGAACACAGTTTTGCTGTGATGTTTTAATGAGATCCTCACGAAAGAACTTGTAAAATTTGCAAAGGAGTAGGCTGTGCATCAGGAAGGTGGTGAGAGAATACTTTCTCAAAGGACTGGGTTTTTCAAGTCAGTTGAAGTGGCATTTGTAGATGCAGGCTTTTCAGACTAAGAAGGGCTAAAGTAAGATACTATTTTTTAACATAAATTTTCAGAAAAGTCTAGATAGACTGGTGGATCATGCAGTGTGGCAACAGATGGAGTTTAATTTGTATAAATAGGCAGGGTTGTGCATGCTTGTAATATAAACTTCCTATCTTCAGCTCAGCATATATTTATTGCAAGGAAAATGTCACCATGGAGAGCTCAAAGAGTATAATAGTCCTTACCATGATGGAGGTCTAATAACAGCAATTAAAGGAAAAATAAATTAGAAACTTTATGAAATATTCCTGTTTAAGTGGTAGAGAGATGGCAGTGAATAGAAAATATTATGTTGCCCTTAAAATAAATCAAGCCATGCTGCTTTGCTTAGTTACATTCAGAGAGAGGTGTTAAAAATGACTAAAGCCATGAGCTTTAGCCTTGTGTTCTGCATATCTCTCCATACATGTACAGAATTGTTCGGAACGAGATGTTGGACTTTTCACAGATTTGATTTAGTTAAGTTTAACTGACAAGGTAACATGGGGAAAGGAGAGCAAGAAAGCCATGGAATTGTTCAGAAATGAAATACTCTTTGTATGCTTTCTGGAAACTTTATAAACTGGTCTGTTTTTCAGTCAGGTAGAGATTTTTGATTTAGCTGTTCCCAGTAGGGAGGTGTTGGCTGAAGTTCCCAGCAGATGCAGTTTAGGGAAAGGTTTTGCTCTCTGGAGTCTTTATTTTGACTTGCATATGCCCAAGTACATTTCCAGTTGTTCCCTGGAAATGAGGTTCACAGGGATGCCAGGCTTATTGTTGTACCCTATTTTGGAGAAACAAATCAGGAAGGTAACAGTCAGGATTTGCCTGAACTAGCAAGTAAGCAAACTTTCACTATACCAACTGTGGAGCACGTCATTTAGCATGGGAAGAGGGGTTTCCTTAAATCAGGATTGTTGCATGGGCCTATTGGTAACATACACTTTTCTTCAGGCCTGTTTCTAAGTTTTAGTGAATGTGTGCCATTCTTGACCTGAGTATACATGCACATCTCTCAATACCAGTTGTCCTATTTGTTCTTTATTTAGTCAGAGGCTGGGTTCCACCCTAATAAAATCAATCAATCAATCAGCTGAGACTAACACATTTTTTACAGTTGCCAATGTTCTACAGTGTAAAATAATGCGATCCTTTAAAAATCAGGTCCTGCTACTCTAGCATGTATTAAATGTTGAAATGATAGCGGTAAAGATTGTCCTCTGGACTTTACAAAGATGTGTTCTACTGCAGTGGGATCCTCTCCCTGTTGACATGTAGATGTACTACAGAGAATAAAGTACTGAGAAGGATCAGCAGCATGCAGCCCTTACAAAAAAAGCACTTTTTGATGGCAAATTTCTGGGACCATCTGCTTTCAGAGGCTTCTTGTTGAAATGCACATCTGACCCCAATAAACTACAGTTACAGTTTCATAGTAGGTAGTTATTTGTAAATTTTAATTTGCTGGCTGTAGTAAACCGTGGTTTGCTTTCAAGTTACATCCCTGTAAAATAGCTCAGATGGCATTTGTTTAATTTTTGGGGGTTTGGATTGTACTTTCCTCTCGTATAACCACTAGTTGTCCTCAGCCAAAAGATACTTTGAATGTTTTTTTGTTTCTGGTTTTGGCTCCTCTGCTTCTTCCCTTTAAATCTTTTCTGTTTCTTTACTCCTGATCTGCAGTCTGCCGCTTTATAAGGTCCTTAGAAAATTCACATCCCTGCAGCCACTTTGTGGCTTATTGAAAGGAAAATATGTCTGTTGGAAGCACTGTGCAATAAGAAACACTGAATAATTGGAGAAGTATTTTAAATGCTGAAGAAGATTCTTCAGAGATCTTAATTTGCAATAAAACAGAATTTAAGTTGGTTTTGGGCAGCAAAGTCCAATAAAAAGTTGTAAAAAGCCTATATTCTAGCAGATGATCAATTAGAAGCTTCGATGAATTGTGTCCTCTGTTGTAATATGTTTTTTTTACTACATGAGAGAGTTGTGTGAAACACATAAGGAGGGCAAAGGAGCATCAGCTGGAATACAACGCTTCTTCCAAATCAGTATCTTGCCTTTTCATTTCTGTGTGCCTTTAAGGTCTGTGGCAAGCAATTCATGGTTGCAAAGGGGCCTGTTTCAAGAGACCAAGAAGCTGCTTCTTCAACAGCCAAGTAGTTGATTATTCTCCCAGAAAGTGGAAGTGAGGAACTACTTTTCGTATTAATCTTGTAGGCTGTTCTGCAGAAAGCAGCCTCCGTCTCCATGTTTTAAAAAGCCCTTTGAGTTATGGGCCTACTTTTGAAAGAAATGCCAACTCAAAAATTAGATTAAAAAAATCTTGTGTACAGCACTGGGTCATCTGAATGCAAAGATCTTGCTTAACTTTTAGTATTTTGCTTAGAGTGTGGGTTTTCTTAATTTTTTCACTCATCCTGTGATAACCTTTGAGGTTATCACAAACCAGAGCATCTAAATGCCTCATGCTGTCTGTTGCAGTCATGAAACCGAACTTATAGCAGGGTTGGTGGTACCCCATTTGGTGGCTGTCTCAGTTAGATCTCTACCTAGATTCTTTGGACTGGGTACTTTGGCCAACAGGTAGGATATTTTATATCAATAAGGATAGTTGTTACCAACACAGACAAAATCCTCCTTTCCAAGACAGAGTTTCCTGTGCCTGCTGCTCAAACTGTATCCACAACAGAAATGTTAAGAGACTCTGTGCAGGAACTCTTGTATGTTGAGTCTGTGTAACACTCTGCTTTATCTTATGTCCAATTTTAGCGTGCCCTCTGGATTTGAAGGTATAAAAGAACAGGAGATCTGCAACAAGATAATGACAAAAATGCTGGAAAATTACAATACTTTGTTTGAATTGGAAGGCTTGAAGAAGGATGAAGAAAAGCCTGTATGTGAAGAGCTAGCAAGAATAATTTTGGTAAAAGTGAGTATCTCTAATATTTCATTTTCTTACAGCAAATTGATAATTCAGGCTTATTGCAGGCTTCAATACAGAAATCTTTTAGACAAGTGGGAGACACACACTGTTGTAATAATGTTCTGTGTTATTGATTGGTATGCAGTTTACAAATTGATTCTGCTGATAGGCTAATTTTCATTACTAGTCTGGAAGTTCATTCTATTAAACATCTTTGTCCTTTGTTGAATGCGCACTGTTATTCATTTAGAAAATATATTCACTAAAATTTTAATGTTTTTAAATGAGGAGGCAGAATAATTCTAGGAGGTGTTCAAGGTTTCTGACATGGTGAATCATTTATGGTGTACTTCAGTGACGATGAACTTCCATACTTTAGGACAGTATGAGGTCTCTAGCCTTTGCCACTATGACGTCTACTTGTCTTAGACATGTACCTGAGTTTAAAAGTCCTGTGTTCTGACTCAGAATGGCCATTCCTGAGTGCTCTTGAAGAGAAGCATTAAATAACAGTTACTATTTGAAGAAAGTAGATTGAAGCTCTTAAAGGAAAGTTATATAATTAAAGTATACTTTTGGTGGGAAGAGGGATCAGTGTAACATAAAGGATTCTAAAATTCAGAAAAAGTTGACATGTAGGGCAGCCAAAAGTGCCTTGTTTGGGCTTGTGCTATCTCTACTACGGGAAGCAACCTTAAGTCTGCACGAGAAATGGTCATGAGGATGGTTTTCAGTTGCCTTGTTTCCTTTTGTGTGTTAGCTGTGCAGATAATTACTCTCTTCCAAGATTTGAGCTCTTGAGTTTGAGAGGGTTGAACTGAGTATCTTCCCTTGGTAGAGTTTTACCCACTGATAAAATCACCTTGGCCTTTGCTGCCTCGAATGGGAGTTGTCAAAAAATAAGCTATAAAAATACAGTGTCTTTGACCTTGACAAAACAGAAGCTTGGTGTGAACCCAGGTTATGCCATTCAGCTGAAATCAGCTGAAAACATCTCTGCCTTTGCAGCATATCACAGGAGGGTCTCTTGACTCTGACTCAGACCCAGCTGCCTTTAAAAGGGTTGCTGGTTTTCTTAGGTGGTGAATTGGTGAGAAAGTATTTAGCTGTATTTAGTTGTCTTTTAGCTATTACTAACATTCACCTAAAATGTTTCTGTGGAAGGAGGTAGAATGGCTGGTAGCCTTCCAGTGCCTTCCCCAATTTATGTTACTGAAGTCACAGTAACTTCTGGGTAATAGAAATGGTCTGCCTGGCCATTTGATGTTTAGCAGCTGATGGTCACTTCAGCAGCAAAAACTGGTAAAGAACAAATTTCTAAAAAATTAACATGGAGCAAAGGCTTCAGATATACCTCCTCCTTCAAACCTCATCCAGTTACAAAAGTCAAGTCAGTCTTTCACTTCTAAGGACTTACTGGTGACTGGGAATGCACCAAGGTGGAAATCTGGGAGATTTCCCACAGCTCTTCAGAGATATGAGCTATCAAAGTACATGGTGATAACCAGAATTACTCCCACAAAATATCCTAAAAGATATAGTTACTCATGTGAGATGGATAGTGTTGCCCATCTGTTTGCCTCAGGAGACAGGTGATTGCCTGAGAGGAATAAGCTGTGCGTAAACACAAGGGCTTGCACTGTGTTTGCATCTTTGGATCTTGTTGATAATTTCGAAATTCAGTTGGCAGTCAGCTGCAAAAATTTGACCTTGTTCCTTGCCCATCTAACTTGGGTGAGAATTTTTCTAGTTAAATCAAGGCAAATACTCAAACATAAGAAATGCAATCATCTAACTTCATATAGCAAAGATACTAAGAAGTTTTTGTTGAAATTTGTCAGGTGGCTTTACAAAAGGATGCTTTTTACCATTCTCAAAGGTTACATTTTTTGTATCCTAGCAGATACACCCTATCCTTGCCAGTTTGTATAATAAAGTAGAGATGGTGCACTTGAAGAGAAATCCAAGTGGTAACAAATGAGATTCAGTAGAGAAAAGTGATTGCCAGTTCACTAATGCGTGAGCTGTTACATACAATAGAAGCCAGCTGGTCTTTCTGTTATAAAAGAACAAATGCCTCAGAGAATTATTTGGTGTTACCTGTGTCACAGTGTCCAGAAAATAACAAGCCATTTGTAAGCAAAGTTGCTGCTTCTGGAAAAGCCATTGATACATCTACAGGTAACTGGATAGAAATTTTCCAAGTAATCATGTTGAAAGCAGTGAAAAATGTAGGATGCTTGGGACAATCCTCTCATAAAATGAGACCCTGTTGCTTTTAAGGGTGTTGCATGCAAATATGAACCATGATGGGATGGGGGAGCAGATGGCAAGGAAAGTGAAGAAAATGAGGATCTGCTCTTTACCAAACTCAGCTGCATTTATCTAAATGGCTTTTTTAGCTTTTATGTCTTGAACAGCAAAAGGGCGAGGAGAGATTTAGATAACTTCACTCATTCCCTCATGAGGTATTCTGTCCTCTCTTCCCACAAATCACTTACTTGCCAGCATTTCACCCTGAGTCACTGCACTGCTACCTTTCCTATGACTGCCTTCACTCTCACTCCTTACTTTTCCATGTTTACATTTTTCTCTGAATTCCCACAGCCCTGTCCCACTATTCTTGCTATACTCAAACTTGATAACCCTTCATTCCCAGTCCAGGGAAAAGGCTGGCAGTCTGTAGTGAAGTGCAAAAGCTCCAGCACTCTTGATACACGGCTTTCCATCACCTCCAGTCACTCTACACACTCGCTGTAGCCCCTCCACAGCCTGTATTTCTTTACCATCCTTTCTTTTACATTCTTGAATGTGGAGATAACTTTTTCTCTAGGTTAGTACAGTGGCTTTGGCACTGTGACCTGCCTTATGTGTTCTTCTAGGTGGGAAGTTTGGGGCTAGGGCTTATTGAGACACTTCTCCTAGACAAGCATAAGTTCTTCCATTCAGTTGGAATGCTGGTGTTAGCCTTACCCAAAGGTAAGGTTCCCAAAAAGGGGATGGAGGTACTTATAGGAAGAAATCAGTGTTTACATTGTGTTAAGAGTTTAATGATGGGCATGATGGTCAAAGCTATCAGTGCTGATCCAGGTGTTTCTTGGTTAAGAGTTTGGAAAGAACATCTGTAAGCATGAAAATTCATACACGGGGATAAGAATGCCAAAAATTTGCAGAAGGACTAACTTGAATCAAAATTTGAAACACAAAGACAGTTGTTTAGAAAATAAGGAAAGACATCAAAAAGTACATTGAACAATAAACTTCTCTCCTTGCTCTAGTATACCTTTCTAGCTTACTGCATTACAAAATTACCCCTGCTTTTTCTTATCTCTTTTTCATGCCTTCATACCTTTACTTTGGTGCTGAAATTTCAACTGGAAAAACAAGAACGTGCCTTTAATTAGTGTCTGAAGATATTGTAGGAATATTATTTCTCCCTGCAGTCTTGGGCTGTTTTTGAGGTGGTTTAAGTGCCTGTTGCTTCACATCATCCATTCCTAATAATCTTTTTTGAAGTCTACATCAACCCTAAATCATTAATTTAGAGCAAATACCCAAAAATAGGGGACTAGTGGCTCGTGCTATTCCATCCCAAGATTGGAATGTCATGTCTCAGTCATCTTCCCAAGCTTGCATGACACCTGACACTTCATGGTCTAGATATCTTAAGATTTTTCCACACTTCGGTTATAAAATCAGTGAATTTTTAACAAGAAATACTGCTCTTTTAAAATGAAAACCCAAATGTGTGGGTTGTTAGATAAAGCCATGAAAACATCAAGCTTCTCTTGGACCAGTGTATTGGGAAGGAAAAACAGCTCCAGTGGAGCAAGTTAGATCTAGTCTACTATGTTAGTCATAGGTATGGGGAATCCACAATCCTACAGACTTCCAGAAGGATCAAGCACCTTTCAATCAGGTACAGACTGCGGCAGCTTAAAGAAAATATCTGTTAAGGAGGCCGAAAAGTTAATAAATGTTACAGATGGGAAAAAGAGACATGATTCTGTAGGGCTGCTGGTAGTTGAACTACCATTCTTGCTGCATATGTGCACTGAGGAGGCACAGGAACACGTTCATCCTGGTTGTATTTCTTCTTTCAAAGGCTGCTCAGTCATTGGGAAAGACAAGTTGTGCTGGGTAAAAATGCTTTCTCAGTGGATCTTATTTCAGAAAGTAAGGGAGCTGGAAATCTCTACCAGTTGTGTTCCAGTCCCTGCTTTGTTCTCAGGGCTGTTAAACCTTCTCTTGCTCATTGCTCAGGCATATGGTAGTATTATGATTAGAAATGATGAGGAGTGTTTCTTCAGAAACATCTACATTTAAAAAAAAGTACAATTTTAACAAAATAGAAAATTTATCTTACAAGAGTTTCTGTTTCAATGGGAAGTTGAGCTGTCAGGTTCCTGATACCTTGCCTGGAAGGATTTCATTAGGTTTTCATTCCATCTAATAGAATGAGATCCATATAATCATCGAGGTTGGTGGCCAGCAGGTGGAAGTATTCTTCAGAAATGTGTATATGTTTGTATATGTATTTGGAAATTCCTTATCATAAAAGAATTATGGGGTTTGATTTAGTTTTTTTTAATTCCTGAATACGTTGGAGTTTTGGGGGGCTTACAGGTCTCATTTGCAGCCAGCCATTACTACAATCCTTAATACTTTTATCCAAGCTTCACTTTACTTTCCTAACCCAGTGAAGGATCTGTAAGAGTCTCAGTCTGCTGATCAACAAGCTCTGCTAGTTAGAGAAGTGGGTTGAATGTTCTGAATACGTGTTTGCTCTGTGTTCACATTTTCAGGATCATAAATAACTGGTCTTTACTGGGCAGTGTTGTGTGTTAACAGGTAATTTCCTGACAGTATGTCTGCACTGCTGTGCATTTTCACATTATAAGTGTCAGGGTATTGTGATAAAACATAGTTTATATTTTGCTTTGGAACAGAATTCCTAGTGTGTATTGATACAGTCCTGATAGATTTTTGAGACCCTAAACTGAGTGACAGCTCATGTAATGAAAGATTAGTCAGTCTTGAGTTGCAGTATTTCCAATTTTATAACATTCTTGAATAAGCAGGTTTACAAAGCCTACAGGAACAACAAATAATAGTTTTGAACGAGGACCTTTCATTTACAAAGGTCTTAAATTGCTGATTGAACTGCTGCTGCATATAGTCCTATGTTGTATAGCTAGCCAGTGGTGTATTGTTACTACTGGAATTAAATAGGACTTTGGAATAAGAGTGATTAGTTTTCTCTAATGATCAAAGATAGGCAGTGAAGAAGATTTTTATTTAGTTCAAGTGACAAGGGAAACCTGGGCAGGCAAACTATTATGAGACTTGCTCTTGAGAGATTTCTGGAATTATCCCTTCCCCTGGTTTCAAGTGAAACAGCATTTTCAATAGCATGTGTTTTAGCTCAGTAATGTCTTCAGATAAAACATACAACCTATTACCTAGTCATGCAGGCTTATAAGACTTTTTTTTGTATTGTTTTTTTACCTTTTCACTCTAATGGCTTCTTGACAGAGCACTTCTAGTTCTAAGAACCAGTCAGCCCAGAGCATGTAAATGTTTGCACTGGAACACAAGCACTGGCATGATGAGGATGTAATGCCGTTCCTGGTTTGATTACACATTTGGGACAGGAATGCAAAACGCTTTTCTTATTCTTGCCATTCTGTGTCATAGAATACATAGCCCTGTTCACCTGATGCAGAAGAGAAAGCAAGTACATTTAGAAAGTTAATATTGTAACATTAGAATTGAATTAAAAATCGAACTTATAAAGTCCAGTGAAAATTATAAATGTACAATTTTATCATTGTGAGTATATTGCAGGCACATCCTGATGACCTCTGAACAGGCAGATTTCAATCACTACAGAGCTACAGAAATTGGTCTGTTGCTGGTTTTTGCAAAACCTAATAGTTTCAAAACAACCCTTTAGACACAACTCACTTCTTGCATTTCTATCCTGTTTGTTTCCAGTCTTCTAACAAAAGCTGCCTCTTCAACTGGGAGGATTAGTTGGCAGAGTAGTTCTGTGTACTATAAATGGCAGCAAAAGCTCACACACTGTATTCTGCAAGCCAGCTGTTAGATTTCTAACAGGCAGGCAGTCCACTGCGTGTAGCTGTACCTGCTGGTGCTTGGTGGATGCAAAGCATGTAGTGCCCCACCCGGTCAGTCAAAACCCCTAAGTGCATTTTTTTATGCCAAGGAGAGCGCTCCAGCTGACTTGGGCTGCACTATCTAAAAGTGGAGTGCTTGCTTGCTCCTTCTGATTGAACACTCAGAGCAGATCACTCAGCCCATGGTAGGATTTGAGCCTCTCATTCCTGAGGAGATGTAGGAAAAGTAAGGTAGTCCAAAGAATTCTCCATATTGGTTTGACTACTCCCTTTGCAGTCAGTCATAAAGCTTCACCTCCATGGAAAGCCACAGTGTTTCATCTTATTTCCTCAGATGAGTAAAGCAAGACTTCACTCATAAATGTTTTTTTCCCTTTCCTCAGCTGTTTTTCCCTTATCATGAGGACCTGATCCCCTGACAAGATGTGGGACAAATTGCTGAGAACTTCCCAACTCCACGACTGAGCGGGCTCCCTCAAAATAAGTCCCCCTTCCCTTCACCTCAGAACTCTGGCCCCGTGGTTATGCACTCAGCAACACACAAGAGCAATCCCTCATTTATGTCAGGAAAAAAAGGCTTCCGTTTCTAATCCGTGTTACACTGCCCTGGCTAAGCCTGCAGGCTCTAGGTAGTTTCCTTTATTCTTCTTTCATGTCTGGGACCATTTTAGCATCGTGTTAATGGTTGGCTTTCAGTACTGGATTAATTCTTTCCCATCAGCAAACAGCAGGAACTTATCTCCTTTGGAAATCCTTTCTGAAGATCTCAACAAACATTTCCGTTTGTACAGAATCCCCTTATTTGGGCAAGTCTCACAAGTTTGTTCTTGCCTGGGCTAGGGAGCCCCAAAGGGTGGGAGTGGGTTCACAAGGGAGATGTGGAGATGGGTGGGAAGTACATGAGGAGAAAGAGCACCTGTGGAAGTCTGTCTGCCATTTTCTGTTTAGTGTTTCTTCATCTGAAATTTGCTTTGCATTTGTCCACCAGTGAGCAGATGGGCATGTTTATAGTAAGGGTATATAGTGATTCAACCAGAATGACATTTTAAGATGTGAGCTGACAGGAAATGAGCAATATGAGATTTGTAGGTGAAAGTTTATAAGCCTCCAAACCCTTCACCTGTAGCAGATTCAGTCTGGAGTGAGGAGGATGGTTATGTTTATGCTGTGATTCAGAAAGGCAAGCGAGAAAACCCCTGAACAATTCTTGTGCAATTTTGAAAGAGCTTTCCATAGAGCTCTGCTGGTTTTGACAACTCTGTATATGTATTATTAAAACAGAATGTTTCTGCTCTTGAAATTCATTAATGCATTCACAAGATTATAAATCTGTCACTTGTGGTGTTACTAAATGCAATCCTGAATATTTACATAAATATGTTAATGCTAAACTCTATAAAGTAATAAATTATTATGCCAATACTTCTTTAACTAGAATTTCACCAGCAATATTTGCACTTTAACATATTATGAGAATAAATTCCCCAAGATTTAGGACATATAAAGGAAACACAGACACATAACAAACGTCTTTCTTCTGCTGTTCATATTACTAGTATACTATAAATTTTTTTAATACAGCTGACAAATGTTGCAGTTGAGATGCTTAGGAGCTTTGGTTTTTTCTCTCTCAGTTTTTTCTTGAAACAAATGCTCATTGATATTATCATTGTCCCTTGGTAATACCACATAGCTAAAATATAGACATAATAAGATCCACATGTGTATGTGTGGCCTGGTCTGTACTTGCACATGCTTTATTTGACATGTTTTTCATTCATTGTCTGTTATTGATTTGGGTTTATTTGAGTTTTTTTGTTTGTAATGTTTTGTTGAGGGTTTTTTGTTGTGTTTGTTGTTTGGGTTTTTTTTCAGGAGGGTGGGGTGATGCTACATTGTGATTTAGCACTTGGGAGCAGTCCATCTCAGCCAGTACAACATCCTATTTCTAAAGGGAACCATAAAAGTCAGTACCAAGAAATGAGGTACAGTAAACTAAACATGTCAGTCTCTGCACTAGCCAGCTGTTTCTGAGCATCCTTGCCATACCCATGGGGAAAAATGGGGGTTAGCAAAAGGATGCGAATTTTTCTACTAAGACAAATCTCTCAATTCCTACTCTTTGGATTCCCTAGTGTTTATTCTGCTTCTAATTAATTAGTCATTCAGTTAATCAGGTTACACAGAATGATCAGCATTATTCCCTCTGTTTAAATCAGTAATCAGTGCTGTCTTTGTAACAAGGACACATTGCAGACAGTTGGAACTGATCCAAAGTGAAGAAGTGTAAGACATTTTTCAGCCTGTGGCATTTAATTCTTGCTGACCTCTGCCATTAGTTTAATCTGTAGTACTTTCAAGGTGGGAACTTCAAAAGGAGTCAGCACTAAATTAATTCTTTTGCCCTTATTAAGAGCAGTGAAATGCTTATTGACTTCAGTATAAGTCCAATGCATTTTTTAAAAACCCTCCTGTGAGTGCTAGAAAGATCCCTAGTTTCTGTCTAGGAAGAAGGTGGCTGGTGAGCCTGTAACATTTCTGGTGTCCCAGAACTTACTTGTCATAAAGTGAGCTCAGGGCAGTCTAAGAGCAACAGGAGCATGTGATGCAAGGGACACAAGGGGCCAGACACTCCTAATGTGTCTGAATATGTGTGCTCTTGAAAATCTGATATATCCAGTAGATCCCATCAGCATTTGACTTAATTGCCAGTGGTGAGCATCTCAGTTTCACTGTTAAGAAAGGGGTCTGTTCTCTGTGTGCTGGGAACCTTACACTAGTAACTAGAACAATATAGAAATATTTAGGACTCCCTAATTTACTGCAAATCAGATATTCCTTTTAAAAGTAACAGTAATTGCTGAATTCCATGTGTGAAAAACTGTTTTCCTTGTGAATGTTTTGATTTTTAGATCTGAAATGCAGTTTAGCTTTTCCAAGGCTGAGTTTAAGCAACTGTAATGTGAGATGCAGGTCTGGAGAGCCTGGATTTCTCCCATAGCTAGGTCTGTTTTTTCTGTTTTATGAATAGCATTACAGTAAATAGATGAGTCAGACTCCAATTTTCTAAATTGCAAGGTAGAATAAAATGTTCCCCTGGAACTGCTCTGAGCTCTGTTGTTACTGAACACAGGCACACATGCACACACACACAGAATTAGGTAAACCCAGCAAGAGAGCAGTTGTCTTGTGTCACTTTGTGAATGTTTGATTTGGTTTTTTGATCTTAAGTTCTGCTACAGGCCCCTTATTTGTACCTCAGCCATGAGAAACTGAAGTGAGGTTATTATACTGTTGCACGATACCATAATCCTGCCATAGGATGGTGTGCTGGTTCTGGCTGGGATTGAGTTAATTTTCTTCATAGTACCTAGTATGGGGCTGGTTTGGATTTGTGCTGGAAACAGTGTTGATAATTTTGGGGATGGTTTTGTTCCAGATTGTGGGGATGGGCATGGAAGGTGAATGTTTTCCCTCAGTGAGGTCTTTGTAACCTTTTACAAATTCTGGAATTATGTTTGAACCTGGTATTTCCAGTTTAACTTTTTGCAGCATTCAGTAGCCAATCCTTCTGGCTGGCTGGAGACACATTTTTCTCTTCCTCCTAGAAAATACCATGATATTCCACAGATGGAGCTGGCAGCATTGGGGTATATCACGGGATTATTACTATGTTTGTCATTTCCTTTTCTATATTCCAGTCCTCTCTAAAAATAATGGATTTCCACATTTCTCTCTTGCTTACGTAAAACAATTCATGACCTTTTTGTGTGTTTTATGGCAATAAGTGCAGTAGGTTAAGGTTGTACTGATGCAAAACAGAGTAACCTTTAGCTATTTATTAAGAGATATGATCTCAGGTAAAAGGTCATATATATAAATAGTCCTGGGAGAACAAAAGGAAATGAAAGGTGAACTGAATAGGGTATTAGTTTCATATTGAAAAGCAGTGATGCGTTTTTTTGCAAACTGTGAGATTTTGTTTTTTATCACTTCTGTCTAAAACAGCTTTGCTGAATTCTGGTTATTAAAGTGTAGTGTAAATGATGGCAAGGTAGAAAACAGACAGGAAGAAGCTGACCTGGTATCTATGTGCTAATAACAACCAAGGCAAAAACCCCATATATAAATACTAGCTGTCTCAATCTTTGTTACACGGTTTGTATGTCAGCTTTACTGACATAGTTCCCCCATCTAACAAGGGCGTTTTCATCACTTTCTGGGTACACAATGGAAAGTACACCTAATACATTATGAAGACATATTTTTTTTCAAATTTCTGTTCACATTAAATAATTTTTTATCTTTTTCCTGAAGGTACCTGTGCCACTGAATGACAACTTTGTGAACTGATACCTGAATAAAAATTAGTTGTTCCATCCAGTTAGCATGTATGAAAATACCTGGACCATATGAATTAGAAAATGCCTTTGAAGATCCCCATGCCATTGGTTACACAGTTTTGTCTTAGAAATAATAGGTAATTTGATACTTTGTGTCTCTTTCAGAGCCTTAATCAGGCATGAGCTATTTTGCATGATCACACAGAGGAGAGATTCCATATTGTCTTCGTCTTGTGAGTAGGAACAGCTCTGTAACTGCTGTGGCCCTTTTGGTTCTTCATTGGCACCCTTGACAGCACTGCTTCCTATCACACCTGTGCTGCTGTGCTCCAGGGAACTTAGTGCAGGAGACAGCATATTCCCCCCTCCAACATCAGATGAAGGGAGAGCCAGGAACTCTTAAATTCTCTGTTTCTTTTGAACTGCTCCACGCACAACCCTGTTGTGCACTTCTATTGTAGCCTGGGGAAGATTCGCAGGTGTGATGCTGGTGACACCCACCTGAAGCAAAGGCTGCATTGCGCTGTTTCATGGAGTGGTGCTGAGGGAAATGGAGTATTCCCTCCTCTGTGGTGTACAGCTGCTGACCCAGTAAAGAGTCAGCTGTTGCAGTCTGTCTCCGTGCAATCAAGCTAATGCATCATTTCTGCAGTTATTCGCAGCATGGAATCCACTGGATAATCCTCTTAATGGTTGCTCATCATACATAAGTGCGGCTGTACTGGCTCAAACTTGGGATCCATCCAGTCCAGTGTCCTGCCTCACACACTGCCCATAAGCAGATGTCCAGGGAAGAGTGTGGATAGGCAGCAAGGTGTTTCCTTCTTTTTCTTCTAGCAATTCATGACTATTCTTGGAGGTTTTCCTGCTGTTGAAATGATTTGTGTATTAAGTGATGTGCAGAGTAATTTTCTTGTGTCTCTCTTGCACATGTGTAAGTTTTTTGCTTCCAGCATGTCATCTGGAAAAGTGTGCCACAAATTGCTTCCTCTCATGTGAAGACTGACTCCATTTGTTTGTTAAAAACATGGCTTTTACTAGTGTCATTTGAAGGTCACCTGATTTTTCACCCCCTTTTTTTCTGTTTATTTATTTATTTATTTATTTAGCTGAAGGAGATAGTGATCAGTCCATCTTCTCTCCATCACCCATAACCCCTATAAGCTACCATTGTGGTTGTTTGGGTTTTTTCCTAATGAAAAATTACTCTTGGTATTTGCAACCCTAATTGCTGCACTGACAACAATTGTTTTTTCTGTCAAAGCCCCTGTATGAAGTCAGTGAGCAATCACATGTAATAGCTTTCCTCTTTTGGGGCACAAGGCCAAATACTTTAATGCAGTAAATTGGATGACATTTTGGTTAAGTCAGAGGGGCATGTTTTTTTATCGTAGAAGGGAATCTGACTCCTTGTTTCTGGAAAAAAATCTAATTTGTGCTTTAGTTAAGAAAAAGTTTCACACTGATTAAGTTCAACTTTATTTTAATTAAGGTGGTCTTCTACATATTAATAGCTAAAAATAGATCTGAGGCTTTCTTAGCAACATTTAAAACTTGAACTGAGAACCCCACAGGCCAGTTTCCTCTGAGTATGCAGTTTGTGAGACCAGAAAGAGATTAATTACTGAATCAAGTAGGAAAGAGAGGATGAGAACAGCAGTAATGATGAGATTGTTCCAAAGATATCTCAGAATATCAAATTATCAAAAAGTAAGTTTATTGTTGTCATTAAAATACAGTGCAAGGTATAGCCATTGTTTTTAGTAACTATTTTTTCCTAATTCCTTCCTTAAGCAATCATAATCAGATGCATTTGAAGGCTTGTGTTACAGTGGGGTAGCATGCTACAAATACAAAAGACTGTAAATTGACTCTGCAGTTCAGTATCTCTGGCACTACAGTTGACTGAGGCTGAAACTTAACAATTTTTATGCCCATTCAACAATTTGTTGAAAAGGATAAAAGCAAGGGTAGTATTCTGTTCCGTTTTGAACTTTTCATCCAAGACAGATAACAGCCTAGGATGCAAGTATGATGTTTGAATCCCTCTTACTTAATAATGGCAGTGGATAAAGGAATCAGTGTAGTTTATTCTATTTGAAGAAAAAGTATAATGAATAGCTAAAGCTAAACTACTGTAGCAAGTATTTTCTCATTCCACTGAAATGTACAAAAATATTGCCAAGGTTTTCACATAGAGAGTGCTAACTATTCAGGATGTAGCAGGCAATGTCTTCTACTGGTAGGTTCTTTCACAGTCTTTCTGCTGATATTAGTCATCTCCCTAAAATTAATTCAAGCATGTAATTGAAAATAAATATGTAATTGAATACTCTTACCCTTCCACAGATAATCCCAGTCAGTCTGCCTGTCTGAAGAGATGAACATAAAGAGAAATAAGTACAGGAAGGGTGACTAAGAGACATTGCTAGGTGTCTTATACCCTGCCTGTGATTTAGTCTCTCCTTTAAGGATGCCTTTGACCTATGGTGTTTCTTCATTCACGCAGGATGAAGTGAGGAGCTCTGGAGTACTCAATCACCTGTCTTTATATTAGTATCAGCACTTCTTGATGTGAAAGGATTATGCTCTTGAAGAATAAATAGGTCAAAGAGTATTCTAGGGATGTTCTAATCTTTCCTAATCATTGAGGTCTCCATAGTTAATTGGTTTAAAGCTTTTATTGAGATGAAGTCTCATGCATTGTAAAATCTGCATTTTGTATGGCTTGTGAAGAATCTGCCAGAGAGAGAAAGATTCTTTATCAATGGAATAGCCTTCTTAAGGAAGAGGGCCTGTTTCTTGGGCCAGTATAATTCACCTAATCTAGGTATAAGAATGCGGGGCTAGGATTTGAATGAAGTGAGTTCTTTTCTGGTTTTGGGGCTTTTTATTAGTTTTTGATAATTGTTAGCTTTTGTAGCAGAATCTTACCTAAGAATCTTATTTAATGGTCAGGAAGCACTGTTATGTTTAACCTAGAGTTAAAAGATTGTCTCATGCCCGAGGGAGCTTACAAACTCCTTGAGCTGTTTGAGCAACACAAAGAGTTGAGGAGTTTTGGTATGATGGTAATACATCTTGTGGAAAATAACAGTCCATTATTCAGCATAGGTCAATGGAAGTTGTTGTTCTTATAGTGTAAGGTTAGCAAGATCTGCAAGTCTCTAAATGTGCCACATATGCAGATGTAGGAGACGACGAGAAGTTTTGCTTTATGCTGATGGACTTCTGACTGGACTATTTGCCAATAAATATTGCTTGTCAAAGTTAGGAAATGAAATGTTCTCTGGCTTTCCCTGTGATCTTGTCAATTCTTACTTGAAAATCATTAAAGAAACTTAGTTCAAAATCTGGGATTTGGCAGTGCCCTGTACAGATGCTGACTATTTACTTCAACCCAAGTACTCTTGATAGTAGAAAATTTTCCTTAGGGGTAGGTGCGACTTGATGCCATCATGAGCAGGTATTCTAGTTTGGGCAGGTTTTGGGGAGTATGAGATGGAGAGGTGGTCACTGGCAGCTATTGACAGTAAGCTGGGCTTAGGTAATTCTTCAGACACGAACAGTAACACTGATTGTTGAACACACGCAGTTCAGCAAAACAAAGCTTGTTTGTTTGGTATCCAGTATGCTGTACTGGAGGTTGGTTTTGTTTTGTTTTGTTTTTTTCACATGGGAATGAAAAGTATGCAATTGCTAATAAACCTTACTCCTTAGAACATTCTCTGGAGATCTATAATGGTTAGAAGAGTGATGCTGATGTAGTATTTCTACATGCTAGTTATTTTGTGACTTCAAGTTCATTTATCCCAGTTGTACAGTAGCCATGTCACTGGTTTTAATGGAAATCAGGCTTTAAAGCACAACAGATGTCATCCCACAATTTCACAAATTTCACAAGCAATGCTAAAAATCTCAAGGAATTCTCAAGCTTCAGTTATTCAGAGATGCACAGAAATTCATGTAGGTAATTATGTAACAAGAGTATTATTTTATGCAAATACAAAGGCTGGTGTAGTTGCATAATCTTCCTTAACAGAAACACAGACAGACAAGTGCTCTTTAAGACTTTGCAAATGTGACTTGACTGCATTTTGTCATTTCTAGTACTCTATATGGAACACAAGTGCCTGCACTTTGAAAATTATGACTCAGGTTTATTATTTGAATCCCAGTAGCAGACAGTGTTCTGAGAGTAACAGAGTCAGATTTCTGAAGATGTACAGTTATTTAATCTATGCTAGTAGAATTTAGGGTTTAGTATAACTATGGTAACAAATACCTTAATTGTTTTTTGTGGGTTTTTTGTTTGTTTGTTTTTTTTGATCTGTGAGTTCACAGGATGCTTAGGAAAAAAAATATGTATTCCAAATTATGCTTCATTACTGAAGTATGACATTACTGGAAATAAGTACATATTCTTTCTACTTTCTGGATTTTAAAGGGTAACATCAAACAGATTGCCAGTCCTTCAAGAGCTAATATTCAAGAAAAAAACATTGACAACAGTAGATTCTCAGCTTGAACTGTGTTTGAGATTCTGGTTTTGCTTTGTTTGTTATAAGTTTTCCAAGTAGCCTAGGAACTCAGGCAGCCTGAAAATGTGACTGTTAGTCCTGCTTGGTATTTTCTAGTATCTTTTGTCTTTCAGCTTGCATCTTTTGTTTCAATGGTGGTGAGTTCTTCCCCTTGTCTTAATTAATATAAAGATATGCTGTACAGTTAAAAGAAAACAGCTAGTTTAAAGGAAGAGTGGTATAATGGCATGGTAATGTTTGCCTTGTAAAAACCAGCATGAATTGAAAGATAATAGGGAAGGGACAGGAGATTTGCAATTGTTGGAATAAACTATAAATAAGATCTTTTCATAGAGAACCAGAAAAATACACTTGTGTACTCTCTGCCCAGTGTAAATAAGATCTCTTGCCAGAGCCTGTACTGAGCAGACTTCTGGAGGTTAATGTTTAATAGGTTCTTAGCTAGTGCTGCTTGCTGTGTTGTCAGTATGTGTTTCTCTGCTCCCTTGGAAGCATTATTTTGTGCAAACTAAATGCATTTCTATACTGAAACACATCAACCTACATGAGCTGTTGCAGAATCCATGACGGAACAGTAAATAGTTGTTATCAGAGGGTTTTCTGCTTCTAGTTCACGCACTTTTGTTCTCATTTTTCACCTCTATTCAACATAATAGAAGCAATTATTGTACCACCTGATTCCTGCAATCCCTGACTGTTGCATGCTTATCTTAATAGCATTCAGTCAGTGGCAAGCCTGGTCCTACGCTAACTGCAGGAATGTTGATTTCTAACTTTTGTTAGCAAGTGACAGAAGAATATGATCTAACACACCTACGTGACTCACTTGAGTCATTTGTCTGCAAAGACTTGTACTTATAATTGGAGGTGTAGTTCTAATGAAGAGACAAAGCCATGAAAATGGGAGATAGAAAACACCTATGAGATCACCTAGAAGATTCTGTTATAGTACAGGATGTATTTTAACTCCTTTTCTAGTTCAGAGGTGAATGATCCAAGAAGAGGATCATTCCTGTCCTTTTTTTGCTGGATTGTTACGTGATCTAGTGGAATTTCTGGTGGAGTCTCAGCTTATCTGTATTACCCAGTGTTGATTCAGAGGGCCATAAAAATGTGCTAGTTGAGCTTGGGCACGTTTAGTGCCAGTTTATTGGTACGCCTGAGAGTGCTGCTTCACCTCTGTTCAAAATTCCTAGGGCCTGAACCTGCTTTTTTTTACAGTTTGTAAACAGCATTCTTTATTGCTGAGAAGGAAAAGGAATTGAAGTGTGGGTAGCTGGAGTCAGCCTTTACAGTCATCTTTTCAGTTGTTCAGGTTCCCTTAGTAATGATTTGGCCATATGGTATTTCAGGGCAGGAGAAATTTTCCTTGAAGGATTTGTCTGCACTTTATGGGATATAGCAGAGTTCGGGCCAGTGCCAGCAGTGTCTTTTAGGCAGAAAATTCTTTCATTACTGTGTAATTCACTGTCATGCTGTGAACAGGAGAAGTACCATACATGGAGAAAGACAGGTTTCTCAGCAGCTTGTTTGAACTTTCCAACCTACTTACATGGACTTCAGGGGAGCAGCTCTGAATTTTGGCACAGCTGCACATTTTTCTAAGGAAGAAATTCTTTGGCAAACACTTACTTGTTTACACCTCAAACAATTAGCCAACAGGAGGGATGGAGGAATGTGATGGGCGCTATACTGACTTACCTCTGTTCTCTTGCTTTTGACGGTCTCATTAACATTTGCCCTTTAACAGCATAGCACATTGTTACAGAGCATTTGCTTTAAGATTCCTTCACTGGAGGTGACATTTATTTTAAGAATATATTGAAATATCAAATGATGACCATCGTAACTACGGTAACCTACCATAACTTCTATTGCTCTCACTATTGCTCTGACTGGGCAGGTGAATACGGACATGAGCAGAAAGTCCGTAGGAAACTGAAAACAGGAGTCATCACCATACTCAGTCTTTTAAGTTCATTTCTACATCTGTCCTCGGACTGTGATCATCTGACCATCTTTGTGCTTCTTACTCTTCATCTTCTGTTCAAACACCTTCTGTTCAAACTGGGAGAGTCCAAAGAAACCAAGTGAAGAAGGGACAGAAGTTATTCCCAGAGGAGTAGTGTCCCATCAGTTTAAGGGGCTGGTGCAGTGTATCTGCTTATGAAATCAACCTCGGGACTCATTGCCAAAGCTTCACATGGTAATTTGAGGTAGTACGATGCCTGATATCTCATCAGCACCTCTGTGGTTGATACTGCTTAAAAATACTGAAGCTGAAGGACAGCCATCAGTATGGAGCAAAGGCCATAGGAAATACTCAGTCAATTGCTGTGGCCAAGCAATGGTAGATCCATATTTCCAGTCTCTGTATGTGAAGCAGATATGCAAGGGGGAAAAAAGGTAAATACCATTTACAGTCCACTAACTGGTTTTACTTATAATACTGTTTTGTCCTTGCTTTATACTGGATGGTGATGCTGACACATGCATAAGATTAATCCCACAGCATAAGAGAACCTACAGCCATTCTGCTGTGTTAAGTGCAGTGCTAGGGAGTACAGACACAGGAGCTGAAGAGTGGGAGTTTGAGATCCTTGGAGTTTAAAACTGAATTTGTGAGTGACTTTGCAAGGGTATGTGGAAGCAGGCTTATACGTGGGGCAGATGTAGGTTACCAGCAGTTCATATGATGACACGATTACATAAATTTAAAAGAGGAAATTGAAAAAAGCAAAATCCAAACCCCAAGGTTAGAATCTTTCTCAGTGCAGTGACACAAACACAGTACATGCCAAACCATAAGCTGATGGAAATCTCTAGGAAGGAGTGCAAGAGAGGATTGTTTCATATTGTCCTGAAAAATATATGCAAAAGGAATTTGGTATTACCTCAAGAAAGAGGAGGTATTTTTGTTATTGTGTAATTTTCCCTGTGTATTACTTTGAAACTATGCATTGTATCTCTCCAATGCGAAGGCATACATGCTTGTTTTGTTTTTGAGTTTTTATTTAGCCCATCAAGGAGTTCTCAACGTGCTTTTTGCTGGGATTCCTCATGGATGGCTGCAGTTGCCAAATCAGACTTAAACATTTTATTCCAGTTTGCAGTGAACTGGCTGTGCGCTCAGCTGTGGCATGCTGTTCTCTGCTGCATCTGCAGATCCCCAGTTTGCAAAGCCTGCATCAATCCCACTCTTTCCTCTCTTCTTGGATAAAGCTCTCTTCAACCTAGTTCCGAACATTGTCTGCACTTAGGAGTCCTTTGGCAAACAGATGCCACCCAGCAGTCGGCGATCGCTGGGAGTTGGTTGTATCTTCTGGCTTGAGGCCCATACATCTTGTCACTTTTTGGCCTACATCCCATGCATGCTGCATGCCTGAAGCATTTTGGCAAAGCTGCCTGTAAAGCTGCACAGGGCAGGAGGCTGAAGGGATTCCCTTAGGCAAATGTGCCTGGTTTCCTGCAGAAAAGGGGCCTTAGGGTGTTGCTGGTTCACTCCAGCAACTGCCTGTTGTGCGTGTACCATAGAGAGTCCCAGGTTTGAAGATAAGCTTACTACTGGATTGTTTTCTTGAATTTCAATGTTTTTAGGACAGTATAGCTTTAGGCTCAGATTACATCTTTCTGAAGTGTACAATTTTTATGTTTAGCCTTCAGGGAAAATTTGGAATTTCTTTACGGGATGTGCTTTGACTGGCTTGTAAGAGACATGATTTTAACCTTGAAAATTTACTGAAACAAATCTATGGAATTCACAGCCAGTGAAAAGTAAACTACCTCTGGAAATGCAGTAGCTGCATAGCTGTGTTGAATTTCTTGGATTTTCTGAGAGCATTTGCTGGCTCCTTACCTCTGGAATCATGCAGTGTTTGCAAAGCTTTTAGGTGTGTGTTTACTTTCAAGCATTTAAGCAGTTCTGCTGTTTGCAGTGGCTTCTGTCAAATATGGAGGCTGTAGTGATGTTTCTTGAACTCTGTCAGGCTTGGTGCCTTCCCTGGGGAGCCTGTTCCAGTGCCTGATCACACTCTGTGTGAAGAACCGTTTCCCAATATCCAGCCTAAAGCTCCCCTGACACAATTTCATGCCGTTCCCTCTGGTCCTGTCACTGGTCTCCTCGTAGAAAAGATCAGTGTCTTCCCCTTCTGCTTCCCCCAGGGAGGAAGTTGTGAACTGCCTTGAGGTTTCCCCTCAGTCTCCTCTTCTCCAGGCTGAACATACCAAGTGACCTCAGGCGCTCCTCATACAGCTTCCCCTCAAGGCCCTTCACCATCTGCATTGCCCTCCTTTAGACATTCTCTAACAGGTTAATATCTTTTCTATATTGCAGTGCCCAAAACTGCACACAATATTCAAGGGAAGGCCTTCCAGTGCAGAGCAGAGCAGGACAATCCCCTCCCTTGACCAGCTGGTTTGCCTGATGCCCCCCAGGACACGCTTGGCCCTCCTGGCTGCCAAGGCACTGCTGACTCATATTCAACTTGCTGTTGACCAGGACCCGCAGGTCCCTTTCTGTGGCACTGCTTTCCAGCTTCTCATTCCCCATTCTGTACGAACATGCGGGGTTGCCCCACCCCAGGAGCAGAATCCAGCACTTTGCCTTGTTGAACTTCATATGGTTGGTTATTGCTCAGCCCTCTAATTTGTCACAGTCTCTCTGCAGGGCCTGTATCCTCGAAGGAGTCAGCAGCTCCTCACAATTCAGTGTCTTTGGCACTCTTAGTATTCCTTCCAGTCCTGCATCCAAGTCATTTATGAAGGTATTGAAGAGCACAAGGCCAAGGTGGAGGAACCTTGTGGAGCCCCACTAATGACAGGTCACCAGTCTGATGTCACCCTATTCATTGTTACCCTCAGTGCTCGACCTGTGAGCCAGTTGCTCACCCACCACATGATGGGTGTCCAATTGTGTGCTGAACAGTTTGTCCAGAAGGATCCTGTGAGAGACAGTATCAAAAGCTTTACTAAAGTCCAAAAGGATTACATCAGCTGTCTTCCCTTGATCAACTAGGTGGGTTACCTTTGTCATAAAAGGAAATTAAGTTTGACAAGCAGGACTAGGATGTGGTTTAAAGGAAGATAATGTTCAGCTCTTTGCATCCAAAGAGTCTTGACCTCATTCAGGCACCTAAATTTCAATAAAACATTGTAACTTCATTGAACTTTAAAGCTTCATACACTTTAGGATTGCATCAAATTTATAACTTTGATATCTGAGTAGGGCAGAGTACAGAGGAGGTGTTTTAGTGATCCAGTGCCTAAAAATATAAGTAGAGTAAGAGAAATCCAAATTTGGCAGTGGCAGCTGCACATATTGTAAGGATGACCGCATTTATCGTGACTTTATGATTTCAGTGTGGCAGTTAATCAAGGCAGGATTTCAGGCTTGGTTCTGAGTGTGGAAGAGAACTGGTAACTGAATTATTTTGCAAGTATGTGTTGACTCTCTGCTAAACCTGGTAAGGATTACAGAGCTATTGATCTTTGTCTCCCAGTGTCAGTAATCTAAGATGATGAGGCATCTTTAATCTGAGGAGAACTTCAGAACTGTAATATGTGTCTGTGGTTTTAAAATCAATATTGTAGGTGGTAGGTGAAGTGATGAATCAAGGAATGGAATCTATGTTTTGGCAAGTATTTAAGCACAAGCCCATTTTAGTAAGACAGCAGCTTTGATAAAGACAACTGTTCTCTTGCTTTAAGCTTAGTCCAGGCTTAAGGTCTTAGAATCATAGAATGTTTGGGGTTGGAAGGGACCTGTAAAGGCCATCTAGTCCAACCTCCCTGCAATAAGTAGGGACGCGTTCAACTACATGAGGTTAATCAGAGCCCCTTTCAACCTGACTCTGAATGTTTCCAGGGATGGGGCATCCATCACATCTCTGGGGAACCTGTTCCAGTGTTTTACCACTGTGATTTTAAAAAATTTCTTACTTATATCTAGTCTGAATCTACCTTCTTTATCATAATATGCCCTTGTAAAGACTCCCTCTCTGGCTTTCTTATAAGCCTGTTTTAGGTACTGGAAAGCTGGCATAAGGTCTTCCTGGAACTGTCTCTTCTCCAGGCTGAATAACCCCAACTCTCTCAGCCTTTCCTCATAAGGAAATGAGGAATATTAGGAACCTAGAAAACCTAGAAAATAGAAATGTTATGTCCCTCTGATCATTTCTGTGGCCCTTCTCTGGACCAGCTTGAACAGATCTATGCCTTTCTTGTGCTGTGGTCTCCAGAGGTGGATGCAGCACTCCCGCTGGGATCCAAGCAGAGCAGAGAGGCAGAATCACCTCTTTTGATCTACTGGTCATGTTTCTTTCCATGCAGCCCAAGACACAATTGGCTTTCTGGGTTTCAAGTGCACATTGATGGGTCTCGTCCAGCCTCTCATCCACCAACACCACCAAGTCCTTCTCAGCAGGGCTGTTATCAATCTGTTCATGCCTCAGCCTGTATTGGTACCAGGGGTTGCCCTGATTCAGGTGCAGCACCTTGCACTTGGCCTCATGGGATTTCCATGGACCCACTTCTTAACCTTGTCCAGGCTTCTCTGGATGGCGTCCTGTTCTTAAGGTGTGTCCACAGGACACGTGGGAATAATATAAGAAGTGTGAGATGAATGCAACTGAAAAATCTTCCTGTCGAGCTATCCCTGCCTTTGGGCCTGAAAGATATCTGGTTCTTATAGCTGCAGGAGATTCATACCATCCAAATTCATCCCGGAAGTCCCTGACAGCAATCAAATGGTGGTGAAGCTGGTGTTGTGTGAGAACTGGCTGCTCTATGAAGTTTTGGAGAACAACACAAGTACAGCATAAATACCTGTTCTAATCACTGAATAACTTGAAGGGCACTGCTGTCTCAGCAGGAATTTCCACCTGATTCTCTGGGACAATTCAGGATGACCTAAACCCTCTGGCAAAAGTCTGTGCCTTCAGACAAGGCCTGGTGTAATTCACTGTCACTGTCATTACCATTAACTAAGTTTGGTAGAGAGCTTACAGCTCTGTGTATGTGTGGTTAGAAATCTCGTTGAGATACTTAGTGGTTTTAAATGGAGTGAATGGATTGTATTTGTTTCAAGAGCTATCAGTGGCCAGATACCAACCTTGGTTAACTTTGGCAGATGTCTCATTCCTTGGTTATTTTACTGAACAGAACTGGTTGAATCAGGTAGGTTAGCTGTCAGGCAAGAGCTGGCTAATGGTCTCCCTTGCTTAGTCATTCATGAAGCAGAGGTCATGCTGATCAGTGGATACACTGATGTGTAAGCTTTGTGCTGATAGCTAGCCAAATTGAGACTAGAGTGAGAAAGAAAGCAGCATTCCAGATTTCCTTGTATCGCTCAGCCACTTAGACTTTTGAAAAGAAATGTGCCTTTTTCTATTCTGTGGAATATTTGTATTGATATAGACAACTTGTAAGTTGAAAGAGCCCTAGGGTGACAAAATAAGAAGCCCTTCAAAAAGTGATTTGGAGCTCTTTGTTTTGGTGGACAACCCTAAGAATTCCATTTGTGTCTCAAGCAAGTTTTTGAGTGAGATTTCTCTCTTATCTGGAAGAGAACTGTGCTCATGCAGCATTAAAGCATATACAGCACATTCTTCTATTTAAGTACGCCATGGGGTTTTTAATGAAAACCTTATAGAAATATCTTTATTATCCTTTCAATTGTAGCATTTAAATATAAACTCACAGCTAATTTCTTTTAAAAGTTTTGCATATTTTTAATTAATGGCCAGTCTTCGCGAGCGAAGATCCGGGGAAGGTCTTTACACCTTCCAGCCTGCGCATTGGATTTTTTAGGTGAGACACAGTGTGCGCGGAACTGAGCCCACCCTTTAATCCTAAGGTTCATCTGCCGGGGCCAAGCGAGCTTGGACGGTGGCAGCGAGGTCCTCAGGACGTAGGTGGGTTGCCTTTAAGGGCTAACGAGCCCCACCTGCCCGGGAGTGGCCCTGACCGGGAATCGAACCCGGGTCTCCGCGGTGATAGCGCGGCGCCTTTACCACTAGACCACCAGGGGCTCTGTAAAAGTTTTGCATATACACTTCATAATTACTTACTCAGTATGAATTGTTCAGTTATTTACATGTTCATGCTTAGGTTGGGATATTGGAAGTTTTTCTTTTCCTCCTTGAGAACATGAGTGATGTACTCAGATTTCTGAGGATGACCTGTGCCAAGGATCTGTGTCTTTACATCATGTTGATTCATATGCACAGGGCTCTCCAGACTCATCTTGGTGTGGAGCAGTCCCAGAGAAAGATTAGTCACCACACCACGTCAGGTCTTTAGAATACATGGCATATTTATCTTTGATCTTTGAACCTGGGAACTCCTGAAATCTCACAGGAAGACAAAACATCTCTGTGATGCACCCAGTCACTTACAAAGAATCTTGGTGGTGGTATTGCTTGGGATGATGCCACCTTGACTGGTCAGCTTATGCCTCTAGGGGAAAGGTTTTCTTACACTTTCTTCAACACTCATCATGACGTATGTTTATAGTGGTCATAAAACTGACTGGTCTCCATTAAGGCTGCAAACACAGTTTCTTGCATCTGAACTTTGAAACAACAAAACTTGAAAGCCAAATGCAGGATATATGGTGCAATATTTCCTTGTGGTTTTTCTGCTCTTTGGTGTTTTGATTATCCTTTATTGTGCCTGTCCCTTTGATTATCAGTAGCACCTGATACTGTTTTACTTGTATTTTGCTGGAATGAAGGTGTATTTGAAATTACAGAGTAGGACATTTCAGCAGAGCCCATGCTTTCAGTGGCCACAGTCTGTAGCTATAATGTAACAGCCCACAATATACCTGGTCCAGGCTGAGTCTGATCTTCGTCAGATGCAGTTTGGGCTTAAGCTACACCACATAAAAAACTTAAGGGAAACAAAAATCAATTTATTTTTTCTTCAACAAAACCATCCCTGTTCTCTAAGGCTGTCCTTGGATTTATTGATGTCGTCTTCCAAAGTGAAGCTTTTCATTTATTTACAAAGATGCAGAGATTACTGTTCAGCAGACCATAGTGGTTAGTTTGTCTGGGACAAAGTGCTGCTTTGACAGATGCCACACCACGATAGGCATCTCAGTGTGCAGCAGTTCATACATTCAGTTCATTTGCTGGATAGATAAGATTGTCAAAGAGGAAATTAAAAAATCTCTAGAATGGTTGAAGTTGAAGGGACCTCTGATGGTGATCTTGTTCAAACCTCCTGCTCAAGCTCATCTATAGCAAGTAACACAGGGCTGTGTGCAGATGGATTTTGGATATTTCCTCAGATGGAGACTCCTCCAAAACCTCTTTGGGCAGTCTGTGCCAAGGCTTTGTCACCCTCACAGTGAAAAAGTTTCCTGATGTTCAGAGGGAACCTCCCGTGTTTCGATTTGTGCCCATTGCCTTCTGTCGTGTCACTGGGCACCACTGAAAAGACTTTTGGCTCCGTTCTGTTTACACACTCTCTTCTCTCTTCTGTCATCTAACAGCTAAATGTGCTTGTCTTCCCAGAATCATCTTGAAAATGCATAACCTATAGCATTGTTGTCCTCACTTTGTAAGGTAATGTTCTCTAGCTTAATTGCATGAAACTTATGCATGTGCATGAACAAAGAAGTCTGCCAAAAAATTTTCTGTTTGAGAGCTCCACCACTCAAAAAAGCATTTAAACTGCTTCTCACTGTAGTTCTTTAATCTGCTTTTTGAGGAATTCAAATTACAAAAGTCTTTGCCTGCCCACAGACATATCTTCATCTCAGTGGCACCCCAGCAAATTGCAGCTGTTACGTGAGTTGTGCAGGTGGCTTTTTCACATGGTCTGTAAAAACTGTGGAAGGAGGCAGCAAACATTGTTCCTCCCTATTGTTGATAAGGATTGAAGACACAATACTTAAATGAAAAACATTCATTTAACTTTTAATGCGTATGAGTTCAAGGAATATTTTTTTCTACATAGAGTCACGGAAAAATTCGGGTTGGAAGGGACCCATAAAGGTCATTGTGTCCAACTCCCTGCTCCTCAGTGTATTTTGGTACTGATGCAACTGAAAGTGGTTTTATACAGAAAGAAAGTCTATGTAAGTTCAATTCAGGTATAAGTTGCTATTACTTGCAGACTATATGGCTAAAGAAATAACTACAGTGCTATGATGTTGTTTTCCAAAGCTATCAAAATACTAGCTTATAGACCATCTGGAACAGCGGATGGATAACATTGGTTCCTTCCACTTCTTAAGGATTTTGAAGTGCTCTAAAAAATGCAGTGGTAATCCTAAATGTGAATGTGATCTTTCAAACAGAATTTTCCTGCAGAACTTGTGTGTGATTAGCATGCCTTTTATTGGAAGTGCCTGCATGCAAGTGATCTTTTACTGCCAGAAAATGAGAATTGAAGCCTAAAGGATTTTTTTTTTCCTTTTAGAGCACCAGAATAATAAATAGATTTTTTTTTATAGAATTCACTAGTACAAGGAGCTTCTGTAAATCAGTGTAAAGTCCATGAACAATTTGTACAGAAGGATTCTGATATGCGCTGCTCAGCAGATGTCGCCTGTTTGCTAGTGCTTATTGTTGGGTAAGGCAGATTCTACAGTACCTGGTAGCAAAATTATTAGCTTTGTAAATTGTGTTCTTGAAATCAGGATGCACATGGTAGGGGAGGGGTGGAAAGGCTTGTGTCCTGCTGTTCTCCAGGCTTCAATGACTACTACCATATGTAATATATCGTAGAAGTTGTCTGTTTTGCTTAGGAGCCCCTGGTGGTCTAGGGGTAAAGGCGCCGCGCTATCACCGTGGAGACCCGGGTTCGATTCCCGGTCAGGGCCACTCCCGGGCAGGTGGGGCTCGTTAGCCCTTAAAGGCAACCCACCTACGTCCTGAGGACCTCGCTGCCACCGTCCAAGCTCGCTTGGCCCCGGCAGATGAACCTTAGGATTAAAGGGTGGGCTCAGTTCTGCACACACTGTGTCTCACCTAAAAAATCCAATGCGCAGGCTGGAAGGTGGAAAGACCTTCCCCGGATCTTCGCTCGCGAAGACTGGCCATTATTATTATTATTATGTCTGTTTTGCTTACACCCACGTGTGCTTCTGTAGAACAATAATGGAAAAATCTGTAGGATCTGTTCTGGTTTAGAGGTCTGTCTTATGTACAGTCACCATTTTTGTTACTCTGGTGAAGAGCTTCTGTGATGTGCATGACATCAGCTCTAGTGGCTCATGGTGAAGTAGCACCAAAAGGCTACAGTAAGAGGTGATCTGCTGGAGGATGTGAGGGCTGTGCAGAGGGATCTGGACAGGCTGGATGGGTGGGCCAAGACCAATTGTATGATGTTCAACAAGGCGAAGTGTCGCGTCCTGCACTTGAATCACAGCAGCCCCAGGCAGCGTTACAGTCTGGGAAAGAGTGGCTGGAGAGCTGTCCAGCAGAAAAGGACTTGGAGTGCTGGTCAGCAGCCACTGAACATGAGACAGCAGGTGGCCAAGAAGGCCAGTGACAACCTGGCTGTGTATCAGAAATAGTGTGGCCAGCAGGACCAGGGCAGTGATACAGAGTCCCTCTGTACTTGGTACTGGTGAGGCCACACCTCAAGTGCTGTGTCCAGTTCTGAGCCCCTCACTACAAGAAAGACCTTGAGGTGCTGGAGCAAGTCCAGTGAAGGGCAACAGAGCTGGTGAAGGGTCTGGAGTTCAAGTCTTATGAGGAGCGGCTCAGGAAGCTGGGGATATTTAGACTGGAGAAATGGAGGCTGAGGTGTGATCTTTACCTGGATGGAGGTTATAGTGAGGTGAGGATCAGTCTCTTCTCTCCAGTAGCAAGCAATAGCATAAGAGGAAGCAACCTTGAGTTGTGCCACTGGAGGTTTCAACTGGATAGGGTTAGTCTGAAAGGTATACTGAAAGGGTTGTCAAGTATTGGAAAAGGCTCCCCTGGGAAGTGATTAAATCACTATCCCTGGAGATTTAAAAGATGTGTAGATGTGGCATTTAGGGAAATGTTTTAGTGGTGGACTTGGCAGTGTTAGATTAATGGTTGGACTAATGATCTTAGAGGTCTTTCCCAACCTAAACAATTCTGTGATTCTATGTCCCCATGCAAGCATGACAGACAACAGTCTGCAGAAAAGCTAAAATGGCTGGCTGTAAGTTTTCAGTGGCAAAAAAAGAGCTTAACAGCCATTCCATCAGAATTCAGTGAATTAGTGCCTCCAGATCCCAGGCCCTGCTGCCTCCTGTTGTGTATTCTTTCCTGTAAAACTCCTTGTCTCCCTTTCTCCCTGTAGACGTGGTTTTCCCCTTTTAAAGGCTGCTGCCGTTCTGTAGCAGCTGAGAGGCACAGCCTGGTGTCCATGTGCTGTGGAGCCAGTTCCCATGGTGCCCACAGCCACAGACTGCTGCAGGTGGTGGGCTAACAGAGTATTGCTGTATGGCTGGAAGACAGCAGAGGGTACAAAGGTGAGATCTTGACTTTGGGCAAAATGCCCATTGACGTCAGCGAAGGCAGGATCTCACCAAGAGCATGCAGTGCAGAGGCTGAAGCTGGGAAGTTCTCTCAACATATATCTCTGGTTTCCCTTTGCTGCTGATACATGTTTTATTTTTCATTTTATTCTCTTCAGAGCTCAGTAAGAAGCAGCTTTCTGTCCTGTGAAACTTTTCAACACACACACAAAGCATTTGAAAGCAACTGTGAGTGGAACAAAGCACTAGAAACAGAAGTATAATGAAAAATTTTACAAAAAATCTTAGGGTAAGCCAGGTACACAAGGGTTTAGGAGTTCAGGAATTCTGATTTACTGTCCAACAGATTTATAATAACTACAGCAGACAGCAGAACTGGTAAACAAATGGATAATTAAAACCATTAGGAACCATCAGCATTATTTCTGGCAAATTCTCTCAATTCAAAAACAAGGAAAAGACTGTTGCCATATCTAGAATAGAAGTGTGGGGTTTTTATTTTAATCAATGTGTAACAATGTTGTGAAACTCCCAGTCATAGGATCTTGCAAAGGCTAAAAACAGAAGTGAACACAAGAGAAAACTGAATTTAGTCACAAAGGTTAGGTTCAATGTTTGTTGATAAAACACAGTGAAACAGGTGCAATGACCAAGTCAAGAAAAGGTCCTGTAACACGGAATTCCAAAACCTGGGGCAGTGCATGAAGGGCAGACCCCTGAACTTGCTCCTCTTCTCCCCTGGGCATTCTTTATCTGCTGCTGATGCTGGACAGCTGTCTGATCTTATTTCTTATGTTCTGTATGCTTCCCTGATAGGTCCGAGCAAGAGCCCTGGCCTTCCTGTAGATGGATTCAGTGGTGCTTGGAAACTTTGCTTATATTTAGGGAGCCCAGCTTCCAACTCTATGTCCTGGCTCAGACCAAGACATACACCAGTCCTCAGCAAAGAGCACCAATCCATAATGTTTTCATCCTTCTTGAGAATTTTTTTTCCAGGGTATGATATCAATTGTCATTAAAAATGGTGTGAAGGAGGTTGAGAAGAGGTATATAACTACTTTTACCATCTATTTCTCCAGTCATGTCAAGAAGCAAATTCAGTGCAAACTTTTTTAATCTCTCTCCTGTGATGCAGAAAATAAGTTTATTTTACTTACCTTTCTTTTCTTAATTTCATTCTTGCCTCTGCTCTTTCAATAGACACACCTTTATTTTCTTTAAATAGGCTTTATCAAGCAGAATGTTTGACTTATATATATATTATAATATTGTTTTGTACCTTGTCTTATTCTTTGCTGCTTGTGCACTGGTACGGAATGTCTTTCTGTTACAGATTATCTGAAAAGGCCGTTCTGGCCTTTCTTCCTTTCACATTTCAATTTCCTCTCTCCTTACTTCCATAGATGACCAATTCCACAGTGGAACGATCCAGCCAAATGTGCCGAGTACCACAACCAGGCCGGTCAGATGGAATACCTCGGGTCAACATCCATTTAACAGACAGTGGTTCACGTGGGAAGGAGATGGACTTCACAGATGAAATCTCCTTCACTAACAGTGATGTGTTTTTCTCCAGGTTAGTGTTCTTTTCTTGTCTTTGTATTTGTCTCCTTGTTTGTTTTGTACCTGCACCTCCAGCTCTGGGCTTTTTGAACACTTACAAAATATGCTGGGGTCTAAGGCAAATTAATGTGCCTATTCCTGTTAAATCTACACACTCCAAAGCCAGCTGTGTGCTTTGGTTTGCCTTTCCAACATAAAATTTCAAGCATATGAAGGTAGGCTGCTTGGTGAAGGAGTGCAGATGGATAGGACTGATATATAATCAGGCATTAGAAATTACACCAAGCACAAGATGTAACTGCAATGTCAGGTGTCTCCTCTGAGTAATCAAGTGTATCTGATCTGCCCAGTTTAAGTGTTAACAGATGGCTGACTTCATTCTCACTCTCAGTCCAAAAGGAAGGGATTTTGGAGGGTTTTCTCTTTCTGGCTATAACAATGCTAATACTACTATTTTTCAGACATGACAGAATCAAAGAATATATAGAGAATATCTATAAGATTACCTGTCTGAATTTATCTATGAGAGTCTATTGGTTTAAAGCATCTACAAAAGTATCTCTCTTAAAAGATTATTTTGAGTTTTGGTTGCTGGCACATTGTTTATTAGGTGAACAGGTGATGGGCAGTTTGCTTTCTTGTAAAGTCCTTCCCAGAACATCAGGCTGAACCAGGATCTTTTTTTTGTTCTCAGGATATTGAATTGAGTCTGTCATTCTCTCTCCTCTTGTGTCTAGTGCAGCACATGAAGGATTCAGGTTACTGTGGGAAATTGCAGTGTGCTACTGAAATAAGGAGTTGGCCTAATGTGGGAAATGGTGCTATTTACATATCATGAAACACAACACCGCAGTCTCAGCACACCAACAGGAACACAAAGCAGAGGCAGTGCTGCCAGACACATAACTGAGTGACTTCACTGTGTTAGCAGGAGATGTGTGCTGTTCTCAACACTAGTGCAGACAGACAGCACTCAATTTACAAGTTAGCAAATCAGGCATTGACACCAGATTTTGATTCATAGTAATGGTTCTGAAGCCCTTGCAGGCACTTGTGCTCTCTAAGTTCTAGCTGCATAAGTTCTAGTTGCACTCTCCCCAAACTTCCCCCAAAGCTCCTGCACCCAGAACATATCAGGTTTGTTTACGTGGCTTCATTAATCCAGCTCCTTTTGACTGAGATGAGTTAGGAAACAATTACCAGAGCAGGTCATCTGGCAAAACTGAGAAGGCAATATAGTTCTACCAGCTAGACGGGGCCAAGCAGGTGGGGCTGGGTCAGAAGCTACAGCTTCTTGTGTTGGTATGCTGGAGAGTGGCAGAGAGTGTGCCCCTGCCTGTATTCTGCTGCGTGTTGCAGGATGTAAAGGGAAATGAAGTGCTCTAGGGCTGAAACAAAGGACTGAAGAGTCTTGTGTCTGGGAAGGTATGTGTGACTGACGTACTTCGTGAGATTACCCCAAAAACTGCTATTCTTTTAGGAGAACATTCCCCAAAAGATGTAATTATTTGCTGTAGTAATTCATACTTTCTTGTCAATGTGTAATTGCTTAGAAGAGTACAAGTATGGAACAGTTGGGCCAATACCGGCACAGGACATTAAGCACCAAATGAAATGTGTTTGTAATTAGGCAGAAGCCTAATCTTCATGCTTAGGCCTTGGGGTGAAAGATGTCTAATCTAAGATCTCTTATTTTATCTGGGAAATTAATAAGCTGTAGAAATTAATTCTCTTGTAATCCCATTTTGTTCAAGCATGCCCTAGTTTTCTGTCCTCTATCACACTTCTGTACTTATTTACCTAATTGGCTTGAATATCCACACCGCTCTTCGTGTCCGGTACTTTTGTGTCAGTGATCTGCTGTCAGTGATCTGCTGAGCGGGTAGTGTTTGTTGTTTCCTACCCAGCACCAGGATGGCAGGTTGTTGGGAAGGATGGGATGGAGACAAGGCCTTGGAATACCCCTGAGAGAAAGAGCACAGAGAGGTCTCTAGCAGACATAACACACTTGAGGTGTCTGTGCAACAGGCAGAAACCTGTATTCCCTGGCATTAATGTAGTGCTCTGATATATCAGAAGTGGTTTTAAACGTGCTTTTGAAAGCAGTGGGTCACTCCTGTGTAATTTAAGCTCACATTGAGGTATTACCTGGTTTTATTTCAGTGCAAGGCTATTTTTAGGAGTTTCCAACTTTTTCAAGAGGACTCTGGCATCCGACCTAGATTATAAAGTGGTTTGCAAACATTGCTATTCTTGTTGGGAGGTTTTGTGTCACAAGGTACTAATAGTTCTCAAATAAATGTTATCATTAATTATATGTAATTATCAGGTACATTATAATGAAATTGCTGTATCTGCTTAGCTATGACATGATCTTTGTTAGAAAGGAATAAAGGTTGTTCTTGGCAGTGATAATCATTTAGTGCTTCATGAAAACAATGGTGGTTTGTTCCCTTTCCATGCTCAGATACCATGATATGGGTGAATTAGAAGAGGATGAAGGGTTACACACAACAGTAGATGCAGAACTCCATCTTCAGCAGCTTCACGAGTATTTAACAGTAAAGAAATAACCACACACACTAAGCCTGTAAGGCCCCCTCCAGCAAGGACTGCAATCTTTAATAAACTTTCCATCAGTTGCATTTGGCACTAGAACAGAGGCCTTCAGGGAGAAAAGGAGAGACTTCTGGTTGATTAGTAATTTTTAATACTATGTGAAATACCTCTTAGTATGTGTCTTCATAGAGTTGTCCTTAAAGTGAAGATTTGTGTATTAAGTAGCAACTATGGTTGTGACTTACCTAGATTGACTTACCTTTTTTTAAATATTGAAAGTCATGTTATGCCTCCTAACAGGTATGTCATTCCTTATTGCAGGGTTTTTTGAAAGTGCTGATGTAGTTTGAAATATGCAAAATATCAGTTGCAGTCAAAACATTGCAGAGCACAAAATCTGTATCACCCTCTGTTCTCAACAGTTATTGTAAGAAAATGTTGTTTGTAACGTTGATACATTCTCTTTTTTTGACCAAAATAGGTGGATTAACTCTATGTACCCAAAATCCCCAATAGCACTTAATGTATGTGTTCTTTTGAAAACTGCCTCATTATCATAATTGTGTGCAAGGACAAACTGCTAATTATGCAGTGGCAGAAAAGCACACCTATAATGCATCTTTCCAGTAACTCCAAAACCAGTGGAGAATGAATGAAAGGAAGCAGCAGGAGAGGAGAGACTGGTCCTCTGAAAGAAGGGTGGAAATCTTTAGGCAATATGCAGCCTGTTACATCTGTGAGTCTCATCTTGTTCTTGCAAGAGCTCCTGTGCAGAGCTTCAGAGCAGGGCAGCCAAACCTCCAGCCCCTGGGAACCACACACATACTTTATCTTTACCTGGCTGAGAACCACAGGACTCACTGCAGACCTCAGGGGCTGGGGAAGGCAGCAGCTTTGGGACTAGGGTGTGGGCTGGAGGGAATGGGACTCCTTGGGGCCTCATCAGACCTTCAGTGAGAGGGTATTAGGGTGGGCTTGCACCTCTGTGAACCTCAGAGTCCCTGTTTGGGTCCCTCTTTCTTTCTACTATCTAGAAGGAAAAATCTGCTCAAAACTGGTTCAGATGTGACATACATAATTGCAGTAGGAACTGGTGTGATTTTGGATGTGTTTAGAGGTACTAAAACTTCAAATAACCACTTCAAATAACAGATTCAAATGGATTTTAATTGAGGGATAGGATATGTTATGATTTAAGTGGATACACATTAGGAGGGCCTCTTGCAAGCAATGCTCTCAGCCTTTTGTCCTAAACTTCATATACAAGCACCATTATAGAACTTTTGCCCAGGAAAGGGCACTGAAATTTGCTTTGCTGTTGTATATGTCTGTTCTAGCACTTGCTGGAGCTACATCTCTCTGCAATCCTGGTACCGTTTTGAAGGAGAAACCATCAGTGGGACAGCACCCTGCTGTTTGCGGTGCTGTCAGGCTCTGTGCGTGGAAATATCGACCAAAGCAGTGGGGCTGGGCACCCTTCCTTGCTAGTAGTGGTCGGGGGCTGAGTAATGGGTGTGTGTACGGCAGCCAGACCGTGAAAAACATTCTGCAGTTCCTGAGAGCCAAAGCTTAGAGCAACCACAGCAGTTGTTCAGTAAGCCAGCCATTGCCTTCTGTATTTCATAGCCATATCTTTGTGTGCCAAAGATCATAAATTCCTGTTTGTGACTGCATCACAGCTGCAGTAAGATTTGCCAGCACAGATACCCCGTGCTGGCTTTCTAACACGTGCATGTTCTCAAGGAGAAGGTTTGTTTACATCAACCTTTTGTTCACAAAGATCCTTATATCTGGCCTATGTCCTGAAAATAAAGGCATCACATGCCTAGGAGCATAGTAGCCTCCCTAAATTAAGGGGTGGCTTAATGTACCCTGCTGTGCCCTCTTCTTAATGACACTGCATATTTTCACTGTTAGTTGCTGAGGTATGAAAACATTATTGTTATTGTATGAAAACGTATTTGTACACTGAGAAGTGTGTGCTTACTGTAAACACTTTCCCTGTTTGTTGGCTTTCCTTTGAGCAGCTGCGGTTTAAAACTTAACATTATTCTCTGGCACATGCTAAGAACTTGGGTGCCTGTTGCCAGAACAAATCAAACAGGGGGGCTAGTGTTGTTTGCTTAGCTGACTATTTTTGTTTAGGTTTGGGGTTTTTTTGTTTTTGAAGTCTGTCATGCCAGTACATTCAGTCCCTATCCAAAGTAATAATTTGCCTTACCACTCAGGAGCCTTGCTGCCAGGTTTACATAAGGGATTGCAGCCAGGCAGCTGGCAGGGCTGCCCTCCAACAGTCGTGGATTCTTCAAGAAAACGTTTCAGGAAAAGGGTAAAGGTCTGGAATGAGGCTGGTGTGGAGGTGGTAAGCGTGGTTGCCTCCTCCGTCATTCAACGTGCAGCACCTCTGGCTGGCCCTGCTCTGAGTCCTCTGAGAGGATTTTTTATGTCAGGCAGTGTTGCTGTTTGTCCCTTTTCTCTTTAGGTTGTGTTGAGTTAGTTTTTCCAAGCTGACTCATTTAACTTTGAGAGTACATTTGTCTCCACCCTTCTATGCAATCAATTCCCTTCTTTCTTGCACTGTGGAATGCTGGCAGCAGGAACTGCCTTACATAATGAGTTGTTAAGAAAAGCATTCTGTTTTCTAAAAACACAGATAAAAACGTGTGATTTATGTGTCTCTCCAAAGCAGGTGACTGTGAACGGCAAATCAGGGTGTGGTCTGAGCTCTTTCTGGGTTCTTCTACTGTCTGTAGTCAAGATGTAATGACAGCCACAGAAACATGTAATTATGTAGATTTTTCTCATGCAAGTCACCTGGGTGGATTTCAGTGTACTTTTCCAAGCATTTGCCCTGTCTCTTCCACCCTGCACAGCTTAATCCTCTAAATTAGGCTTTGTCCATTACACTATTGTAACCTTCCTGTATACTTCTATTCCACCTTATCTTTGCCTCTCCTTGCAAGATTTACATGGTGACAAATTATGGCTTGTGGGATAGAGAACATTTTGAATCTGATGCCCTGACCTGTGCCACGGAAGTAGAGGTTCATCTTGGAAGCAACAAGAATCAGATATGAAACAAAGATCTGGTGACTTAGAGGTAGAAAGCATATATGCACTTTATTGTTATAATGTGCATGTAGAAACAGAAGTTCTGCTTTCAGTCCATGAGCCAAGTATATTAGCTTTTCCTGTTTCCTGGGACAGCATCCAGCAGCCTTAGAAATCAGAAAGGGACTAAAGTAAGTTCACAGTAATTGAGTAACAGAGCTGAAAAAAACCCCGACTCCCTTTCTGTACCTCAGGCATTGCCCTCTCAGCTGGAAAGATTCTTTATTTTGCCATCTTGTTCATTTCTTCTTTTGTAACTGCTTTTGCTAGGAGGAGAAAGTCCCTACATCTCAGGAGGCTGGTGGCTTTCTGATACTAGCTGGGCCAGAGAATAGTTTTTGCTGAGGAAATCAAGTGCAAATATCTGTACAATTTTGAAGCAACTTTTGAACAAAGGGATCAGTGACTTCTCATTGGAAAACACACAGTGAAGAATTTAAGCCAGCCCTGGAAATCTTTGTGCTTTTAATATTTGTGTTTACAAAAACCAAGACACCCATCACTATCCTGTCTTAGTAGCAGTTACGGAAGAGGCAGAGCCTCTGCACTGTAATTTGACTTATTTTTACTGCTACTCTCCCCTAACTTCCTTAACCTGTCTCCCAAAGTGCCTGGTGCATTGTTCAGATGAGGAGGTTCAGCGTAGCGTGCCTTGTTTCCGGTAGCTTTGCAGAGCAAGCAGTTTTCTACCACCTGAAGCTGTGAGGTTCTCCTTCCTCTGCACTTCCCAGAGGGGATCTGGGCTTGTGTCCTTCAGGAAGATCAGTGGGCAGAGGTCACTGGGTTCTCAGTCAGGCTTGTTTGCTGCTGCAATTTCCTGGTTCAGGCTGAAAGAGCTGTGCATTTGGACGTTGTGTTCAGCACGTTGCAGTGTAGGCTGATGGAGTTCAGCTGTGACTTCCCATGACACACACGTATATTTTTAATCAAAGTAGTCAGCTGGCTGTCTAACAGGAAAAGGCTGAGGATGGCATGGCAGGGTTGTCACTCACTGCTCTTGCTTGCATCGGTTTGTCTCTGAGCTCCTATTTTATGTGTTGTGAGGAGTGTGATCCCAACCTGACTGCTTATCTAAAAATTCACTTTCTCACACTGGCTCAGCGCCTTCCTCCTGGCCTGAGAAGGTTGCAGTTAGGAAGTAATGAAGATAGTTCTATTCCTGTACCAAAGCTTTTCATTCTGCACCTTCTGCAATAGGTGTATTTGTGCTAGGGATACCTGCAAAGAGAGACCACTAGGTAGTTGCAAAGAGAAACTAGAGGCTGCTTGGATGGTAATGACTTCCAGTCGTTAAGGCTTTGACAGGACTCCTGGAAACAAGAGGTTCCACCACCCGTTCCTCAGGTCCTTTCACAGTTTCCAAGCTCTCTGCATTCAGAAAGTTTGAGTCATGTAAGGAGGGATTAATATCTAATAAAATAACACTTTTATTGCTCTGCCTTAGAGTTAGAAACCACCTATACACTATGAAATGATTAGTCTCTTGGGAGCACTGCTAACAGTATACCATGTTTTATAAAATTTCTAGATGTTTCCTTCAAAAAGGAATGAAACTTCAGAAAGTGTCAAATTGCAAAAAAAAAAAAATATATTATCAAGCATCCACTGTTCTGAGAGGGGTACTGAGCATTACAGGAAACAAGTTTCCTCTAAAATCTTGTTGTTAGCTTTTTCTGGATTTACACCTCTTGAGTAGAAACTTTGGATTTTTCCTGAGACTATGAAGGTGGGTTGGGAAGTTGCAAACTCACAGACCTTACTCTTGTTGTTCTGAATGTTCCTGATAATTAAGTGTAGGCTTATGCTGAACTTCTGTTTTTCTGCAGTATTGACTTATGCCACTCCACATGAGTGGCCTGCAGTGGGACAGGAGCGTGTTTGCACAGCCTGGACATGCACAGAGTGGTCAGACTCAAAGCTCATGTTGCAAATGAGGGGCATAGCAGTGAACTCTGCTGACTGAGCCCAGGATCACTTATCTGGCTGTGCATAAACAACTATTTGTTGTTTATTGGTGTACCCAAAGCTGGGGGTGGGAAGAAGCCTTAGGCCTGACCTGAGAGGGCTGTGTTCCTCTCAAACGTAGTCAGGTTTTAATAGACCTGGTCAGAATTGCTTTTTAGCCAGGATCTCCCTTGCTTCTGTGGCAGATGCTCTGTCCTGCGCTGGACAGAGAAACGGAGATAATTCTCACCCAGCTTGCTCTTATTCTTTTAGTGTCTCCCAGCTGGAGTCAATCTCTCCTGTCAAGTGATCTTTTCCCACCAGCTCTCCCAGGAGCCAGGCCAGCCACTGGGGGACTTGTGCAAAGCGAGGACTCCTTGCAGTCACGTCATTAGCTGAAGAAGAGGAGCTATTTCTAGAGGGTCTTTTCCGGAGGGTAACTCCGCCAGACTGCCTCCCTTGCCAACACAGACGGCAGTTTATCTTTCAGTGGCGTAGAAAGCTGCATGCAGCAAAACGTGAATGGTGTGTCCTGTTCCTCCACTTTACTCAGCCCCTTCTCATATCCTTGTTTTTCATAAGGCTAAGGGTAAACTACAACTATTTCACTTGAAGATGCTTTAGGAAGCAGGGAACAGGGAGGGTTCAGAGGCATGGAGTTCAGAGGACAGTAGTTTTGTAGAGGATTGGAAGGACGTTTCTGGAAGATGAGAAAGTGTGAAAACAGTGACATTTTTGGAAGGAAATATAAATAATGCAGGAAGTACCAGGGGCTCATTTTAATATTTTGCTAGCAAATAAATGCTTTTTCTTTAGTGTTTTCTATGACAGATGTTTTCATTGATCTGAAACAGCTGGACTTTTAAAGGGTCTTTGTGCAGACTGTTTGATAGAAATAACAGTTTAGAGGACTGGGAGAAATTTCACTGGACGTTAACATTTAGAAATTTCATTAGATTAGCCGAGCTTTGGAGAAAGCTTGCTTTGGGAATAACTTGCACCCGACCAGACTCCTGCTTGTTTGCTTGCTCTCCCATGCTCTGGCACTTGAACTAACTAGTGCAAATGAAGAACCTAGTGACCTTGTCACTCAGCATGCTTTACCCTGTTCCCACAGCAGATTAGCTGGCACAACCATTCATCACTTGTTGCTTTCCCAGGAAACCCTTTAGGAACCTACTCTCAATCCTCCCCCTTCTCCAGGATGGAGGCCAAGAAATAATTTCTGGGCTTCCCATGGGGCGAGAGTCCTTTGGAACAAGTTAAAGCTGCTGACAGGCGGGTGTGGCACTGCTTGCAAAGGACACTGCTGCTTAATGAAGAGCTGCCACAGCAGCCAATTCAGGTCTCCAGGGAGTTTGGGGTGTCTCTTGCAATGAGAAATGAACTTGTGCTTATCTGTTGGCTGAGATTAGGAGTGCTGAGAACCTAAGGCTCTGAGAAGCTTTCAGCTTGGTCTTTATTTTTTTCTTATTCTAGCAAGTTTAAGAAACAATTCTGGAATATGTTTCCTCCTTAAGAGGTTTTAACTAGCTTTGTTTAAAAGGTAATTTGGCCCTAAGTTACAGGAAGTGTGAAAGCCCAGTATATTTTCCATGGATATGCCAACAAGGCTTTCATTTCTATGCCGATGCAAAAAATAAAAGGGGTAAAGTGAAGTCAGCTGAGAGCAACTTACTTGTCTCTCAGACAAGAGGAGTATCAGTTAAAAAAAGGAAAAAGAAAATGCTGCAAATTCTATCTGGGCAGTTCACCTAAGGTTTGGTGTTCCTAAAAAGAGGCAATTGTTTGTTGCAAGATCATTAAAAATTCACCATGATCTTTGATGAGTTGCATCAGTAGTTAATTATTCTCACCATTTAAAAATGTCTCATTTCTAGGCATAATTTGCCTATCTTTGACTCTCAACCATTGGGTCTTGGTCGGTTTGTGAGTTTTAGGTCAAATATTAATGTTTTCTGCATGCATAGACTATTTTATTTGAAAAACACTAAACATGTGGGTTTAGTTTTTGTGTTCCCTTCATGGATTGTCTCTGAGAACTCTTCAGTTTCTCACAAGTTGCTTCAGAATGGGAATTGCTGAATGGATCATAGTCTTCTGTAGCAACTGCCCTAGTAGGAAACACAAACATAATACACCTTTTCCACACAATACCCATGTTGATACCTCCTAGGGCGATGGTAGTTTCTTAAGCCACACAGTCACTCAGAGCTTGTATAGAAGTGCTGGTCTGGCATGATGTTGTGTCCCCAGTAGGACCCATCATCTTGCACATAGTTCCCAGATTTTACTCTTACGTGGCTGTATGGAAACTTCTAATGCTAGCTTGCACACAACATACAAAAAGAACAACATAAAAAAAAGAACACCAGCATAATTGTACATTTCCTTTCACTGATAAAATTGCTAAGTGAAACAGGGCAGAGTACCAGCTTTGGAAAGTCGCCATTAGTACTTTTACCCCCTTTCTGAGGATTCCCCTTTCACTGAATTACGTTTTTGGTATATTAGCTGGTTCTTCTTCCTGTTTGTGCCCTTTTGGAGAGGGCTTATTTAATTGTCTGTCTGCTTTGTTTGGACGTGAAGGGCTCCAGTTTCCAAATATGGTTTCTATTTACATGTGACTTGCTTATTTCATGTGTGCACACAAGTCTTCTAGCCCGTGTGAGATTTTCCAGGGTATTTATAATTTTTGATTGCAGATGTTCACATGGACAGATACTCTGAAGAGGAAAATGCATGTATCAATGCATGTATATGTACATAAATAATGGCACTTTAAATTTTTTATTGGTGGCATTTTGAGAAGTACGTTCTTTAATTTTCAGTCTGTGACTGCTTTGCTTTGCATTTCATTTTTCTGCCAGAGGGAAAATATTGCATAACTTAGTAAATACTGTGGGAATAAAATGAGCAGCATCCTAAAAACCCTCAGATTTTGTCAGACCAGGCAAGACCTCTTTCTTTTAAAAATAGTATCTAATTTGTGTATGACTGTGCAGTGAAGCAAGGGATAACTGCTTTTCAGGAGGCAGACACAACCACATCCTCATGAAATCCATTATCTAGATCACTTGTATCCTCTGGTGCTGTTCACAGATCCTATTCTTTTGTTGCTGAGAAAATTACTTGGTGTGCAGCAAAGTATGAAAGGGAAAGAAAGAGAAGAAAGCACTTCTGTAATGATGATAGACAGGAGACTTCCTTTCCAAACGTGTGGTTATTCTTTAAACTTTGATGGAGAAAAGTGATTATTCATATTTAGTTCCAGCCAGTGTTTGGTTGGTGTTTTTTTTTTTTCCTTTGTTGAATCTCAGTAAGAAATTTGCAAATCTAGTAGTTTGAACCCAGGTGTTGCCTTGGTGTAGGTGCTGAAGTGTGGCGGTATGTATTGGTATTTCAAGGGGCTTTATCATTTTGATTGTTATTTGCTGTCTATTTTCCTGAAGTATTTGCAATACACTGAGGAGCTGATAGTCAGTGGAGAGGATGCTGTGTATGTGCTGAGGGAGGGTTTTTCCCCACCCTCTTTATGTGTGTTTGGTGGTACCAGAAAGGGCCTCTATAGTACATTGTTGCTGCCAACAGGTGAGTTTGGCCTTTCTGAGTAGTAGGTGTGCCAGAACTATATGAAACTTGCAGAAGAAGTTTTGTTTTCTGTCTTTAACATGGGAGAAATTGAACCAAGTACAAACAAATCCAGACCAAAATGTTGCATAATCCCAGGTTTTATATGGGATAGCCCAGCTTGAATTATGCAAGTTAAAAAAGGTGTAAGAGGGCAGGGGGAGGGTGGGAATTCCTGCCTCTGTCAAGTAGCAAGTTGGCTTAAAGGTAAACATCTGTGTGGAGGAAGTGGAACTGTTTGGCGATAAGGCTGCAGCTCTCTGGCAGCTTTTGTTTGCCTCCTCTGTGCCTCAAATAAATCACTTGTGGTCCATACTCCCGAATTGGGGAGGTGAAGAAAGAATGAGCTGTGAGCTCGTTTAGCAGGTGAGAGATTCAAAAGGCCCACTGAGACAATGTGAACTGAATTAAGGTGATGCGCATCGTGGGGCAATTTCTTGCTGTTTGAGTACTACTGCTCTTACTGATGGTTGGGCACTGTGCCCCGAAGTACTTTTTAAATTTCACTCTCTTTGACATTTCTCCTTGTTAAAATCTTTTGTTGCAGTATCTGGAGCTGCTCCGGAAATAATTAAAACCTAGGGAAACCAGCAGTACCAGCAACCACCAATTAGCATTTTCTCGATTTTGGTTGCCTTTCTTTCAACAGGTGTTGAAGTTGCATGCCAGTGGTGCAGGGAAACATGAGCTAGTGTACCTCTTCTTACTCACGATATTTTTGGCAGTGTTAAAGAGGCAGATGAGGAAGGAGAGGGAGAAATAGATACCGCATTGAGGGGACTCCAAAAGAAGAGAACAAAAGCAGAAGGTGGATCTGAAAGTGTTGATGGCACAGGGAGCCCTGCAACTTCACTGTTTTCCCAAGACATCTAGTTGATTTTAGCATGATGCTATGAACTAACCTTCTTCACTAATGCTAATTCATAAATCAATCTTTCTGGTTATTACAGCATCTCTTTTTTTTTAGTGAATTCTTTGTCAAGGAACTTAGCACTTCTAAGTTTATTTATATGGGCAAGTCCCATGAAAGTTATGACAAAATAGCTAGTGTATAAATTCAGAGTACAGCAGCTATTTAAGTTATTCCACTTCTGTTTATTCAGCAAGCTGCTGTGGAGAACCCTGAATCCTTCCCCATGTAGATGGGTCCTTAGTTAAATGTGGAAAATTAATTTTTTTTTAATGGCATCCTGATGGTAACACTCAGTTTATAGAAATGTAATAAACTATGAATAATAGTGTGTGTATAAAAGAAGACTGGCCAGGGAAAGGCAATTTGATTTATTGTCAAATTCTGAAACAGTACAAAGTGCTTTTGTTTTACACTGAAGTGTTTTATGTATCTGAGTAAAATCTTTCTCTGAGGGTTTTAGTTGCTTAAGAGCATGTATGGCACATTTAATTTAACAGGAAGTCATTGAGATATTCATTTAATTGCCACAGATAAGAGCAGCAGAGATCCCTGATGGCAGAGTGCTTTATCAGCATTGCTGACTTTCCTAAAAAGGGCCCTGTGCTGTGCCTGGCGTGGCTGTGTCACAGCAGAACAGGCTTGTGCTGAGGCAACGGGCAGAAGCATTACTAATGCACTTCTTCCAGTCAGCCAGCTGACAGGAGCAAATATTAAACAGCTCAGCGTGCTGAAGCGAAGCCACTTCTCCACTGACCTCTGTGTCTCTGCCATGCCACTGCTTTCTGAGGCTGCAGCTGCCTGCTGCTCTTGTTTTTGACTGAAAACGCCCCTGCCTCCTGCTGAGAAAGGTCAAGATCTGTTATACATCCCTGTGAAATGTCTGATACCCTCTGCTAACCCAAAAGTGTCAGCTGCTTCTCCAGAAAGCTGATGTGGTTCATGTTTAATTTACATGACCTACATCTGCATGAAAGTCTTAAACATACAGGTATTAAGCTCCTGCCACAGCTTTCTCCCAAACCAGTGCCAGACCTCACTGAGGTTTTAAGGTGGTGGTGCTTTTAATATTGACGTGAATTTTTGAAGATCAGCATCTGCCATTATGTTTTTACCATCCAAAATGTTGAAAAAATCCATTCTCTTATGCCCGTTTATCAGTTTGGCATCACCCCTTCCCCATCACATAAGGTACGCAGTTGTGGTAACATTGTTCACAGGCAGGGCAGCAGCAGAAGTGTTTCTGTCCAGTGCTGGGAGAAATTGGAGTCAATTCCTTAGGCCTGCTGGTCAGAGGAGGTGCAAAGGTATACAATAAAACCTTGAGTATGCTCCTTCAGTAGCCATTAAACATTTCAGTGTAAAACCTTGGTGATTTTGTACTGTTCATTTTCCAAGGCTGCTATATCCTAGAAAGTGGCACATCCTTTGTGTGGATCACCCATTGTATGGGGTTCTTTTGCTACCACTTTTCCCAGCCCAAATTTCTACCAAATGAAATGACACGGTTCATTGTTTCAGAGCAGTATTTTGTCCGGTGTCACAGATGTAGAAGCAGGAGTGCTTGAGGGTGGCCCACTGGGAACATCAGTAAAAATAAATTCGGCTTTCGCAACGCTCTTCAGTTCAAATGTTAAGGGAAGAGTTCTCATATGCTCCTCTTTGCAGTGGGTCTGGATTGGTTGGCCAGCTACAGCACAGGCCTTTCAAACCCAGGTAGTATCTACTGCAACACAAAGGGATCAAGTTCAAACGGGCGGTTGTGCCAGCACCGACAGACACGACGGTGAAGGTGCGCATAGGCAGCAGTGGCTCAGTGCCTCCTGCAGAGCCAGAGCATCCCGGCGATGGTGTCCTGAAGCTTCGGGTGGTCTGGGGGGCACGGCCACTGCCCTGCCACCCCGGAGAGGAGCCATCGCTGCTGCGGCGGTGGGGAGGCAGGTCGTGGGTGCCTACCTTGCACCCTGGGGGGCGTTTAGGAAGAAGGGCAGTGGGTTATAGTTACTAAAAGGGTTACTAAAAGACCTTGTGGGGTCTTTCTGTTAAAAGGTGTCTTGTATCCATCAGCCCGTAGGTTGCGGTATCTGTTGCAGACCCAGGACCAACTGGACATCATAAACCGCCTTTGGATAACCTGCTACTGCCGGGTCCGGTGGGGCGGGAGGGTGTCCCGGCTCCCCAGCGGCAGCGGGGGGGCCCGGGCCGGGGCTCTGGGCGGCGGGGCGGGTCGTCGTCAGCCGCCAACCCGGGGCTGGCGGTGCCTTCGCCCCTCCCCGGGGCCGGGCCGCTCCCCGCGGCGAGGCGCTGGCGGCGCTGCGGGCGCGGCCAGAGGCACGGCGGGCGGGCTGGGCGCCGGGCAGCGGATCCATGGCCAGCATGGCTTGCGAAGTGATGCCCCTGCAGAGGTACGTGTCCAGCCGGGGCACCGGGCGGCCGGGACTCCGGCCCCGTCTGGGAGCGGGGACACCCTCCTGGGAGCTGGGATGCCTTCCCCGGCACCGGGGCAGCGCAACAAGTCTGGTTATTAGCGTGTCTCCTGGGGTGGAGGGGGGGGGGTGTCTTTGGATTCCTCCTGCGGGGAGGGAGGCTTGATGTAGCGCCCCGAAATCCACACAGCGCTCTCCTTTGCGGGGAGCCTGCTCAGGTGTTTATGGGGATTTGGGGGTCATCCTCTCCCTGCCAGCCGTGGGGGTCTGCCGGCTCCCTGTGCCCGGGCAAACCTGTGCCTCCCGCCGCCTCCCTACAGCGGGGGCTATACTGCGGTAAAGGGAGCGCGGCTGGGCTTGTCCCTGCGCACACCCACCCACAGCTGTCAGCTTGCACACAGCATGGGCGAGAGGTTTAGATTTCGGAGGAAAAGGGCTGGTTTGTTTCCAGGGTGCCGACACACACCTCCCTTCAGCACCAGCTGTGAGTGCGTACCTGTGCTGGCATGTGCTCCCGCCACAGTTTGGCAGGGGCAGCTGCAGTCAGGCTTCTGAAATGGCAGGTCACAGACCCGCTGCGGGGAGGAGTGTACACAGCCCTTTTACTGAGTCATTGAATTATTTTTTTTTTTTTTGATTTTTACTACTCTTTCAGTTCTCAAAATTGAGTGGTCCATACCTCCCCCTAGCCATATATGAATGGGATGAATATCAATATTCCTTTAATCTACAAAACAGTAAATAAGAAATTTACCGTGCCATTTCAGCACTGTGGTGGTGGTGGTCTTTCAGCCAAACCTGCGGAGTTGCTGCTTTTATGTGAGCACAATAGAATAGTAACTGAAATTGCTGCCCAAACTGTTACTGTCTTGGTAAAGTGCAGGGTCCTCTGCAGGTAGATGTGTTGCAGTAATGCAGTCGTGGGGTTCCATGTTGATGACTGCAGAGAAACAGAAATGTGGTTTGATTGTCTTCAAGTAGTCATGGTGCATAGTTTCTATTTGAAGGACCAGTCTCACATAATACTTTTAACCTTTTTGTGTTCCCAAGGATCTTACTGTCCTAGCAGCGGTCGGAACAAGTGGTTATTATTGTGCTCTTGACTCTTCACCCCAGGGGAAGATAGGTTTCACAGGCTGACTCTAATTAGACTCTTTGTTTTTGTTCTTGCAAGGACTGTGTCTCCCTCAGTTAGAGACATAGTCTGCACTTGAAAAGGGAAAAATTTTTTCAAACTTAATTAAGCCTTGAGCATGGTACAGAATTGTTTTGGTTTTGCAGCTAAAAATTATTTGCAAAATTCTGGTTCCTTTTCCATCTCTGTCATCTGTTTTTTGTCTGTGTATACTGTACTTTAAACACCTAATTTTCTTTGGACCTAGAGGCAGACAAGCACAGAATGCCAGATCCCTTTACAGCGGTGTTCTCCAGGGTGCATCTTTATTTTCCCCTATTCTTCTCCCTATGATGTTGTTTCCTCCCTTCTTAGTGCAGAGTTTTGCTGCAGAAGAGGGTCTTGCTGGCTTTGAGCATTTTTTGGAAGCTTCAGGAAAAATGATGCTTAGTAGTGGTTAGTACCAGCATGGGTAACACTATGCTTGTAGTTTCTTTGGGGTGGACAGGCTAATGTTGCTGTTCCAGCTGAGGCATAGACAAATTGCAGTGTATGGCTCCTGTTGCTGGGTTTAAATCGGACTAGTGCCACCCTTCAGGACACTGAACTTAGGACACTTCCCAAGCTGAAAGACTCCATCTTTACCTCTCAAGAAAGGGAATGAGCTGCCAGCAATGATCACACTTGGTTCCCTTCCTGCGTGAGTGAACTCCCACCTGCCCCTCTCCTGCAGATGTCTTTGGACCACAAGCTGATCATGATGTGCCTGCCATGGGAACCTCCTGTGCTGAAGCACTACAGATGTGTAGCTGATGTGTAAAATCTGGGAGAGGGAGAAGGGCTCTGTCTAAGAATATATGTAAATAGCATTTGTCAGTAGAGTGGCAAAGTATCATATCTACCAAGGTATCTGTAAACTGTGAGTCTGTCTTCCTGAAAATCGTATAATGTGCTTGCATAGAGCCATATGTACTATATGGTATCATTTTATTCTATATATAGATATCTGTGGAATGGCACATGATGGGTTATGGTGGCCTGCTGTGAGGAATGGGGATGTCAGGGTTATGTTTCATTGCATAGGAAGAGGTGGCAGATCAAATGTGTTGAACCTCCACTGCAATAGGTACTATATTGCCCAAGAACCGTAGAAGGCACCAGTGAATGTCACATGGGTTGCATTACTGATTTTCCAACAACTTATCCACCAGTAATTGTCTCTTCCATTGCTAATAGGCTAACTCTTTTCTGAATAGCATTAGCTTACTTTAATGTCGTAGATTCCTAGTTAGAGCATTACTAATGCTGTTAATACATGTTAATTCATCTATTCTAGCTCAGTCTATTGCAGATATAACAACAGCTGTGCAAAACTGAAGCCTGTGGTTGCCTTTGCCAATTGTATCTGCCAGTTTCTGTAGGAGATAAGAAAGATAGGTACACACTTGGGCTTTGTTTGTGATCAGTGGCCTCTGTCGTTTTGCACTTTGCTGAAACAAGTCAAGGTAGTGGAAGAGTGAAGCCATCACAAATATTTTTAGAAAGTGCATCTGATAGTGGTAGGGAATGTGACTGATCGGTTTCTAATCTCTGCGCAGCAGTTGTCTGCGTGGGCTGTCTCGCAGTCATCATCAAGATTGTTTGATTTACCTTACTAGTTGGTTTCCTTGGGATCTTTCACAAATACTCAGTATTTTAGCCCAAGAACACAGTTTGTATTCTAACACACTTTATTCTTTTTTCCTTTGAATGGCTGCTATGTTCTCCTTAACACATTAGTGAGCATCTGTGTGTACAGTTGTATTGTAAATATATCTGATCCTTTGGACTTTGTTATCACTTTCTATCCAAGGTACTGGAAGGACTTGACAAACCCTAACAAAGTATGTTCTCGAATATGTATGTGAAGTATGCTCTCTGAGAGTGGAGAGAACTTGTATCTAACTTTTTCTTTGTTTGCTTTGGGTTTGGGTGTTTTTTTCTTCTGGTGGAAGAGCAAAGAGAAATTAAAACCTGTGGTTCTCATCTTCCACAAATCATAGCTTATTACAAAATCTGTGTGAATTTTATGTGAATTTTTTTGCCTTCCAAGTTCAGATTTGACCCACAGCTGGGTACCTTGTCTTGTCACAGCTGTGACCTGGTGAGTGTAGGAGCCTGTGGAAAACTCTTCCTGAGTACAGCTGAGGGTGGGGGACTGAGTAAAAGAGGAAAGTGAGATGGAATTTTTCTGTGATTTTTGCCTCTGGGGTGTCCACCTGATTAAGCAAAAAAATATGAATATTTACCTAAAAGCTGGGCTCTGAGATACCTTTATTTGAAGTGTGCAAGCTTTCAACAAACAATCCTGAAGCTGAAATCACTGGTTACCTAGTAACAGTTCTTCACCATTATAATGCAACAGGTATGTGTGTGTTATGCAACTTTACACTGTTAAATTCTGAGAAGAGGTGAGACTTTGGCTGGTACATTCATTCCGCCTCTTTCTGACCCATTTTCTAGTTTTATCCCAGTGAGGGCTATTGCCAAACCACAAGTAGAAGGAAAGACATGGCCCTGTCTTTCATAATAAGACCCAAGTAGTTTAAGAAGTAAGACAACAAAAGCAAGCTGTTTAACATTGACGTCATTTTATAAAAGATAAACATACTTGCAATCTAGGAGGATAGTAGGTAGAAAATAATTATACAAAATTATGCTGTCAAGGATTCCGGCATATTCAGATATGTTAATATAAAATGGAAAATCAGCCTTTTGCTCACAGTGGCATTTAATTAGCAACAAGTTCTGCTTATTGCAGCTTGCTATGGGATAGCCTGTACTCCCTGATCCCTGATACTGCTTTGAAGTGGGAGGAGATGTGCAGAAAGGCTTCAGTGTAGTTTTTTTTTTCATGTTCAGGTAAGGTACCTCAATCTCAGTGCCCCCTCACGCACAGCCTGCACAGTTGTGCCTGTGGATAATGCACTATGTTCTCATTATGTTTGGTTGTGCTCTATGTTCATGTTTTCTAGAATTAAAAACTTCCTACTCTAGTATTGGGTCCTTGTGCCTTAATTGTGACTGTGGCAAATAGAACAAGAAGTAGTAAGTGCTCCTCAGATGTGCCAGAGTGATTGTTTGTATTTACTTCAGCTTGTCTCTGTGGAGTAGTAACATAAGTATTTTGAGTGCCAGATAAAACAAGAAACAGAAGCTTCTGCTTTTGGAAGACAAATGGGAAACTCTCCCCCAAAAAGGTCTCTTTCTTCAACCCTGCAGTTATGTTGCTGCCCACTGAGATCTCACGTGCTTAAGATGTAATTTAGTTGAGAGACTTTAGGAAAAACACTGCTTTGGGGAAGATGGTGGGATCTTTTGGGGATTAATATTTAAACCAATACCAATCTACTCCCACCCAATTCATTGGAGATGTTTTGTGGAGTATGAGAGTTCAGAATAAAGAAGCTGGGTTGTCAGCCTCATATTTTGACATGTGGCTCGTTTGCTGAGTAGCTTATTTAAGTTTCAGTGGTAGGCATGGTTAGGTATAAGCATAACTATTGTGAAGACTGGAGATAAATATCTTGAACAACATGTTATGGTTTTGATTTATAAAAGTTACTCTTCAGGGAAAATGAAAATGTTTTCATGGAAATAACTCCCAGAGAAATAGCTGTTAAACATTTGTTTCTTAAACAGTGCATATAGGGCATTCCTCCCTCCCCCTTGTTTAGGTGTATAGAGCAAGGGTGGTGTTGCTCAGTAATTGATGGTAGGTGGTGACTTTACTGTTGACCATTGTATCACCACAGTGTTATGTTAGATTAAATTTATAGTTAGTTTTGCATCAAGGGTGGTATTTTCTTTCTTCTTTTGCATAATGCATGTCAATATTTATTTGAAGGAAGTTTGTTTTGAAGGATTTATTTGAAGGAAAAAGCTTATGTTGCCTGGTATTTCTCATTTGCAAAAACATTGCCTTTTACCCACTGCTGTGAAGCACAAGCTATGAGTAAATTGCTCTATTGAGAAAATAAGTATGCAATAAATTTTCATGAGCTGTTTCAATCTTGCGTTTTTTGCAAGATTGAAATAACTTTTATGGGGAAATTATTTAGGGGGGTGAAGAAGTGCTGAAAAACTTGTGAATAAGACGAGACAGTCAGCAAAAAGCACTACTGTGGCCTGAAAATCAATGTTTCCTTGAAACTGTTTTTATGTTCTTAGTGTTGAATGTCAGAACAACTAAATAAATAATGTTAATATCCTCTGTAAAATGCAGAAATTGCATGTCTGTTAATCCAAGAGTGCACAGTGGTTCTGAATGAGGAGAACAAGAGGAGACCCAAGCTTGAACCATCTTTCTCCTGCCTTCAAAAGCTGCATTAACTTTTGATGTAATTAGTAATTTGACACTGAGTTTTCAATGCCTTTTTGTTTGATTGCATTAAAATTAAGAGCAGCTATCACCTTGCCTGAAAAAAGTATTCTCACTTAAAAAGCAATTAATTTCTTTTCAAGTCCAGAATATCTGTGGTGGAATAGAAAGCGAACCATTTCCTTATCTAACTTTTGAGGTCAGAACAAATAGAGTCTATGGCAAGGCACTAGGAAAACATGACCTTGGGCGAGCAGCGAGACCCTGACAGTCTCTAGGCCTTTCATTTCTGGTGCAGAATGTTGACACTTCAGTCAAAGTACATTTTCATGATTGTAAAAAGAACCCACAAACCCCAAAATCAGCAATGCAGCATATTTGTTTAATATAATCCACTAAATGTCCCATTTATCTTTTGAAAAGAGATGTGGAATAGGAAAGCAGCAGTGGATTTTCAATGGAGGCTCCAGTGCCAGGAAGCCAAGGCAGAGGAACTGCTGATAATTAAGTGTAAACAAAACAAGGAGGAAGGACCCTGAGCCACCCTCTGACTTGGGGTGAGAGCTCAGGCCATTGAGGAGAGGGCTGAGACGGGGTAGCCCATATGTATGTAAATAAATCAGGAACTTTCTGTCTAAGTGGGTGTTCTACAATAGGTTCAGCAGCTCCCTTGTTCTTCCTCAAGGGCAAGATGATTTAATGGTTGAGCTTGATGGTCTTAGAGGTTTTTTTGACTCTCAACAATTCTATGGTTCTGTGAGACCATCAGGGGAAAAAAATAAAAAAAAGGCCATCATAGCATGTTTAAGGATGTGAGGAGTGAACGGTTTCCTGTAACATTTCTGTTGCAAAACGGGGAGGCAAAAAAAGGTAACTGTCCTTCTGTAATGGAAATTTATTGTTTAACAGTTAGACTTCACCCAGGCTTTCCTATTTCCTTTTTCAGAGACAGAAAGGATGAATTGTGTAAATGCTGTAAAATACACGTGCCTGAAAATCCCAAGATGTGGGATTTTTTGCTAACTGGTGGGCTAAACTGGTGTTCCTTCCAGTCTGACAAACTTTTTTGTTAGCTCAGTGGAGGTCACAAACCTAACAATATTACTTCTTTAGCTGAGAAATAAACAGAACAAGTTTGGTTTTTTGGTTTTTTGTGGGTGGTTGTGGGTTTTGTTGGTTTGGGTTTTGTTTGCTTGTTTGTTTTTTAGTTTGGCTGATATTTGTTTTGGTTTTTAGCAAGAAGTTGTCCAAGTATACTCCCAAGTATTTCATGGAAGCAATTAATTTCTGTTTAATCCCGTGATTTAGGAGAGCTATTTATATGCCTGGATTAAAAGAGACTACTGTATTTTGCACTCACCTGCTTGGCCAGGTAATCAGTGATAGTTGAATAAATAACTAAATAATAGTTGAATAAATAAAGTTATTTCATCCTTTTAGTGCCTTCTCATCATAAAGCATGTGTCAAGCTAGACAAACTTTGAGGAAAAAAACCCAACCAACCAAACAAAACCTGCCAAAACTTAATCTACTACTAAACCTGTTTGTCTAATGGGTAAATTCTTTGCTGGGCAAGGTAGAATTTTAAACTATGTAAGAACTCCTCATCAGAATGACTTGTCCTCTCTGTACTGTGAGCATCTGACTTGGTTTGCCTGGTCAGTGTACCAGGTATTAAGATTTTCCTTCTTTCTGGAAGGGTTGTATATTCCTTTAACCAAAGAGGAATTACGCAACCCAAGTACAGTACAGTGCAGTTAAATGTTAAAAATATCTTAGTAACTTCTAGCAATTTCTCTTAAAAGGACACATGGTAGACAGGGGTTCCTAGCAATACTAGTAAGCCGTTCAGTACGAGGTGTTTTAAAAACAAGTAAGCAGTTGTTTTCTAATCACCATAGCGTGAGTTATAGTGACAAAGAGTCCTGTGTGGAAGGTTAAAAGCAATTTCTAGCCTATTTATTGTGTAGTATCAATTGGTGATCATTTGCTATTACGTCTTGTACATTTTTGCTTGCTTGCCTGTCACTTCTCTGTCCGAAAACATGTGGTTAGGTATACACAGGTTTAAAACTTCTAGCACACGATTTCCATTTCTTTCATTAAACTAAGCTGTGCTTGTGTGTGTAATATAAACACATCAGTTTATTACCTTTCAACAGGAATAATCTGTTATTTCATTAAGTGTTCTAACCAAAACAGAATCTTTGTGTGCTAAGTGATTGGAGTAGGATTTGGTAGTCTCACATCTAATTTGAGAGATTATGACTTGTGTGGAATAGATGGTTTAAATATGTTTGCAGTTTAGACAGCTCATATCTTCCAGCTTGCACTAATGAGCTGGCTAAGGTGCATGAAATTAGGGAAAGATGTTTGGGATATGTTGTTTTTAGTGGTTTAGTGGGGAAATGAGTAATATGCTTTACTCAGATGTAAGAGATCTTTTTAGAAGGTTTTTAAGGTTTTCTCAGAAGTCTGGATTTCTTACTAGTTAACTTGAAGGTCTTCATCCCAGATTCAGCTATTGATCAGTGCTGCATGTGTAAAACTATAAACCTTATTGAGTAAAAGAGGTTATCCACAGCTACAGTTATTACCAGTTGTGAAATTCTGAGATGTGATGATCTAAATGAAGCTGATATTTGGGTTCTTACTTCTGTAAGAGCTGTTTTGTCTGCCATTCTCAGCTAATGTGTTCTTCCCTGTTACTTTGTATGGGTGGATATTGGTCTTTTTGTACAGATATAAAGCTTTCTTGAACTTACAGAGTAGCAGTTGTACTGACTGTGGAAAAACAGGAAGGAAATGCAAGAAGTTTCAGAGTCCCTGCTGAATACTACTTTTCCATCTGATCTGTCAAAGTAAATATTGGGAGCATGAATGTAAAAAAACTATTTGGACGTTTTCGGTATCATTGTGCTTCAGTGACTTGGAAAGTAATTACAAATCCTGAGATAAGGAAGGGGTTTTATGATAGAAGAGAAAGCATGTTTGGTGTGGCTTTGACAACTGCCACTTGTATATAAAGCAGCATTTGGTGTTGGCATTTGAAGTCGCATTGATGCACAGAAGTCGTGATGGCGCTGTGAACTTTCCTCTGTGTGAGAAAACATTTTTTCTGTCCAATACTGGGACTTGTTTGCATTGAGATGACAAGTACAGCCACTAATGCAATGAACTGAACATAGCAAAAAAACTTCACCAGCAGCTTTGTGAATTTAAAGTAGCTTCTTTGCACTTACAAAAATATATATTCTGTAAGTGCTAAATAAAGTGATAACATGCACGCAGGCTGGGAGACTGTGCATGCCGTCAGGGGAGGGAGCCTGTACCTGGCAGAGGTTCTTACCTGTGCCTTTGTTGCGGGGTCATCTTCTGGGAAAGGCGATAATAGGCCCTTCCATTATTTCCATCCACTTTTTCTAGGCAGTCTCAAAGCCATAGCATTTTCTCACAAACACTCTTCAGGTGATATTGGCCTCAGTTCACAGGCAGGCACTGATCTGCATGCTGGCAAGCTCTGGGAGCGACAGCAGCGTTCAGTGCTCCCACAGCAGTGACCAACTGCAGCTTGCTCAAGCTGCTGAAGACAGGCTTGTGGAAGTGGCAGCAAAGTTTCCAGTAGCAGGTGTACTCCCAATCTTCTTGGGAGCTGCTGAAAACTGTCCAGTCCCCATTGCGTTACAGAGGCGATGAAGATTTGGCAGACCTCAGCTCCCTGTTGAAGCTTATCAGGGTGTCAGGCCCCCAAGTGACTTGAGTTTGAAGCTGAGCTCATCTCAGGGCATTCTCCCATATTCTCTCTCATTTTCTGAAGAAGCTCAAAAGCAATAGGTGCCCCCACAACGTGGCAGTGCCCCAGGACCTGTGCCTGAGGACCTGTGGCATATTGCTGAGTGCTGGCAGTCCCAGGCTGCTGGAAGAGCAGGAAGGCAGCAGGGAAGTGATTGCTTTCCAGCACCTGTGGGATTTTATCCTTTCTGCTTTTGTTCAAAGTAATTTTTGCAGCTTCCCATCTTTTCTGCCCGTCTGCTAAACTTGCTGTGCTCTGACCTCAATGGCATGTCCTGTATGCTTGAAAGAAGGCAAGTGTCCTGCTCTGGCAGAGTTAGAAGTCTTGAATACCCTGCAAAACTGACTGTTTCTCTATTTGGAATGATCAGGTGAAATTTGTTTCAACCCCTTCTTACAGTGGCATGGTCTTACATTGACTTAAGCCATCAGTCCGCCACACTTTTAAGCTTCAGTGTCCCAGCAGCTCATGCTTAGGCTTGTGCCAGCACAGGCAGGCTGAGCTGGATCAGGGCTGTTCAGGCCAGCTGACAACTAAAACACCGTTTTGTCAGGGGAGCTCCATGTCAGCCGATGGCAGCCCCTGATCTCAAGCCTGCAGAAGTTTTGGCATAGCCAAATAAGCTTTCCACAGGAGCAATAAAACTGGGGAATTTGTAGCCTCGTGCGTACACCTATGGCCATTTCTGCAGTTACTCAAGATGTCGTTTGTGGGGTTTTTTTCTCAAATTTGGCTTTAATAGGCAGATTGTTTAATTCTGGAACAGCAGGCAGCAAAGGACTCTCTTGGTTTTGCTGGCAAAAAAATGCTTTATTGTTGCTATGGGAATAGTCCTTGCACTGTTGCAAAGCCGGAATGACTCCTGGCTGTCTAGCAGGAGATCTGTTACACCACATTCATGGACACTGAGAAGTGAGTTAGATTGCCAGGATTTAAGGAATGTAACTTAAAGGTTTCTTCCATGAGTAAAACCAGGGGACAACCTGTTACCTTTGTAGCAGGCTTCACTTTTGTTATCTCTGCTTGTTAAGAGTATATTGAACTGCAAACACAAGACAGAGCTGCATACTAACCTTAAAAATTATGTTTTATTTTTAGCTCCCAAGAAGATGAGCGACCTATGTCACCCTTCTATGTGAGGTATTTACTCAGTTGTTTAAATTTATTTTTCTGTGTGGGATTGACTCGTTATTGGAATTAAATGTGGGGTGGGGAGGCAGAAATGCTGAACAAACTGTGTAATCAAAGTGAAGATTAATGTTACATTTGTAATTATTGCTCAGTTTGTGAGACAAGTTTTTGGAGATACAAACTTTGTTGCTATTTTTGTATTTGTAAAATAGACACATGGTTTAAACTCTTGGTTAGAAAATGGACATGAGTTTCCTCTTTTCTTTGGTTTGCTATGTAGCTTAGGTGCCTGTCTTGAGTAGTTTGTAATCTGCAGGCGCAGGAGAGATTTTTGCCATGAGCTTTGAGGAACTCGCAGCATGTGCTGCTCAGAAAGAAATCAGGAACCAGATGGTGAGTCAGCAGCCCATACAGCAACTGCTTCTCTGCTGCAGAAGAGTGCCTGGGTCCCCAGCAAGCCTCTCTGGAGGGAATGGTGCTCACTCTGCATTTGAACAAATTGCGTTTCTTGTTTTGCCAACTGGAGGGCAAAGTCACTGCTTGTAAAAATGGTCTAATTCTGTTGACATCAGTGAAAGTTTGCTCTGCTTGCTTCAGTAGCAGGCTAAATTCCAGTGCTTTCATTTATACCTAGTGGAAAAACCGGAGCCAGGGCAATTAACAGTGAAGGGCTGCAGAGGAGGAAGGGCCAGATATTATAATTGGGTTCTTTGATCACTGCAGAGTTTAAACAAATAAAGAGAAATCCCAGTGGTGCTTTATGTGAGAGCTGTGATAATTAGAATTCTTACAGCCATCTCTGAAATTTGTTAATTCTCTTGCATATATTCCTATTTATCTTTGTAGCTTGGGTTTTTTTCTTAGAGAATTTTTTAAACAAACTAGCAAAACACTGCATTCAATGCATACTGTGCAGAAATGTGTGTCAGTGAACTGTTCATGGACTAGCCTGGTTGCATGATCTTGTCTGCCTTCTTGTTGGTACACTAGCATTTCCTAAAGTGTGTTTGTGCAGATGGTGTCCAGTCTCGGCCTCAAAAGCTCCAAACTGTCCGAGAAGGTCCTGCCTTTCCTATTGTGAGATTATTTTGTAGCTGTATACATATGTTATACATACGTTCCCTTGTCTCAAGTTTTCCATAGTTTAAGTCTTCATCCTGTCTTTACACTGAAAATGGACAGTGCTCTCAGGAAAATGGTGGGATTCTTGGGAATGTGCAGGGCTAAGGGTTGGGCTCAATGATAATTGTGGGTCCCTTCCAACTCAACATATTCTGTTATTCTGTAATATTAGGGTGGGGAAGAAAGAATGTGTCCATTGGAATGAAGGGATGGCTTTCCATGGGAATCTGTCTTGCAAATAGGAAGGAAACAGTCAGGAATAAGCATATAGTTGGGAAGTGAAGGAATGGCTAGTGGGAGCAGAGAGGGAGCAGCAGCATACCTTGAGACAAAGGCTTCATGCCAAGCTTGTGTATTTTGTAGCATTGCTGGGATACAATTACTTGTAAATAAAGCGAACAGCTTGTAAGTCTTGCTTCTATTTATCACACGTCAGAAATGTGTCCTCCTGCGGTCAGTTGCCAAGTGCAGTTAATTTGGCAGGAGAGCTGGTGCTGGCTGGGCAAATCATGGTGCTTCAACAACTGAGAACTTGAGTGGGTGGCCAGCTTTTTCTGTGCAGCTTTGACTGTTCTAATTGCTGCCCCAGAGCTGTGCCTGACATATGAAGGAATTGTGTTTCACACCATGGGCAAGGAAGGAGAGACTGCTTTAGCTGTCTGATGGTCAGATATATTTCTATTGCTACCAGCCACATTTACATAATCTGAAATACTGTTCAAGTAATCCTTGAAGTGAATCATGAATGTTTAGGTACAGAGCTGCCACTGCTGTGTTTATGCAGTATTTCCACATAGATAATTGTACAAGTTAAATAAGTGGGAACAAGAGCTCTTTAGCTTCCAAACACTGCATGATACTTGGCTTTGCCAGACTGAAGGAGCATTGTGTCCCTCTGTAATGGTTTAACCCCAGGCAGCAACCAACCATTTGCTTGCTCCTGCACCAGAGGGTCTGGGGAGATAAGTGGAATGGTAAAAGCTAGAAAACTTGTGGGTTGAGATAAAATTTAACAGGAAAAAGCCATTCACACAAGCAAAGCAAAACCAGGAATCAATTCACTGCTTCCATGGGCAGGCAGGTGTTCAGCCATCTCCAGGAGAGCAGGGCCCCATCACACGTAACTGGTTACTTGGGAAGACAAATTCCATCGCTCCAGGTGTTCTCCCCTTCTTCCATCTTCTCCCCACTTTAAATGCTGAGCATGATGTTGCAGGGTATGGAATATCCCTTTGATCATTTTGAGGGACCTGTCCCGGCTGTGTTTCCTGCCAGCCTCTCATGCACCCCCAACTTCCTTGCCAGCGTGGCAGTACAAAAAGCAGAAAAGGCCTTGGCTCTGCATAAGCCCTGCTCAGCAATAACAAAAACATCTCTATGTTATCAACCCCATGTTCAGCACAAATCCAAAACGCAGGCTCCATATCAGCCACAGAGAAGAAAATTAACTCTATCCCAACCAAAAGCAGCACACCCTCATAGACCAGTTCTGGGAGAATCAAACCAGCTAGAAATGTAGATATTTCCCTGGTTGTTCTTCTTAAAAATAAGGCCAATACTGAAGGTCTTAACTTTTAAGTTGGGTTAATTTAGACATTGGGAAAGTCAAGACCAATTATAGAGTTTATCACCGCTGCTGATTTGTAAGGAAATAAGCAGTCATTAACGGTACAAGAATAAGCAGTGAATGAGGCAAAATGTGACATAGGTTTGTAAAGAGTGGTGGCAACCATACAGCAAAATTATTTTTATGAGACTTTAGAGAGAGAAAGAAAAGTAATGTACCTAATCTGTCTGACACCAGCAAGGTGTTTTATATCATGCCATCTATATGGAAAAAAAGGACATTAGTACTAGAACTTAAAGATGGATATGGAGGAGTTGAGACCTATAGAGGAAGGAGACTTCTGCTGAAGCTTCTTAGATGTCATGGGCTTATTTTCTCTAATAGCCACTGGCATAATAAAATCAAATCACGTTTATGAACTGAGCTTATAGCAGAAATTTAGGAGGGGTGAATGGGTTGGGATAGAAAATATATGATAGTGAGACATTATATAGGGTGATTGATATATATATATATAAAGATAAGCATCGAATGTAAGATATATAGTATAAAAATAATAACATAGATAATAAAGTTATGTATCTCAGGACAAATAATGAAAATCTTTGACGTGAAAGGGGAGTTCCTCACATTGGGAAGTGCCAAGGAAAAAAAGGATGTGGGCATACTTGTTCATGGAGGGATGGAAGGGAGGCATGGGATGAAAATATTCAAGTTGAGGTAATCACATGATAATAATCACATGACAATGGATATACAAAGGAATTATTTTCAGTATGCTTAGAAGACGTATGGATAGCCTTGTACAAGAGGCAGGTGAGACCCTGCACAGCTTCAGTAACTTGTGTTCCAATGGCATTAGGTTTATGAAGATGATTAAAGAAATGGACAGACCCTGTTATAAGATGAGGAAAAGAGCGTGGAGGTCTTAGTCACCATAAGAAACCAGAGGACACATATTCATTCTGAGTTTTAGACAGAAGGAAAGGATTGTTTGTGTTAAATAACAATACTGATGCAAGAGAAAATGTGTACAAATAGTCTATGAATAAATTTTGGCAGAAAATTATTAATTTTGTAGCTGAAGCCCTCTTTTGTTGGGCATTATCAGGGTGAGATCAGCTTGACCAATTTGAGAGATGTGAGGTTTGAATCCATTCACTTACTGCTGACCAGGGTTATCCTCTCCCTCTCAGTAGACCTTGGTCAGATAACTTGTTGGCTCAGCTGTGCTCAGTAGCAGGCAAGGAGATTTCTGCACTGTTAAAAGAAGAGGAGAACCTTGCTGGGTGATTGACTGTTCCAGGGAGTCTCCCCTGAAGGACATTTAAGTTCCAAAACCTCTTGGTAAATGGAGTTGAGATTGTTAAAAAGTGCAAAGCACTGCTCCTTGTGTAATTCTGTAATGAGACTGTGAATGCCAGCTGTACTGAGTAATCAGTACTGAGGAAGAGTCTGCAGTTTCAGGTAATGAAGCAGCATCTGGCAACAGCAATTCCCTGTAAGCACAATTCTGCTCAACATGTGCTATGAGCATTTAGAAGACGGAGGATCTACAGACATGCTTTGTGCTGGTGTATAGGCTTTAGATTTGACATTAGCCAGGTAGATGGTTTTAGAGGAGTTCCCAGTGAATACATCCTGAGATAAGGCAGGGTGATATTACAGGGGGGGAAAAAGCAAAAGCTTTGTAATGTGAAGCTTCCTTGATAACATGCAGAGCATTAAACTGAAATTGAGATGAGAGCTGACATCACAAGTAATGCCAAAAATTGAATTAAATACCTGTGTGTGCAGGGCAAGACATTGGACAATTTCACCTGATTTAATACTTTTTCTCCTAGAAGTACTGATATCCATCCTGTTGGCAGTATTCAGTACAGCTGACTGTTTCTCCTTTTAACAGTTGTTATTTGAGAGAACTCTTTTTATATAATACAAGTCAAATATTCTTAGTCTGTAGTATCGGCTAAGGTGTTTTACTCTGTTTGTTATCAGGTCAGTTTCCTGAAGAAACTGAAAAATTTTGTTCTGGATTTCACATCTGCTCAGAAACTTGCCTTGACCACCTTCCTGCTGGACAATTCTTCCTCCATGGGACATGCCACTGGAGATCCTAAGGCCCACAGGAATGCTGGGCCCCATTGCAAATGATGATTACATTGCATGATGTGCATTCATGTCCTGCATCACATCAACACTGTCTGAAAGTAAATGCCAGGCCTCTGGGTGCCCCTGCACTGGGTGTCCAGTTACCATACAGGTCTGACTCCCTGAGCCGCATTTCTCTTCTCTGTAGGGGAACCTGTGCAGACACAGCCATCCAAATTCACCAAGCTAAATCATGTGGCCTGCATGAATCCCCTTTGGGGCTGTCTCTGCTCCAAGCAGTAGGTGTCAGTGTGCATCCGTCAGAAAGGATAATCTCAGTGCGAGTGAAAAACATTAGGAATCGTGAAGACAGTTGCTTTTAGTGGGGCTGGTTTTCTGCATAGTAAGAAGGTAGTGTCAAAAATAACATACCGCATTTAAAGGAAGAGTAATTTGATCTGAGCTTGTGAAAGCATGGAGGTGCTGAAAAAATACTGAAAATGTGTCCTCTGTGTGATGAAACATCCCAGTAACGAAGAGCACGTCCTTTTATTTTTAATCTCATTATTTTCACATTTTATATGAAAATATAAAGTGAAGTAGTTGTCTTAAAATGGAACCCACATGAGTCTGCAGTATTGCATGTCACAATGTGGAGAGAGGGTAGTGTTTAGACTATTTAAGTACCTATGAAAAGAAATTTCTTAGGTAATGGGTTGAAATAGTACACTCATGAGGACTTCAGAAATTTCCCATCTGAAATGTCAAAGCTATTTAAAAAATTTTGACTTTGCTGGAGTGGCAAAATGGTAACAAGGTTTTGCATCTATTAAGGATTTCTTACTGTTGTGCTTGGCTTTCAAAAAAGCAAAACCAGGAAAATAAAAAACAACCCCTTTACTTCCTGAATAAACAGTTGGATTGTAAATAAATCTCAGCAATGAATGACCTTAGCACCAGATTGTAAGTCTAGCTTATGATTTAGGCCATTAAGTATTGTCAGGAAGTAATTAACTGACTTCATAAATGAAAACCCAATCTGGGAAAATACTGTGCCAGTAAAGTTAGTTTGCTCTGTTTGATGTTTTTTTCTTTGCTCTTTTTACCTGGCAACTAAAACATCAACAGTGACCTGAATGAAAGAAATCTAGAGAGGGTGCTTTGGAATTGAACTCAGTTATTTGTCTGCTATCACAGGATGCCCAGCGCAGACCAACCAAGGTGCAAGCATTGAATGAGATAATTCTCACTTCAGTGCACATCTTTTAAACTTAGAGAGTAATAGCTGGGGGGGGGGGGGGCAGGCAAGCTTTAATGTGCTTAAAAGTAATGGAAAATACCACCTTCCCATACTTGAGGTTGAAACAGAATGGGAGAAGAGACCATGCAGTGAGAGTTTACCTTATGTGTGAAGCAAGGTGTTACTCAGAGCTGATGGAAAACCTCTGAAAGTGAGCAAAAAAGACTTGGATAAACAAGTTAGAGAACACTAGGAAGTGCTAGAGGTCAGACTTCCTAAAAGGAAAAGCATGAGGGTCATAAGAAGCCAGTTCAAAAGTTTATGGCACTTAAAACAGCTGTGTACCTTGATGCAGGTTTTCTGTCTGGCTTTCTGAAAGTAAAAGTCCCCAGCACTGGGAAACTGTCCTGCTGCCTTCTGTCACCAGAGGAGAACCTGTAAATTCTATCAAAAGTCAGTGTTGCTCTGCATGCTCTGCAGCAGCTGCATAATTTAATAAAGATAATCTAGCTGTGGAGATAATTGACCATACGTATCAGCAAAATGGAGCAGATGTGAGGAGAAAATAATTAACTGTAGCAGAACATGAGTTCCCTTTGTCCGGGTGATTTACCAAGCAAGGCAGCCCTTCCAAGGCAGCTGCCTGTACAGGCAGGCATGCCAAGAGGGCTCTTCTAGGCAAGACTTGCGTCGCCTGCTCCGTGAAGCATAAATCCAACAGCAGAGCAACTTTTGCCACCCAAGAAGTTTGGAAAACCCCTCAGGATACACCCTGCCTGCCTGGTTGCCCTTCTGGACTGTGAAATCCTTGCTGAGTGGTGTCTTTCCCTGGGCTTGCTCATGTGCTTATTCACCTCCTTCTCTGTACTGCATCAGGCTCAAATCCTAAAACCACTCTACCCTCCACCATTTATTTTGGAGGTGAACTTCCTCAATGTAAGAAAGGTTGGTGGAGAGTAAGTAAAGGAATTTAGCAGTATGTTTAAATTAAGCTTCAAAATGAAATAGCCAGAAAAGTTACCAATTGTGGAATTAAAAGGAAGTTGGGGTATCTGTAAGTGATCTGTAAGTGGGGTTTCTATAAGTGAACAGGAAAGCAAGCAGAGTGCTTGAAATGTGCTCTTCAAATTGCAAAGCCATCCAGTAGTTAATAGTCATGGTGTTAGATGTGGGAAGAGAGGGATCTTGCAAATTTTTTGTTTCCTATATGCAGATTGTGTGTCTGTAATGATAAATACAGTAGTACTTGTTTGTATGTCTTCTATTCATGAAATCATGTGAATGACACAGCTACCTGGGTGCTGAGCAGGTCATGTGGGATATACTGGCAAGTCCATGACTGCTTTCCTGGTGTGCCACCACTCTTGTGCCTCGACTGGAGAGGTGCACTGAGTGAAGCTGGGACTGTAAAGGATGCGTGTGTGGTTTGGGCAAATTGCTTAACCCACACAGACCTGAACACACCGGTTCAGCATAAGGAAGCTGAAGCATATTGTGAGTTTAATTTGCAGCTGGGTGTTCGTGGCATTTGTAGTCTGGGAGTCAGGCTGTTTTCCCTTCTAACGTCTGTTGCCTGCCAGAGTGTTGCAGCTTCTTAGATAACTCTAGGCCCCTACAGTGAAGTGCACAATATTTGAGGAAACAGAGAGGAAACCTTTGGATAGTGAAGGGAAGTCAGCTGTTGATGGTTCTGCACTGAAAAGATTTGAGAGGGACTGGTAAAGACTGAAAGCAATGAATGACTATTTTGGCAGGAAGCGCATTTTGCATCTATCCTGGCTCGTACCAGTGCCATTTTAGTGGGATATATCAGCCAGTTGTACTAGTTCCTCTGCTGATGTGGGGATAATTTGAAATGAACCCCTAGGCCTGTAGCTTACTTGACCTAACAGAGGTCACAGGAGGGATGAATAGGCAAAAAGTCACCTTATCTGCAAAGCTGAGTCAGCGTGGGGAAAAGGGAGGATGGGACTCAGCTTGGGATGGGAGGAAAGCAATGACAACTGTGCAAGGTGACAGGTCAGCTTGTTCAGAAGGACTTCAAACAGCAAACGATGACTCCATTTGACCACATTTGTGTTGGCTTTCTGAGCCTGAAAACAGCTAAAGGTAAAAGGGAAAGAAGAGAACATGGATGTAATTTTTTAAAATGTGAAGCAAAGAACATTAATATCAGAGAGCAGTTAAATATTAAGGGTATATACATTTTCAAGTCAGCCTCAAAAGGCAAGGACTTTTTTGATGAAGCTAAAACAGTTGGCAGCAGCAGAAAGCTCAGAAAAAGCAAGAAAAGGTCTGCAGTGTGTTGAGGTTGAAATACTGTTAGACCTTGGCCTAATGCATGGGAATGACAGGGAAATTAATTCTTGAGAATATTGGCATTGTCAAAATTTACCATGTTACAGTGGGAGAGAAAATCCCTTAAGGGGAAAACTAGTGGCATGTGCAGGCAGTTGTTGTTGAGAAAGCTCAGACCTTTAAATCTTAGCACTGCAAAGAACAAGAGCTTTTAAGACCTTATTGTGATGATGAGATCTAACTTTCTTCTCTTTTTCTTTTACACAGTGCCCATGTATCACAAGTCAGTAGCAACGTTCCTGCTACAGGAGAGTAAGTATCTCTTGCAATTTTGTAGCTACCTTTCTTGCATTGGAGCTTTTTGAAGTATTGCTGATTATTCTTGGATTTCTCTTTAAGGGTTGTTCTTACATTAACAAAAAAAAAAACCAAACAAAAAAAACCAAACAAAAAAAAAATCCAGTTTCCCAGCAAAGCAGATCATCTGCAATGATAATAAATCACTTCCCTCTGAAAAATTCTCAGGCCCTTGGTTCTTTGCTCGCACTGTGCCTGCGATGTTTTGATTATGCAGAACTTGCATATTTAGAGAAGCTATTTGCACTGTGTTATCCTCGTGCTCTTGCTGGCTCCGTGTTGCATCTCAGCAGAGGATGTGACTTGACCCCACTACCATAACTGGGAGCGGCAGAGCTAAGAGTTGGTTTCTTTGCCAGAGCTGGAAATTCTCAACAGCTGATGGGTTTGCAGAACTGATTTGTGTCAATAGTGAAATACAGGCGTACTTGGCTAGTTAAACCATGTGGGGGTTTGCAGTTGCTAAGGTATTTTGAGTTTTTGGGAACTGCAGTCTCAGCAGACTTTCAAGTATAGCAACTGAACAGAACTTCTGTAAAGGGGAAGTCAGCCCAAGAACAGGATCCCATGCTGTATTTACTCAGCTAAAAATTAACTAGCAAATTCTGAAATAACATTTTAATTATGAAAAAAACCCACTAGGATACATGGACTTCGGATGTGCATGTTTGAAAAATGCATTCTTCAGCAGGCTACTTAAGCATTACAAGAAACAGAGATGGGATGGGCATGTAAAAAATGTGTTTCTGTGTGATCACTTTGCAAAAACAAACTAAAAAAATAGATTTTGCCCATAAAAGTTTCCTCTGATGAATGATGGAAGGGAACATTACAAACAAACATGAGCACCAAAATGAAGGAGATTTGGTTGTGTTGAAAGTTCAAGTAATCCCACATCTTTAAGCAATGCAACTGCAGAGGATCCTTTGCTGTATCTCATGTGGAAGCCCTCTTACTGCCCGTGGGTGTGACCGTGATCTCACACCAGAGAACGTCAGGGGTGGCTGTGGGTGCATTCATGGCACAAAAATGTGTAAAAACAGAACGAATTCAGAACAAAATCCATGCTTGGTCAGAGAGTCAAACATATTAGGAGTTTATAGTGAGCTACTGTTTGCATATTCTCATCCCTGTGTGAGACAGCAGTGAATCATCTTCTTGCAGGTGATCCATTGCCTTGCTGAGCTAGTGCTGCACAACAGGCTTGACAGGTGTCAGCATGGCTGGGTATCAGATACAATTTTGTCAGGGCAAGGACTTTTAAAGTGGAGGATGAAAGTTAGACACCTATATCTGTAGTTGCAGTAAGTAAAATTAGCTGTTCTACAGAAGGCTTAATCCCTAGAAATAAAAAAGAGCCAGATTAATTGGGAAGGCTCAGCTCTTCTGAGGGACCTGAACTGCAGGGTACCTGAAGATTTTGGCTTTGCTTTTTGCATATGTTGTAGCCTTAGGACATTTTGTGCTGCTTTGCCATCATAAAAAAAAAATATATACATATAGCCTGCAGATACCCTTGCTTTATTTATTGTTGCAGAGAGAGAGCTCCACAAAGTCTTTGAGCTCAATTGACCTTATTTTTCGGCTTGACAGGTATTTAGAGAAGACAATCCGCTCAGCCGTGGAGCAGCATCTCTTTGATGTTCATGGCTCAGGCGGCCAGAGTTCAGAGGACTCTGAATCGGGAACATCTTCAGCCTCTTCTAATGTGTCTGCCAGGCAGAGGAGGCGGCACCACAAAGAGCAGGAGGAACCTCGGAGAAACAGAGACATGTATGAGCCTGATTTCTTTGTTTTGGAAAGTATATTTGGTTCAAGTCTACCCTAGTCATGTCCTCTTATCAAGGCGATGCTACGTTCTGTTATGAAATGCACTGACCTTTGCCCTGAGTTGAAGGGGCAGAGCAGGCTGCAGTGCCTGTGCAGACAGAGCTCCATTGCATCAGTTAGAGCTGGGAAATTTAGAGTTTACTGGAGATCATGGAGTGGGGCAAAGCACGACAAGAATCTAGGGAGTTTATGCAGTAAAGTTTTTTATTATGGTATTGGGAATTGGTTACTTGCAGTCTTTGTAACATTAGTGGAAATTCCCAAGCAGTTGGCTCCACTGCCGGTAACTTTTTTTTAGATTAAAACACTGGGCTTAGCTGCTTTTCTGAATTCAGAATGGCTTCAAAAATGAGATTAAGTTCTTCTTTTGTGTGTGGAGGTGCAGCTTGTGTTTGGATTTAGTGAGGAAACTTGAGAGTTTGTCTGAAATTAGAAAAATTTTCCTTTTGATTGATCAGAATTTAAGATTTTATTTCTTTTTTATGCACCCTATTACACAAAGTTTAAGCATGATTTTGTGGTGAATTTCATTAAATGTCTGTCAAAGAGTAAAGCTAATACCTATTTTTCCTTTCGCACTCCTCTACTTGTGGCATATATTGTGTGGTACAAATATATTACCACCACAGCCTTAACAAACACTTGCCCAAGGCATAGCTGTATTTGAGGAACTGTAACTACAGACTTTGCAAGGCCATGTTCTGACCAGTGCTTACCCACATGTCTAGCTTTAACACAGCACCAGTTCTTGTAAAGAATGTGTGTGCTTCCCTGCAGTATTGGATTGCTAGGATATCAAGTTAGATTCCTAAATAAACGTCTAGTTCCCTGTTTTTTCCTGGATGCTGAATTCTCCAAATCCTATTGGATCTGCACCATTCTGTACAACACCACTCCTGTACAGGTGCATAGCCATGAATACCTCGTGTTAATATTGCGGCAATAGTATTTCCCAAAATGTGTCACAATGCTACTGTTGTAAAAAGAAAAAAAAAGAGAAAAAAAAAGCCATTTCCATAGAGAACGAAAATGTACTGTGAAGATGGACTGGGAAATTAGCACTTGCAGGTCAACAAAGTATCTGGCAGCAGCTCTAAAGTAGTTTTTCTTGTTTAGTCGCCCTGCTGACAGGCTTCTCAGGTAAGTAGGTCACAGACTGGCTAGTGTACGTGTTGGGAAGCATATAGTACTGCGGGGCTTTTTTTCAACATTGCGTTACAGAGCTGCCTTTAGATATGATTGACACAATTATTCAGGTTCATAAAGCTGGAGCCAAGGATTTAAAGCACATTGGAAGTTTTGAATGCTGGCCAGGATTCAAATTGTTTTCCCTAGTTTCCTTAGGTCAGATTGCTGCGACTCCTTTGGGTAAATTATCAAAATTGGGAATTTCTTTCTGTGGTTGTTGTTTTGATTGTCATCTCTTTGCCTTGTGATGGATCACAAGAGGATTTGTAATGTCACAAAATAGGACTACAGGCAGGAAAAGTGTTTATCACAGAAACACATAGGTGAACTCACAGGCTTTGAAGATTACATGATCCATGGGCTCTGTATATGTAACTGGTCTGCTCAGGCATTTGTAAAAACTTCCACAAAGGCAAATGCATTTTATCTTAGAAGTTTAATCATAGATTTATAATACCTCTTTGTATCTCTTTTCCACCAATAAAACCTAGAGATCTGTGATACAGAAGGTCACTGCAGCCTTCTGGTTTTGCTTTTGTTCTGAATACTTGTCATACTGGCACTGTCCAGATACAGAGTTAACTGGTTTCTCATGTTTCTTCACCAGTGCAAGACTGGATAAATTCTCCTGCTGTTCATGGAAGCAGGTTTTGGAGCCACACATAAAACATTTAGCAAATATTCCAGTTTCAATGTCAACTGTAAGCAGGCTGCCTTTAGCCTCTGGCGGGATAATACAGTGATGAACGAGGCATGCTGTGTTTCTTCTTTTTCCATAATGTAGTGATGTGTTATGTATGTGCATCTGCACTCTTGGACAAAGTAGAGGGAAGAGTACTAAACAGGTTGTGAATGGAAAGCTGCATGCTGAAGACCCAGCAGGTTAATTATGCAGGGCAAGACAAGCCATATGCCAAGCTTCTGGAAAACATGAGCAAACCCCACCAGCCCAGAGGGTCCCTGCTAGTGCGTCACATGATGATTTAAGGCTATCTGTCCCCTTCACTTCCTATAGCAGAGCAGTCCTCTGTCCTAGCAGTTGTGTTGCCATTTATGTTTTGTGCAGTTCCCAAATAAGATTCAAGCATTTGGCTAAGGCATTACAGTCCTGCTCTTGCATTTGACAGTATGAGTAAGAAGAACAATTATGTGGTGTCATGCACCAAAGGAGATCCTTGGACCACAACTGTGAATCACTTTTCTAAATTAAAAGCACATGTCTCAAAGGAAAATATTCTGTATATTCTCTATAAAAATACCACAGACAGCCACAGGCTAGTCCAGCTTCCAGCTGAAGTCAGTGGTATTTTCTGTGTTGGGTTTAGTGGGAAGTGAATCAAATTTCAAATGTTAATCCCCACAGCTTTCTCACCTGAGGTGTATACACTTGGCTTTCACTCCTCAGTGGGATTTAGCATTGCCCAGTGTGTGGTTTTTGCTGCATTGGGAAGAACCAGAGGTGCTGGTTTCATGGGGCATAGAAGATGTTACCAGAACTAGTCATCATGATGCAGTTCTCTTGGTACTGTAAATGTAGCAGAAGAGTGTTTTAAACAACCTCGTGTTGTAATGTCCCCTTTCTTTTTAGGGAAGTTGTCAACAAGGAAAACATTCCCTCTGGATTCAGCAATCTTGAGGACTGTATTCTAGCTGCTCAAGAGGTAGAAAAATTACAAGACACCAGCTCTGGATATCTTAGTGAAAGGAATAAATCAAAGCGGCAGAAATCCAGCACCAAGCTTTCAGAGCTCAATGACAACCAGGACAGTCCTGTGGTAAGCCAGCATGCTGTACTGTTTGACACCTTTTACTAGGGTGGGAAAAAGACTTTTTTATTTCAGTGCACAACTTGTTCCTTCAGGAAGCCTTTTTTTTGCCTGCAGTACAGGCATTAAGTGGCTGTTTTGAACTATGGGAAACACTGGATCCTACGCTTGTAACCTTTGCAATAAGGCATCTAAAAGCTATATTTTTGCTATGACCCTCTTACTCCACCTATAGTCATTTTCTCTTTCCACAACTTTTTGCTTTTTTTTCTCTTTTGAATTCAGTGAAGCATTTTGGAAGGCAGAAAAGGAAATAAGTATTTTTCCCAGTCTTTCAGCAGTCTTACAAGGAGGTTGGAACCTTGGATGTAGGTTTTCATGTTCCGCTCAAGTTTTTTTTTATGTTCCTGCTAAGTTCTGAGGCTAGATTTCAAGTGACTACTTGATAATGAGATGACAAAGGTGTTTTATGTCTTTTCCCTAAAGTCTGTGTGTTACTGTGGTGTTTGCAATTTGCAAAGCACTTTGGAGTGTGTTGATCCAAAAGGTGATCCCTCTAGCTACTTTTTAATGAAGACCTGAATGACTTTGATATAACACAGTAAAAATCTGGAATACTGTAGAATTTTCCCGGTGCATTCATGTGTAAGCTTCACAGTAGAAGACAATTTGCCAATTTTTACAAGCTGTAGAATAAAACTGATGCACTCTTCTTCCCTCTCAACCAAACTAGATACTGATTAGAGTGTCAGCAGGTGAGAAACTGTCCTGTGCTTCATGCAGGGTCTGCGTACAGTGGCAAAGGTGCTGTACATCCCAGGGTCTGGCACTGAGCATGCATTACAGGGTTAATTGTAACAGCAAAAGCTGTGTGAAAAGACTGTGTTGAGGTATAGGGCATTTCCTTCAGTTGTGTTTAAGTTTTAGAGCCTGCTGTGAGTGAGTGAGTTCTTACTGTGACATTGTGTCTGGACTCATTTTGTTTAGATCATAAAATTGCAATGATTTGATGCTCTTACCCCATGCAGAGGTTCTAGAGAGAGGTAGATTTAGCTTATTGTTGTGATAAAAAGAAGGCAAGGTGCCAAAAATTGTACACTGTGCTCAATTTAGTAACTTAGATTTAATACTCAATATAATATCAATATAATACCTTCTCACGTGATACTTCATGAAAGCAGTGAGATAGACACATTCAACTTGGCCTCTTTGCTTGTAGCAATGGACTTTGATAGGCAGAGGTCTAGTGCTTAGCCTTTTTTCAGCACCTCTCCTCTGTGCCTGTGGAGTGTAAAGCAGTTGAAATGTAAATGAGAATTTGTCTCAGGATTTAGGAAAGGAAGGACTGACAGAAGTGTCCACTTTTGCTGTGGATCTGAAAAACATTCATGAAGCCTTCAAACATGCCCAGAAGAAATGTCCTCAAACATACCTGTGACCACTGGACTTTGCCCTGCCCCTCATTTTTTGATCTCTTGAGGGGAAAAGTCTGAAAGGAATGTAAAATTAACTGACCTTGTACTAAAAGCAGTTTGACCATGATGATCAGCAGTGTGGTTCTTGCTTGGTCTGCTAGAGGAAATGTCACAGTGAGATCGTCAACTGGGAGTATTGTTATGAAACAGCTTGCAGAGAGCATGGTGCTACTCTTTTGGAAGAGCAAAAGCTGTTTTTAAAGTTTTAATGAGTGTGTTTATCACATCCTTGCATTTCAGAGACTGCAGAAGGATGTGTGATGGTTTAGCTCTCTTTTGGCTACACCATTACTCTTCAAATAATAACCCAAATTAAACTGCCAACTTGAAGTATGAAAGGACATAACGTGCACCTTAGCATTTACTAATAGACCTTCGTCATGTAAGCAAGTTTGTGATGTTGTATGTCCTTAGCCACCTTTTTCTGAGCCTTCCTTGTTTTCAAAACCTGAAAGAATATGTAGGACAGTGTGTGGAAGCTTTCCTCTTAGCTGTCTGATTGCATCTGACTCAAAAGCGTAAGTCAGCAGTGGAAGAGCTGTCAGTTCCACTTACTCTCCTGAGCAAACCAACCACAAAGCATTAAAAGCTTGTAACTGCATTTCAAAGACACGGTAGCCAGGTACCAGCAGGACTTGAAGAATCACATTAGTCAAGGCTGGAATGACTGACCTGTGTCACCTTTTGGTGCTGGAGGTGCAGCAGGTGAGAGAGGGCTGTGACTGTCCTAGAAAGTCTGTGCACGTAGTTTGCAGGGCAGGAACCACACTATGCCACTGACTGGCTTCCTCATATTTAAGAGGGATTTTCCCAAAACCCAGAGTAGAAAACCTCCTGGACATGTGCCCAAAGTGGCAACATGGCTTGTCCTCACAGTAGTTTCTCAAGCTCTTGGAGGACAACAGCATTAATGTTCCTAATGGTAGCCAAGGCAAACATCAAAACAAGTTGTCATAACCAGCTGGATTTCTTGCCCTGCATTCATATTAATACAACATTATATTTTTGCACATGGCAGTCTCTTTGCATTCTTCTACCTGTTTAAGAAGAAACTAGGGAAGGATTTGGCTGAGAAGTGGAGTATTTTCTTAGATGAATAAGGAAGGAATCCTGTTGAGAAGATGTTGTGGATTTTGGTACCTGCTATTACAGAGGTTGCACAGACCACAGAACTGCTCCCAGGCTTAGGCTGTCTCTGTCAGTCTGTAACACAGGAACTGGCAGGGTACTGTGCAGAATTATTTTGTTTTGATGTTTTGAGGTCATCTGATGAAAGAGATGAAGCAGTGAACAGTTGTTTTTTTTGGAGATTGTGGGCTATAAATTGTGGTGTTTGTTTTGTTATAAATGTGCATCAGGCAGTAGTGTGTTGTCTTGTTCCTAGAAGTCCTGTTTAATATTTCTGTATTTGATCTCTTTTATGGCCTGCAGCTTCAATCTGTTTCTCATATGTATCTTACTGCTTTAACATTTACTGTATTGCAGAGTATGGAAAGCTTTAGTTCATCCAAGCCTATAGACAGAACAGGACCTGATGACATGGAAATTTTATCTGAAGAAAGGTGATTTTTTTTTTCATATATATATATGTTTTCCTTTCCCTGTGATTGTAGACCTTCCTGAGAAACCTTCCACCTCAGACTATGAGGGTGACATTTAGTTATGCTGTCGAACAGCATTACCCACCATGTTAACTTCAAAGTAAAACTTCATGGAGGCACTGCATATGTTGTGTGGGCTTTGCCCTGCAGCATATGCCACAAGGCTCTTTTCCCAGCCAGTTAGGAATGTCTCTGAAGGTGCTGATGGTGCAGACCGGAAAAGAAGTCAGCTGTGAAGCACCTGAGCCAGCACACTCCACACAGAGGACTGCAGGGCCTGTCTTACCTGGCCTCTGGGTGGGGAATCCAGCCCTTTTTTCAGTGCTACTGCAAAAGCTGGACAGCCTCACTCTGCTCACCTGAGGTGATAGTTTCTCTTGACAGCTGCGTTTGTAGGGAAAGTTGTATTGGTTCAGATTAAGGGCGCTGGAATTAAATTACTTTATTTATTTTTCACAAATAGCTTCTGAGAGGAAGCAAAAATACATAGTTTAGCATCTTGACATGCGGTAGCATTTACTGTGTGAATTAGTGAGGGTGTAGGAATAGCAAGAACATAAAAACCTAGTGTGTGTACAGGAATCCTGCTTGTTTTTGTTACAAGACAGTCTGGTTTTGTATTTGTAATCTGTTGGTTTGTTTTTGTTTTTTTTATAGCAAAGAAAGTGAAAACGATGAGGTTTTTTTCAGGCATTCTCAGGTTGGTATTTTATTTTGTTTTGGTTTTCAGTTTTCTGAGCTTTTTATTGAGTGGAAATAAGTAGTTAGTTATGTGCACAGTTCTGTGAAATTTTGTTTTTCTCAGAGAAATGGAGTTAGCATGTACTTTTACTGTCCCTTATCTATGCTTTTTATTTACATAATTTAGAGAACCTCTCAACCATTGAGTAGTCTGAAAGCATCTGCTTCAGTTCCTTTGATCCATCCTTACCAAAAAGGGAAGGATCACTGAAGTCAGCACTTTGGTTTAAGTGATGTGAAGTTCCCTCATTAATCATGGCAAACAGGGCTGACTGCTTATCTCCCAGGGTAGTCAGATCAGCTTGTCTCTCTTGATTTCTGTAAAATAACTTGGTCTTTTATTTATGATTTCCCAATGCAACCTGTTGCTTTTGAACAGAGGTGTCTGTGATCCATTTGTCTTCAGAAAACTGGATCATCTCCTGTTTCTTTCTAAGAGTTGGTGGTTGGGATGGATGTCAGGAGGGGACATGTGACACTGATGGCAACAGTTTTTCCCCCAGCTTTCCATTTCTTTTCAACACATGCCTCCTGCATTGGCTTTATGTTGTTCTTAATCTGACTGTTCAGCAAATCAAAGATTGGGGTTGGGTTGGGTGAACACTATTGCAGTCACTTGTTCATTTGGGTTTGTTTGAAACACCTCTAGACAGCCAAGCATTTAAAATACTGGGGAGAGTTATCTGAGGCACCTCTCCCTCAGCTGTGCACCTATTTTAGAGGAGCACAGTAAAACAGCTGTAGCCAATGTCTGTATTTTCCAGGTTGTCTGCTGTTATCTGAAGGCTGGTAATATTTGTAAACTAGACTCCTCATGTGGTTGGTTGCCTTTTTTTTTTTTTTTTTTTTTACAAATAAAAGCCACTATGCATTTATTGCCTTTGAAAGACTTTGTTTCTGGTAGGAATTATTTCCATCTAGCACAAGAAAGGTAAGAGATTGCTAACAACTGAGCTCTGAGCAGCTGTGTTGTAGCTGGAGAAGTTTGTGGGACCCTGAAATATGTAACCTCTGCAAAGGGTGTTCAGTGCTGCCTTTGATTGCTGCTCTGACTGGGCCTAGATGGATCTCCTGCTTTGCTCCCAGAGCGTCAGTAATCCCCAATGATCCTGCACTTGCTCGTGAGCTGTTATATTTTCTGGAGTGTAGATTTTGCAGCACCTTGTTCCTCACGTACCTACTTGCTGGTGGAGGAGGTGCTGTTACTGCCGTGCCACACAATACTCCTATTAAGCTTTTAAATTAGCCTGGTGGAAGTATATTTGAGTATGAAATCATAATCTTAAATTAAACTTCTCTTTACGAAAAGTTTTCAAATTTAGAATTTTAACTGCAGGAGAGGATGTAGCCTTAACCCAGAGCCTGTATTATATAGGAATTACAAGGTCAAGAAAATGTTACATTCCTGCAGAGTTGTTTTACATTCCTTGCCCCTTATAAGCCTTTTGCTTAGGGAAGCTTAAAGACATACATTTCATAACAAACAATCCATTATGTATGAGGAAGGGATAGGGACCTTCTTTCTCACCCTGTCTCTGGTCTGAAAATATTGTGAAAGGTATTTGGAATTTGCCATAGTTACCAGTTGTGCCGACTCGGGTCTCCACGAGGCTGTAAAAATACCTTGAAACTCAAGTCCCGAATGAATTTTCAGTGCTTCTGTTAACCTTCATAATCTGCCCTTGGAAGTAGCTAAGTTCCAGGATGAAAAACACAGCTTTCTCCAGGTTTTATATCCAGATTTTGGCAAGGGAAGGGTATTTAAGATTCACACCAGCATGGCAACAAGTGTAGAGGGGGATTGGCATGACTCAGGAGTAAGGTGGCAGAATGTCTGCATTCCTGCATCAGGTTGTATTAATTAGATGTGCCTAAGGTTGCTTCCTGCTTGTGGTTGTAGGGCATCATCAGATGTAGGGGAAGAAAGCCTTTTATATAAAGTTGATTTGAATCCACATGTAACTGATCAGAATACAACTTCCTGATCAGATTTTAAAAACCTTTGCGTTGACATTTATTTCTAGCTGCTTGAGCTACTCCTTATGCTGAATCTCCATTGGAGCAGCGAGAAGGAAAGCAGCTGACTTGTCCCCAAGTTACTTAGATCTGTAGTTACTGCTGCCTGCAAAGTATAGCTGCAGAAGTGCCTTCTATAAAGCAGAATTCCAGTTCCTACTTTGAAGATTTTTTTCATGGCCATTTATGTAATATCCGCAGCGCACTGAGACTGCCAAGCATTACCGGGATCATCAACTTGCTGCCCCTTCATTCTGTAAGAAATTGTGGCACATCCGTACCTAAGGCAAAGTAGTTCTCCCTTACATGATTTTTTTCCCTGGAGATTGGCAGCTGGTGCCATTAGGAAATCAAAAAGGAAAAATAAGTGATGGAAATACTAAATTATCAACTCCTCTAAGGGTTTGGAATAATAATGCAAAGGAAGTTAAACATCTGCTTTCTCGAGTTGCCTGGGTTTGTACCACTGTTGTTCTTCAGAACACCTGATGATTTATTCATTGTATTAGAGGCTACATCAGTGAGCAAGGCAAGGAGAGTAACTGGTGACAGGCAGAGCACAGGCCTGTTTTTAAACAGCTTTTAAATATTTTCTACAGCTCTAGTGACTTTAGAAGGATGAGGACATGGATATGATCTTTCTAATATATCTGCAATGGAAATGTTTACCCATCTGGGAAGTGCTCCTATATCTGCTAAAAATTTCTTTTAAGAGTCTTAGTAAGTCAGGAGGCTGTACATTCTTCATAAAAAGATGTTTAACTCTGTAATTAGTATCAGTAGTGATGACGAGATTGTGTTTTCAGATTGCTCTTTGAAATTGTTAATGTAGATAAATTCCTCTCTTCACACTTCTTTATGTTATTAAAAAAACCCACTTGTTTTGAAACTTACTGCTTAATTTCTTTCAGCCTTTAAAATACTGTGCTGACAAATTATATCCAGTTGATCAACTGGTACAGTTTGTTCTTTTAGTAAATGTAGAAGATTGCCTGCTTCTGGCCACTGACCAGTCTTTCTGTTTGTAATGTACACTGACTATTTAGATCCTGGCAGGAAATTTGTTGCTGAACCTTCAAGAAATATTTAAGTCCTTCGAACCTGGAAGCAGCTTAAAAGATATTGAATGGTGAATTAACATTTTTCCATGTACAGCTCTCACAATAAACACATTTGTAATCAGATTTAGCATCAAGCTGTACGAGTTATTAGTGTTTGGCAAACTGTCATCAAGTGTTTCGTTTTGTTATAATGTTTCAACGAGGTGATTTATTGAAATGAACAGGAAGTACACACCTTATACAAATACAATGCAGAAAACTCTTTACAAACACCAAGGGTATTCATCACCCTGATTTGTAGAACCATAGAACAGCCCAGGCTGGAAGAGACCTCAAAAGATCACCTGCCCCAACCTTTTGTGGGAGAGGAAGCCTAGATGAGATTATTTGGCACCCTGTTCAACTGCAGGGACTGATGGAATTGAATCCAGATAAGATTAAAACATTTATTCATATTCAAGAAATCTTGTCTACTGGGCAAGATTTTTTTCCCTCTCCATGAAATTTACTTGTTTTTTTCTGCTCAAAAGGGGGAAAAAACATAAACATATAATTAGCTTTATGCAGATGAAACAAAGTAAATGTGCCTTAGTGGTGTGTATTAGGGATATTGAAGCATTTGGCCATGCTTCTGGATTCACAAGAAAAATATGTCCATAGATACCAGTTATTTTCTGTGGGCCCATCGTCTTCGCGTATCAGCATATGCAGATTGCTAACTAGATTATCAAAATACCTGCAGAGAGAAAATCTGCATGTTGCCTATCTGCTAGACTATGTTTGAGAGAATTATGCCTAAGCTGTTCTTATCAAATTGCAGCAGTTCATGTAGTAGTGTAGCGCTGTCTCTTCGGATAGCTCTGTGCTTGTTGGTGGATTTATACAGATCACACTATATGTTTATGTACGTGCCTTACACTTCCTTTTCCCTGCTGCCCTCTGTGAGGCATTACAGCTGATTTGTTTTAGCGTCACAAAACTGCTCGTCTCATCAGGCACTATTGCGGACATGCACTGTGTCTCTGGATTGTGGGAATGGCAGTGGTTTCTGCCTAAATGCACATGACGTGTGGTATGTGCAGGGGTGAATAGTGGTGAGACAAACAGCAGTTGCTCCTAGGTAGTGCTAACTGATGAATCATTTACTTGACAGAATTCTACCTTTTTTTTTTTTTTTTTTTATTCCTAAGTCATTGGATGCTTGTGTGAATTTTTTGGCTTTTTCCCAGAGTCCGCACTGCTTCCAGCTGAGATGCCAAACCCTACTGCCGTTTGGATTTGCGCAACGCTGCTTTAATACCCCGAGCTCCTCCATAAATAGTTCTGCTCTCCCCACGCCCAGCTAGAAAACAACCACAGGAAATCAGGGAATGTGCAGCCAGCACAGCTTAGCTGGCACTAATTGATCTGAGCCAGCACAGCCTGCATGAGAGCATTCATGTACGTAGCCTGCACTGCTTGCTGTCTGCGGCTGCTACCTCAGGAGCTCTGGTGCCTGCTTTTTAGAAGGCACCATATTGCTACAGCCTCACAACAACAGCAGCAGCGATTCTGTTGTTGCTCAAAGGAGTTGCGCTCCTGTAGGAAGTGTACGCAGCCACCCCCTCCCACTCCCTTTCTCCCTGCCTCCCTCCCTCCCTCCCTTTTCATCCCAGTCCATTACTGGAGGCTTTTTCAGCTGCATGCAGTTGTCAGAGCAGTCAGTCTCAGGAACTTGCAGTGGCTTTTTAAAGAAGGAGAAATTCAAGGAAGGCAGATGGACAGATGTCTTAACTGGTGTGAGTGAGCAATTAGTACATAGGGGTCACCAGGCAGGGGATTTGGATTTGGAGCTGGAAACATCAGGGTCTGTTTGTTTGGATCCTATTAGCTAAAGGCATGAGTTTACTGCTGCTGTGACTGCAGGGGTTTTTTTCCTCCTCTGCATCCTGAAACATTTTTTTTCTTTCTCTCTCATTTCTTTGGGTGCATGGGAACATAGCTGACTTCAAGTATGAAGATTCAAGAGCATCCAAGCATGCCTGAAAACAAGTTGCAAAGAAATCAAGATGCTGATGATCAGGAAAACAGCTTTGTATCTGAAGTGCCTCGGCTGGATTTAACCTCACTGTGTGATGACAACAACTGGGAAGGTAAGTGTGATGGCCGGTCATATGAGTGAAATGAGAGAGAGGGGAACCTGAGTGGACTGGGTGTATCTTTATGTGTTTGTGTTCTTATGCTAAAAACAACAGGAAAGCAATTTTGTTCTGAATGTAGAACTGAAAGTTTGGAGAAACTGGCAGTAAATACTAAATGGTACTAAGTCTAATTGTCATTTAGAGGGAGAAAATTAATTCTTTTATTCTTGAAGTTACTTTCATGTTTTGTTTAGCACTTTTAAGTCCCTGAGTGTTGTTTCATGGTGACATTGGAGAATTAAGCCAGACTGTCTCATACTTCAAAACAACTGGGTGTTTCACAGTCTAAAAGGAACATTTCTTCCTCTTCAATCACTATTTGGAAATAATGACTTGGATCTGAAAGCACAGCTGGAAAAAAGGCTGGCTGGCTGTTACTTTGTCTTACAAACAACTTTTTTTTAATGTATTCTGTGAAGGAAAGCTGTTCACCAGCTCGAGTGGCAGTGTTAAATTGATTGTATGTCATTTAAGTTATTTTAATAGCGTTTCTTAAGTCTCGTGTCCAGAGTGCATGCTTGGTTGGCTGTTTACACTTACTCTTTTAAGAGTGGGAAATCTGGGAAAACTCTGGGTGCCATGAACCTCAGTTTCATTTGAAATTGAGATGAAATTAAGGTGTCCAGTGCTTTTGGGATCAAACCCTTTTCCAGTTACAGAGTATGTCTCTGTGTACAAGCAAGAATTCTTCCATTAGTTTATGCTTTAAGAGCGAAAGTTGCGTTTTGACAGGGAAGAAACAGGAAAACGTGAGTGTTTTAGTAAAACAAGAGAGGGAAAATGTGCTACTAATTCATTGCTCTAAAAAAGCAATCTCTGAGGAACACTGAGAAGTGAAGTTTTCTGCTCCTGCCTCCACAGTGTACGTGACCTAGTATGTTTTGCCTTTCCCTCTAGGACAGGAGTAGTTATGACACTTCAGGCATGAGTAAAGAAAAACCCGCAGCCATGGTTGCATTTGATTCAGCCAGGAATTCAACTAGTAACCCTGGACAGGAGGGAATTTTTCCATTTGCTTGCTAGGCAGGGATTCCCTGGATGGAATCACCACATGTGCAGTATGGCTGATCAAAGCACCTCAGAAGGGCTCCCAGGCGGCCTTGGCCACTATGTGTTTACTGAGATGCTAATTAGCAGAGCCCTGCAGGGTCTCAAGCCAGGGTGAGCACGTCTGTGTTCTCAGAGGTGATGTGTGGCTTCAGCCGTCCTGTGAACCTTTGGAAATAATGACTCTTTTTTTTTTTTTTTTTCCGTCCTGCATTACTAATAGGAGTCATATGAATGCATGAAGGAGAGAACACAGCTCCTTTCTGTCTGCCAGTGGCTTTCCCACTGTATAAAATAAGTTGTATCTTTGGTACAACTTCCTTGTAGCAGGCATGCTCTTATGTTTGGATTCTAGCTTTCTTGCCCTGCAAATACAAAACAGGATTAAGGGCACATGTGACTGCACTTGAAGAGAGCTTCTGTCAGATTCTTCCTTCCTCCGTTCTGTTCATGTGTATTTCACAAGAGGAGGAGGTGGGCAGTTGCAAAATAATCATCTGTTCAGGGTGAGAGAGACGTCATCTTCTGAAATACGTGCCTTCCAGAATCACCATTTTGTTGGCATGGATGCAACAGCAGCAAAATGGTCTCTTCTGCATCTCAGCAAGGAGGGACTGAGTCTTTCCCAACTGTGGATGTGAAATCAAGCTTGCAGGAGCCAGGAAGGGAAGGTCTTAACATCAACTCTCAGAGTGCTTCTGTAGCTAACAGCACAGTCTGTTGTTGAGATTGGCTTTGCAAGGCACAGTTGTACCAACCATCCACAGCTCTAGCAGCCAGGATATCCTCCCATCCCCTGCCAGCCAACCTGTGTCACTCAAACCTTCACACATCTCTCCAAGGTCCATGCCACAGCTCTGGTTGCGTCCCCATTGGAAAGGAGAAAGGACCATGCCTTAGAATGTGGCAACACTGAGCTGTTTATTGCTTTGCTTTAGCAAATTCGGTAGGTCCATCTCTCAGGAAATTACCCATTACCAGTTACGTAGTTGACTGACTTTGGGGGGCAAGGTCCTCTGTATCATACTGCAGGAGATACAGAGCATCTAAGGATGAGGGCACCTGCTGGGACTTTCACAAGTGACTTGTGAGAACAGTTACAGGTTGAGGGGTTGCCTTTGGCTGCAACTGTCGCTACCTCCAGTGTTAGGAAAAAGCCTTGAAGGATAGGCAGAAAATTACATAAGACAACCTTGTCCATTGACTAGGTTTTATTCATAACTCAAGCAGGCTCTCCATCATATTAAGGCCAGAGCTGCCATAAAACCCCTCATTCAGGGGCACAGAACTCTTGATAGCTGCTACCACGTGAGCTGACAGGGCCCCGTGCCTTTTATGTTACACTAAAAGTAATTTTTACGGGATTTTTCTTTCTCATAAGGCTTCCCACGTAGTCAAAACTGTACACAAGAGGAGAGATTTGCTGTACTTCTCCAGGCCGTGTTCCCTTTACCTAAAGATGAGCAGAGACAGGACAGAGAAATTTGCTTGCTGCAGTGCATAGGCTCACACTCCACCACATGCTCGCCTTCTGTATCACCCTTGCCTGCTACATATAGAGGCATATGTGTAGTGATCATCAGGCTATTGCTGTAGTAGGCAGGGCATGAGCAGTGCCCCAGTCAAATTCAAGACCCGAACTCATAGCCTAGGTGCAATTCCATGGTCCAGAGTAGTTGCCTAGTGTACATCTAACAGGTGCAGATCAGGTAGTTTTGTTCTCACACTGGGTGTGAACCAAGGTGTCTCTGTGAACTGGGATATCTGACTGCTGGGCTTGCCTGCTAAGCTGGTCAGTCAGTGCCAGCTGAGATGGCTTTGTAAGCAGGCATTTTCAGAGCTGCTTCCATAGCAAGGGTTTCTAATTGTGGATTACATTTGGATTGGGTGCAGTGACTGAGGAGGACAGAGTGTTCTCTCACAGTCCAGAGCTATTGTGCAGATTTCTTACCAAATGTTACTAATTCAAGCCCAGAACTTGCTATTCTGTCCTCAAGGAAAATCTGGAAGTATGTTGTTCTTCATAACAGTGGCTGGCCCTGTCAGCAGATTGGGCTGTGAAGGCGGTTCAGTGTGTGATTGCTGCTGATGTCACCTGATTACTGATGCTTTAAAAAAGTTCTGTAGCTGAGAATTCAAGCAGAGTTTGCAGCAACAAGCACTTACAGAATAATCAACAGACGTTTTTCTGCAAACTCTCAAGTTTAAAAAAAAAAAAGCAGAAGTTTAAAGCGCAAAAACACAATTCAAGTTCTCAGCATTGAGAACTCAAGTACTGCAGCACTGAGACCCTCAGGGTGAAACTGATATACAAATAGTTTTAGCATTGACTTAGTTGATACTTTCCCATGAAAAAAACCCAAAGGAATGCAAAAAGATCCAAATAGTATAGGAAAATGGAAGCTGCATTTAGTTTTTTATTTAGCACTGTGAATTTAGACTGATCGATGTATTTCTGTGTAACAGTCTTCAGCATAAGGTAAATAGGTAATGAAGCACATTCCATTTTTATTACTAAGTGTAGAAAAAAATAATTGCCTTGTTTACTGAATTTATTTTATAGCATCAATATATTAAACATGTATTTTTGATTGTTAAAGTTTGCCTGCTGGCTGAGAGATGTGTCATCTCACTGACTGAATAGGCACGGTAGTGCCGTATTTGGGCCATTGTTTTGATCTGATTAGGAAGAATACCTCCTGTTGTATTCAAACAAGGATATTTTCATACAGTTATTTTTAAGATGAAGAAAATAGGTTGTTACTGAGCTAGTGAATGCTTTGAAATTGCTTTATTAATTTCTCTATAAGAGGTCTTTCTGGACTCTTCCATGTGGCATTTTGATACTAGGACCTCAGGTGTTATAATGAGTTTAGACTTTTTAATCCCTCTGGACCTACTTCAGTTTACAGCAGCTAAGGTTTGGCCTCCTTTGTTTGACAGCTGGTAAAAGCAGTGTTAGCAGCAGGCATCAGCTGTGCGGCTGCAGAGAGGGAAACAGGAGATGCCTGTGGCATTTTGCTGGCTGCACCTCAGGTAGTATTTGTGTATGGACACCCCTCTGTTGGCCCTGCAGTCCCCAGTAACCCTGTGGCAAATATACACTGTAATGATAAAAAAATACATGTTTTTGTCAGCAAGAGGGCTTGGAGCTCACCAGTAATATACCAATGTGATGCAATAAATCTTTTTTCCTTCTTGCATTTTACAGATTTATTAATATCTCCAACCCTCTATGCAGCAGGTTCGCAGAGAGGTTGTATTACCATATTGTGTCTACAGAGTTCTGCAGAGCCACACCTGGCAGATGGCTGACAGCTTTGTTGAAAGATTAGCTGGTTTTGTGGGATTTTGAGAGGGAGTGCAGAGCTTCTGAAGGACTGAAGGCTCAATACCAGCATAGCTCACTGCTTCTGTGCCAGCTTAGAAAAGGCAGACCTAAAAGAAATGCCTTGAGAATCTGACCAAGATATAAAAAAATTTTTCACCCTTCCTCTGCACTGGTGCAGCCACAGTGGCTAGATATTCCCTTTTGTTTTTGTTTGGTTTTTTTTTCACGAAAATTTGTCATTAGGGTAAAGGCGGGGGGGTGGAAAGTGTTCATGGAAAGAATGTGGAGATGAGTAGAAAACCAAGTTTTCCCTGAGAAGAGAGATCTGTTCAGGGCAGAAAATATTATTAAGGGTAACTGCTCTGTCAAGTCAATGGCAAGGAAAAGGTGCAACATTTACATTCTTTACTGAGATTCTATTCTTCAGTTAGCAGAAAGGGGAAAGGGTGACAACATTAATCATGACAGCAGATACTTCAAACCCGAACCATTAAGTCCAGGAATTTAACAGCCTTCAGGAAAGGCTCAGTGCTTTGACAGCTATCTTGGATAAATGAATAACAAAAAATATGTATCCTGTTAAACAGAAATTGACTGATTGTGCACTGTCAGAAAAAGTGGCAGCTTACCCTTAGTGGGTTCCTGTATGTTTGTATGATCCAGCAATTCCAGTGCTTCCAGCTGAAGCTCCTGGCACCTGGCCAGTAGGAGAGAGAAAGCAGTTGGACTACAGCTCTGGTCTACTTTGTGATCTGATGTAGATAAAATCCATAATTCTATATACCTAAATATGTTCCTTGATTAATTACTGTGTTACTCTCTGGGGGTCCAGCTGTTTGGTGTGTAGATAATTTTTTTCTTCTAGATATGTATGGTCAGCAAGAGAAACAAAATTACCTATAGAGTCAGGCCTTCCAGGAGCAAGGGTTAAAACCAGCTGATTTTCTGTAGCAACCATTTGTTCTGTCAAGTCTCAAATTTGATTTTTCCTTTCAGGACTCTTTTTTTCTCCTTTTAACAATTTCTCCTTTCCACTGTGAGTTTCTATTTTGGGGGAGTATTTTGAAATCAGCAAAATAAAAAGTACATATATCTCAGTCTCAACTAGCTTATGTGAGGTGCTTTGTTGTCTTTTGGGGTTTGATCAGAGGCTCTTTGAGCCTTTGCAATTCCCTGAATGTCGCATGCTATCTGTTTTATAAATCCACCTTGGACAAAGTCACATGCATAATGCATTATTAATAGTGGCTTTGTTAGCTGGTGTGATAGGAGCTTATTTTGGTTACTGCTAAATATGCTGCTGATTTCTTCTAAGTTTATTCCATCTATGTAAATCCCATGAAGGTGTTACTTAACAATTTCCAAGAGCAAATTCTACCTGGGGGTGAGAGTATATTCAAAGAACTAAAAGGGAGAGATGTCTAGAAGAATCCCATGCATCGTTTAACTCTCATTCCTGCTAGTCAAATGTATCAACTTTTTTCCTTTTGTATTATTACCCTTTATTTTGCTACAAAAGATCTTGTGAGATCCTTCCCAAAACCATAAGAGATTCAGGGAAGTGGGTGCAAAATGTTTCAGGTATTAGATACCGCCAAGATTGAACAGTGCTTAGAAAAACTCTTTTTTCAGAAATCACCTGAGGGAATTGCACGCTGCATAAGCTTTCTGATCCATGGCAAAACAGCCTACATACACTTGGGACTTCCACACCTCATGGAAGTAGCATCTGTGAGCCAGGCTTGTTTGTGCTTCTCTTATCACAATACCTTCAAGAAGCTCTTATACAAAAGCCTCCTACCATCCCTTCAAGGGTAACCATCAGTGTGAATGCAGCACCAACCTCTAAGCAGAGGCATGCCATTTATATTCCTGTGCTAAGGAAGATCAGAAAAGGAGAGCATCGTTTGAAGATGTGTACAGGCCAAACACCATTGAGCCTGTCAGTACTGCATTGGGGATGATCTCGCACTGCCTGAGTTGTACAGAGGGGGAATATTAAACAGCATAGAGGTTCTGCAGGGAAGTCCTCGTGCAATCCACTCTGAGCTGGGAAAATGTTATCCTTGTTCAGCAAAAGGAAATAACTGGGGTTTTTTTTCAGAAATTGATAACTTCTAAAGCCCCTTCTCTTTGTGAATGGAGAAAAGACATCCTAGGCACAGGAAACAATTAGTCCATAGCTCTGCGACTGATCTGGGAGCTTTCTATAAGGTTTTTGTTTTGTTACTTGACTCTAGAACTGTTTGTTAGATTTATAAGTTCAAATCCTGGCTCTTAGCACCACAGGATTAGACAGTTTAAGTAGGAGCATGCAAATCAGCTTAGTAAACTATCTGAACACAAAATGTTGGACTCCTTATGGCATCTAGAGGGAGTGATCACAAGATTGAGGCGATTGCTTTCTGTGGGCTCTATTATGCTAATCAGCAGTGCTAAGTTGGGTTTCCCTTTCTCTCCCACTTCACCATCTCCCTGTACATCATTGCTTTTACTTCTAGCTGGTTAGGTAATCCAGGGGACTGAAGATTTCCTCCCTTTTCTACCATGCTGTTAAGCAGCAGGATTGCATGTGAAAGAGATAAGGGGAAATTGGGACCATATTACCGTAATTGTTAATTTATGGGCTAGGCACCCTGTGGAACAGGTAGTAACGCCAGACACCTTTTGCTTGCAGACTAGAAGAACCTATATTTACTTCTAGGCTTTGAATTTCCAATAGCAGGTGACAGGATCGCACTGGAGTGCTGGGGGCTATAGGAAGACCATTGAAGTACTACTCATTTACAGGATTTGTACATCCTGAAACTGAAAAAATATCCTTTTGTAATGCAGTTGCCTCTTTTGCACTAATGTGTCCCACTAATTCTCTCTGTCCATCATATAATTTTACTCAAAGGTGCTGCCCGGTGATAGCCTTGTTTGGAGTCAGTCCATGGTAATTCCTGGTCAGCTTTTGGGCACAGTTTGCTGTTGCACCTAAGAGATTACTTAACTTTGTGCAGGGTGCCTGTGTGGTCAGGCAGTGCTATGTATTTCTTTGCACACGGGGCAGATGCGAGTAACGACCGGAGAATTCCTGGTGACAGGGAATCACGGTCCAGGACAGACGGGTCAAGGTTCATTAGAACAGTTAACTGGAGTCTTGTCTTACATGTAAAACAAGAACGATAAAACCAGCCTTTGTCTTACTGTTCCCAGAGCCCATCCCTGCTCTTTCCTCATGGCAGCGAGACGGCTTAGACTCAGATGAGGCTCGCCTTTCCCCGCAGGCCGGGCGCTTAATTCGCCAGCTGCTGGATGAGGACAGCGATCCTATGCTGTCCCCTCGCTTCTATGCCTATGGACAGAGCCAACAGTACCTGGATGATACAGAAGTGCCTCCTTCTCCTCCCAATTCTCATTCCTTCATGAGGTGGGTGGTGATTTGCCTATGCTGACCCTCCCTCCCAGCTGCATCTAGCAACATCCTCATATGTTATCATATCATAAACGTCAGATAGCTATGCTGTGTTGTGTTTCTCTTCCTACTGGCAGGAAACTGTTGTTTTTATGAAAGTTCTTGGTACCTAATCATTTCTGGGTTTGTGAATTTATATCTAGGGAGTTGCTGTTTCTGAAAGAGGCTGTTAGAGCATCTTTTGCTATCTGTCAGTATAGAGTAGCAACATAGCATTCTCACTTTTCTGGGCTTTGCTTTTATTTACACAAATTTTAAATGCCCTTCTCTGCATCAAGATGTACTGTGGCTGTTTGGTTAAGCTCTTTCTGCAATCTCTTCTCTTCGTAGGAGGCGGAGTTCATCTTTAGGATCTTATGAAGATGACAGAGAAGACCTTACCCCTGCACAACTTACCCGGAGGATTCAGGGACTGAAGAAAAAGATCAGGAGATTTGAGGACAAATTTGAAGAGGAGAGGAAATACAGAGTGAGTCTCTAGGAGTTAAGCATTTATGTGGAGACCTTCCCCGGATCTTCGCTCGCGAAGACTGACCATTATCATTATTATGAATTAACAACAAAGGAAGGGACATCAGGGAAATGTGTCAAACATACAGAGGGCTTGAAAGCTTTTATAAGGAGGGGGGAAAAAAAAAAAAAGCTGCTAAAAAATTGTGTATCCATAACAAGCAAATAACCTTTCCAGGCATTATGTACTATCAGTGCAGCACAAGAGAGAGAGTCTAATAAACTCATAGGATTTTGATCTCTGCTTAAGACAGTGTGTAGGAATAGCTATGTTAAACTTCTGTTTGCTTACTTATTTAAGTTCAGCTTATGGAAAGCACATTTGCACATCTTATTTGCATTATGGCAATCCCAGGACACCTGTGAATTGCAGAGGAGAGAGAACAGCTGCCTTCACTCCTGAGCAAGGAACCACAGTCGAATGCTGCTGAGCAGTAGTGGTGGACTGTACTCTAATTGCTCCTGACATGCCCTTCCGATGCACAGAGCGCTTTTTAAGGAACCAAAGCTTTGCGTGTGGGTGTCTCTGTTGGTGATTGAATTACAAAGAATTGTACTGAAATGATTTTGCCTGCAGTAAAAAAGGCTGGAAGAAATCCTCAAGAGTTTGCTGTAGCCTAGCATTTAGGTTATTTTGTTGTCTTTGGATATAAGGCAGCCTTTGGTGTGGATACATGTATCCTAACAGTTCTCAAACTGTTCATATTAGATTTCCTATTTTGGAGGTGCCCTCTTCTTACAGAGCAATAGGCACAAGGACTCCAATGTGCATCTGGCCCTCTGAGCCACTTCTGCAACTTAATTGTTGCCATCAAATGTTTTGTGCTTTCTAAAAAGAAAATCAATCTCATGATGCCCCTGAGGCACAGTGTTGTGAAGGGCAGGAGCAATTAAAGCAAGGTCTGAAATGAGCTGGTCAGAGGTGTGCAAGTGCCAGTCAGAAACCAGTGACTGCTCTGTGCTGAATCCAAATTCTGTTGTACCTCTTTGTGCCACACGCTTGTTTCAGTGAGTCTCTCCTGTTGGTTTAACACAGACTCAACATGATTCTTCTTTCCTCCCAGCCTTCCCACAGTGACAAAGCAGCCAACCCCGAAGTGCTCAAATGGACGAATGATTTGGCCAAATTCCGAAAGCAACTTAAAGGTGAGCAGCTACCACTGGTGCACCTTTGGGGGACAGCTCAACATCTGACTCATTTAGATTTGATGTGAGGTAGTGATCCTGTCCCATTTTAAAAATGAAAAATTAGTCATCTTCCTCCCAATGTCTCTGTTTAGAGTCAAAACTGAAGATATCAGAGGAAGACCTTGGCCCTGTTGTGCGTCAGCGAAGCAACACGCTTCCCAAGAGCTTTGGCTCTCAGCTGGAAAAGGATGATGACAAGAAGCAAGACTTGTCAGATAAATCTGCCAAACCTGCCGTGGAAGTAACCCTTGACTCCATCCAGAAGAAGCTTCAAGAAAAACGAGCAGAGACAAATCGACCTGAAGATATTAAGGTATGATGTAGACAGATCAGCTTTAGGTCTTTTAGGTAACTTGTGGCTGTGCAGTCACTGGTGAAAGCACTGTGGTCTTCTGCATTTTGTTAAAAAGTCTACAACCTTTACTCTGGGTTCACTTGCTTTAGTTTCTTTCCCTCTGCCCTTTAGTATCTGATTTTTTTTCCAGAGCTCAGTTTTTTTTGTATGGCATCATATGTTCTTTGTCTGACCATTGTACATTCCGAGTAATGTTTCTGAATTATTGCAATATTTCCTGGCCTGTATTTGGCTATTTCTGTTACATCCAAAGGCTTTTGACAAATTCTGAGTCTTCCACTGATTCTAGAGATTGTGTCATCTGTTTGCTTCTATTTGTTCCAAAGCTGAATGCCATTCTCTCAGGGTATTTTATCACTACCCTTCAGAGTTTCACACGGAGCTCTGTTAGCTGCTGTAATCTCTGAGGGTTATCAGCAGGGAGGTCTTTGAGTCTGATGTTGAATGCTCCTGAGGTTTGGGCAGCCTTGTAAGTGAAGTCCTTGAGTCTGCTGACATGTAAATTGTGCAGTGGTTTGTGAGAGTGAGGCAGACAGCATTATCTTTGTTTACTAGATCTGAAGAAGAAGAACTTGCACATAGTGTGTGTTTGGGTATTTTCTGACTCTAGCAAGAAGCCAAGCCTGGCTGTTTATAGAGGGCCTGTTGATAATATTTGGTGCTGTTGATAGGGAGAGAAAGCGTGGAGTCAGGTAAGTTCAGTGGGAGAGCTCAGGCCAACTTAAAAGCCTAACTGTCTGCCCTTTATTTTTTTGGCTTTGTCCCCTCAGCCTGTCTGCCACAGCTTTTCACTGCATGGCAGAATTGGCAGAAGGAGATGATCTGACTGTGCTTCATCTCTTGAAGTGTATTTGTGGCAGTCAAAGCAAAGGTGTCAAGCTTTGAAAGAGGCATTGGAGCTTGTCTCAAATTTGGAGAAAAAGAAAGGACATGTGTCCTGTTGTAGAATTTTCACTTCAGATCTTAACTGAAAAAGAGCCACCATCATTAAAAGTTGCATAGCATTGTTTTTTCAAAGCACAGTGATAATCAATAAATCCCCCTTTATAAAATATCTTCATATGTGAAGTTTTCATGTTTTTAATTTACCTGCATTGTGTATGGGGTTCTACTTACGGTCTCTTTGGCAATATAGCTGGAATCTTCAAAACTTTAATGACAGTATGGCATGACTTCGGTTATACTGCAGATCAGTATTGTTTGAGTCCAGGAATCTGACTTTATTTTCTTCTTCCTCCTCCTCTCTCTCTGTGCCAAATTTCATAGGACATGACAAGAGATCAGATAGCAGCTGAAAAAGTGGCTCTTCAAAAAGCTTTGCTGTATTACGAAGGCATTCATGGCAGACCGGTATGTACTGCGGGTTTTTTTTGTTTTCAAAGTACATCTTTCTGTGCCTTTGTCTGTGGTAAATGCTAATGCTCCTTTGATGTCAAGTCACTGGAACTTCTTGCTCTTCAAACCACACGTGCATCCTCTAATCCACCTCCCTAATCCTTGACTTCCACTACCTCTCAGGAGTCTGTTCTAGGCAATGTGGTGCCACACACAGCTCTGGGATTGACAGACACCTGCAGGACAGAGCCTACAGGCCCAGTGAGGCCAAGTGTGCATTATTTTGGCATCACACTCACTAGATTCCACAGACATCCAGTTTGTATGTTGTCTCCCATCCAACCAGGAAGTTAGCAGTTTTCTGGTATTAATGGCTAACTAGGAAGGCACTCCAGGGGAGTTGACAGGAGATTTGGCTCTTCTCTTGAGAAAGAGAGATGGGTTTTATCCACGTAACAGAGGAAGAGAATGGCATGAGTTTTCTTGTACATTTGATCTTAACAAAGACAAATTATTTCTGGAGACATGGAATTAAGTATTGTGTTGATCCCTACTGTGGCAGAAACACAGTGGCTTCCAGGCCACCAAGTTGGCTTTCTATGAGTCCCTCCTTCTCTTCCAGTGATGACATTGTAATCTTTGCTATCAGCTGCATGGGTAAAGTAACTTAATGTCAGAGTGGTGCTAATCCTTTGAGCAGTGGCTTGGGAGCAGCAAATTACTGCTTATAAGGAGTACTTGATTAGTGCAGCTGACAAATCTGTCATTCTGCTCCTGCTTGGGATTCCTGATCTTTTCCTTCCTTTTGCTTCTGAATTATTTCCTTCTTTATCCATTGTTTTTAAAAAAGCCTCACTAATTTGTTTAAATGCTTTCATGAAGTGCTGATATTGTACAGTCACATATATTAGCAACTGAAAATGGCAGTTATATGAGAGGACATGCAGATTTATTCTCATGTAAAACAGGAAAAGGGAAGCATAAGGGAGTCCACTTAACCTTCTCTGTCTTCTCCATGAGACCAACTCTGCTTTTGCTGCCTTTACAATGATACAAATCAATAGGTAGCATCCTTCAGAATCTGCTTAAAAAAGAAACAAGCCCAGAGCCTATCTTGTCAGCGCACCTTTTGTTTTCCCCCCTTCCCTTGCTTCATTCATACAACTGCTTTTTAATTTGTTTGTTTTTAAGTAAGCAGTCTATACCTAGCGACACTGAACTGCATGGCAAGGAAGACTGTAGCTGATCAGCTTTTGCTGTTCCCAGCTCCTGGCAGTGCAGCAGTGGAAAAGTACTGAGAGTTTGAGGAGAATGGGGATAGTTCAGCCAAGTTTTTTTTTTTCTTAAAGACATTTAACTAAACAGGAAAAACAATGGGGCTCAGATTTATTGTGCAACTGGGTCTTTCTGCACCAGTGATACATGAACCTGCAAAGGTGGAACTGAACTGTTTTAGTTAAGCCAAAAGTCTGTCTCTGCAGAAATTCTTGAGCTACTCTAACAATGTGAGCAATGATCTGTTCCTCAGCTGCAGCTCTTTTACCATGTGGACTGTGCCCCAGAGTTATGTCAAAGGCTCCATTATTCCAAGACTCTCTTTGCATTTTGATGTTCTCCCAAAATATACTGAGGCTTTGCTGGTCTTACGTATGTTTACTTAATGAGACAGTTTGCCTATGTGCTAAACATTTACTTTCAGAATCTACTTTCTATTAAGTTTGCTGGTGTCTCAGACTCCATATGCTTAGCTTTCAATGCCTAAATTAATTTTCTATGTTGTTGCTCCATACTGATATTCAGACACTGAAGCATATTGTTTATCTTTTCCATTCTCCAACATACCTAAGGATTTTTGCTCATGCCAAGGCTTATGTTTATTTTTCTGTACAGAACAGTACTGTTTATCAACTTTGAAATATTATTAATTGAATGCTTTAGTTCTCAGCCTCAACATGAGCCACAGCATAGTCTTGGTTTGTTGGTTTTTTTTAAGTAACAGGGACAGCATGAGCCAACAGTAGTGTTGTACCTCCTGTTCAACTAACTCCTAATCTAATAAAGCCAGGATCAATATTACATATATACATATATACATATATTTAAGCTACCCAGTTTTTACAGTTGTATTCTTGATTAGTTACAGAGAAATGTCCAAAGATGGAGGCAACTTGCTAGCTAGTGCAATTGAGTGCAGACACATCAATACAAAACTCAGTACAAAGAGGGCTGAGTGGACTGTTTGATGCTGCTCACATTCCTCTAATCCGTGTGAGCTGCTTACTCAATGAACAGGCAGTATCAGAGCCCTACTGTGCTTTAGAGGTGTGAGACGTTCAGGCCCTAGACCTCAGACTACCCATCTGGGTGCCCCGTATCAGGCTTGGGCATGTTTGCAATGAGCAAAGAAAGCAGTAAAAAGATCTTCCTCCTCCTTCCTCCCTGTTCATCTGCCCCCAACATAGGAAACAGGCATGGTTTTCAGGAGGAAGATGATATCTCCAGATTCTGAGTTCACCCCTGCCATCCCACTCCTGGCAATACTTACAGCCCTTATGCCCCTTGCACCAACACTCTCTCCTGCTCTGGAGGGAGGATGTGAAAGTTTTAGAAAGCTTACTCCAGTGAAAGTCAACTGCAGACAAAATAAAAGGCAGTTCACTTTAAATTTCCTCCCCATCTCAAGCGGTATTCCCTTTCCTCCTATTTCTGTTGTAGAAAAGGAGGCCACACAAAGCTCTCCAGAGGTTACACTGTCAGTGATGATTTTTATATGGCAGTTGTTCAGGTGCTCTGGTGATTAACAGCAGTAGAAAGCCTCGAGGAAGATAGGCATGACATCAGTTAAAGCCTCCCCATAAGAGCTTTATAATCTAAAGTTAGACAAAAGATCTAATGGAAGGACACTCATAATAGGATGTGGGTCAGACAGTGCTGAATGATGATCAGGTTCTGCTGTGGATTTTGTTTGTTTGTTTGTTTTCTAACCCTGCTGTAACACAACACTGAAGAAATAAAAAAGCTTCTTCACAACTAATACTTAGTTGGACAAACCTTTGCTTTCCCACACTAGCTGCTGCCTTTTAGATCTTCCCTTCTGCACTGTCAGTACTACTGACACCTTTTGGCTTAGCTTAAACCTGAAATTAAAACAGAAATGAATACTCTCAGTTTGTAATGCTCTCGGACTGGGGAGGGAGCAAAACAGGCAGTTAGGAGTGGAGTTAAGGACAGAGCAATGTAAGGAATGCCTGAGGTGGGCATTACAGCACTGTTCTGTATTCTTTACGCCACACAGCCCTGGCACCTTCATCCCTTCTCAGTTCTGTGGTAACTTCTCCCCAGCAAGGTGACTGGAAGGAGGTGTGGTGGGCTAAGTTAGGTGGTTAAAAAGGTGAAAAACTGCTGGCTTGGACAGGAAATTAGGAGGAATAGAAAAGCCAGAAAGCTTTTATGAAATCTGTAGTTTAACCTACTTGGGGAAAGTCTCCTTACGTTGCAATATCCAGTCATTGCGGCTCCTTTCTCTTTTCCTGGGTCATAAATACAGCCTCTGAGGGCCAGCCACAAGAATAAGGGTGGGAAAGCTTGTATTTGTGATTGCAAGCACAAACTGCTGCCTCTGGGGGTCATTTTGCGCTGTGGACGTGGCACTTAATCAGTCATTTAAATCACCTGTCTCATACAGCCACCTTTACAAGACACTCCGCCCACAGCTCAGCTGGCACTGGGCACAGGAGTTGCAAAGATTACACGAGCACTTGGATTACTGGTTTCAGGGCTAATGCTGCTCTCCTCTTGTCTCCATACAATTCCCTTCAAGACTCCTCATACTAATGGTGATCTCAGGCATGTGAGTTGGAGTGGAGTACTGCTTCAGGCTTCATGGATCTCTCTTCTTTCTCCCTTTCAGGTTACCAAAAATGAACGACAGGTGATGAAGCCGTTGTATGACAGGTATCGCTTGGTCAAACAGATCCTCTCCAGAGCCAACACCATCCCTATTATTGTGAGTAGAACATTCTCTTGGGGGCTGTTTCTTTGGTTTCAAGCTGAGGAAGCAGGAACCACCACACTTTTGCATACAACACAGTCACTAAGGCCAAGTCCCAACCTCCTTGTTCGCTCAGAGATCAAGCAAATGAGTGAATCAGTGACACACCTTATACTGAAGTAGGGCAAAGCTGATCAAGGGTCTCTAAGTGCCCCCCCATGAGCCATGGGACACATCTCACTTTGTGTTGTTTCTTCTCTTTCCATTGGGCTGCTGCTATTACTTCATCATCTTCTGTTTGGCTACAGCCTCACTTCCCTTTCCATACCAACCCATGCTGAGCTGTAGGTCTTTCATGCTTCCTGGTTACGCAGGGTTGTGTGTCAGGAACACAGACCTGCATAGATCCCACAGGACATGGCAGTGTCCTTGGCTGAAAGAAAGGGCTGGCAGTCTTCTAATGCTTAATTTGTATTAAAGAGATCCTGCAAGTGGTAGATACTCCCTCATTCAAAGTGTGGTGCTTTGGCCAGGAGACATAGCCACCAGCAAGGAACCCAACATACCCCTCTAGGGAGTTCACTGTCGCTTTAGACAACTTGTGTAAACCACTTTTGAAAAAAAAAAATTGATGTAAAAAACCTGCACAGAATACTCAAAGCGCTTCTATGGAAAGAGAATTCTTTTATCATGGTTCCTGTTTACTCTGTCCATCATGTATGAACCTTTACTTTTTTTTTGCTGTTCCCAAGCAGTGCTGATGTCCTGCCCACTTTTCGTAGACTGCCAGTGAAGTGAACGGACTGGCAATATTACTCAGAGCAGTCACACTGAGAAGTGAGGCTTTTTTCTGCAAATAGTGGAGGTGGTTCTAGTCCTCCTAGCTGTTTAAAATGAAACAAAAAGCTGTTCCTACCTGAATACACAAAATGCTCTCCGAAATGGATGCTGTGAAGACAGTGCTGGCACTCAGGAAGGAAGATGCCATGTAGGTGTGCTGTGGGCAGTTTAACACAAAGCTCTCAAAGGAGCTCAGGTCCTGTTTAGACACAAAACTGAAATTTCACAGTGGCTGTCAGAGGAGAGGTTAGACCAGCTTTCCCCAGCCCCTTGAGTGAGAACAGTGAGAGGCTCATACAGAGTCAGGATACATTTGAAAATCCATCTCTGCATCATTAGGCACTTCAGCGGGAAATCAGGCTCCTAGAAAGCAAGTCTGGAGAGCCTCGCTGAGCTTACAATGTAACTCTGGAGAGCCATCCAGATGTTGCGTGTATGCGTATGGGCTTTGGGCTGGGGATTATTTTCCTGCAGCCTTTGCTTTGTACTTACTGCCCAGCCAGTATTCTACCATCCAAGCCTTTTTTCTTAAAGGAGATTGGCAGTGATGTCCTTTGCTAAGCAACATACTGAGAGAAATCAGCCCAAGGTTCAGGGGGTTTGCGAGGAATGGGTTTTTTTCTGTGAGAAATAGATTTCTCCTGGTGGTCCAGCGATGAGCTGGGGGTGAATGTGTGGGTGAGAATGAGCTGAGAGCAGGTGGTGGAGAAGAAAGGGGTTCACAATGTAACATACTTGTTAACACCTGTCACAGGGTTCCCCCTCCAGCAAGCGGAGAAGCCCTTTGCTGCAGCCAATTATCGAGGGCGAAACAGCTTCCTTCTTCAAGGAAATAAAGGTGAAGACCTCCAGCTGCTAACTAATTGCTCAGTTTGCATCAATTTTCCCCTTATACCAATGAAAGAGAATGATTAATTTTTTTTTTCATCAGTGTTGATTTTTTTGCAGTGTCCTCCTGAAAAATCAGTAGGTGCTTTAAGCCTCGCCAATTCTGATCAGATTCTTTCCTTGTTGTAGATAAGACTACAGTATTTCCTTGGCTTTGCGTTCTTTCCTATCCTTCTCCTTCCCCCTCCATCTGCACATAATATATTTTATTTTGCTTCAAAAAAAAAAATCACAATTTCCCTTGTATCTTGCTTTTTTCCTTGCTTTCCTGCTTTCTTTTTAATGACACTAACTTGTTTTGCAGTAGTTTCTCTCACTCCAAAGCTCTTTGGCTTGCACACAGCACCGTGGCAGGAATGAGCTCTCACAAAACTAACACTCTCACGTGGAGCCAGCCAGGACACTTACAGGATCCTGACCTACTCCCATTCATGTGCTTATTTTGTCTAGGCTCTGTGTCACCACCTGGTGAAGGGTATTTCTAGCTAAGTCACGTGAGGATGGAAGTAAGAACAACTTGATTCTGCTAGTTAATGCTTGGTCATTTGTTTGGCAGGATTGTCATGTTTCTTCTCTTGCTGCTGTAGAATAATAATTCTAGGTGATGATGATTGCTACGATATTGGGCCTTCCCCTGTGAAGTCAAGTCCAACAGTGTACCAGGACAGAGAGCATGGAACTGGGCCCTGGCTTACTTTTGGTACCCTTGCAATGCAACAAGGGAAAAAAGTGCTTCAGCACACTTGGGTCATTTATCTGTTACCCAGCCAGAGCCTGGTTAATAGTGTAAGCACTGCAGACTTAGACATCCAAGGTGATTTGATTACTAGGCAGTTACAGTAGATTGTGTATTAATGGACTATTCAAGGCACATATTCATTGATACCAGATTGCAGACTGAAGACGTTGAGCTGCTGTTTGGAGGCTGGTTTATAATCACTGAGCTTCTTAGTATTTTCTAGATGACTGCTGGATCAGATCTGCAGTAGTGTTCTGGCGGGGGAGTATTTTTGTTTGCTTCTGTTTTTACTTTTAGTGTGTCCTCTGTTTTTCACCTGTTCTTGCACTCAGAGTCAGAATTTCAGCTGTCAGTTATGGTGATCTCTGATGGCCAGCATGGCTGGTGCTGTAGGAGGGCAGCATCGAACCAGCTCAGCAGTGTCCTACAGGGGATACAGACCTGGAGAGGTTTCTGACTGAAGATCAGGGTGACAGCCTGTTAGCACTGATGTGCCCATTAACACTTAAACAGGGCCCTGTGAAGCTACACCTGACAGCTTTGTACTGAACTACACAGAAATAAGAGAGGAAATTGCCAAAAGGCCCCAAAACAGCCCCTGCGTAGATCCTTTATGGGCAGAACACTATTTGACAGGCCCCTGACAATCGGGTTGTTGGGTTTTTTTGGTTGGCTGGGGTTTTTTGAAGCATTTGAGAGAGCTAGCTAAAAGATTGAAAGGTGTTTTGAGGTGAAGCCTTACCAAACATTTTGATACAATACTGTGAATTTTGTGTTGAAAAAATCATTGGGATTCTTGTTCTCTGTGAGTGCCAATGCTAGGATACTTTATAGACTTTATATTTGTAGCTCTGGAATGCCTCATGATTACCCAAAGATCCAAGCAGGTGCACACTAAATGGATCTAGTCAATGAAGATCATTCTGGTTCAAGGTGTAAATGCTGGTACAGGTTTAAAATAAGATTCCTGTGTGAGACTTATGTAAAGAGAAGGCCTTAGATGGCCTTAGATATTTCTATTTGAGTTCTTGCTAAGAATCCTTTTAATTTGCTCTTTCATTTGTAACAGCAAAATGTGATAGCCAGATGCAGTGTTTTGGCTCTGAGGTCTAAACCAATGAAATTTCTACAGTTCCTCTTCCTCCCATGGGCTCCTGAGCTCCTTGCTGGTTTGGGCAGTGTGCTGGTGCCCTGGAGTGAGGCAAGACAGGCTCGTGGTTATCCGTGGGGAAGACACCTTGCATCTGTCCTCAGGAGCAGTTTGTCACACTGCCTTGTGAGAATTGTCCATTTACTTTCTTTCCAGAAACTCTCCCAGGCAAGGTCATGGGAGCTTCTCCTTTGGTGCCAGAGAGATTCTCCTAAAACAAAATGTACTGGTTTTGTTGCTTAGATTGACTTAGCAAATCCTCCTCTGGGCCACAGCAGGACTGGTGCTCTGCTGTGGTTGTCCTTACCTGTCCAGGCAGGATGGTGTGTTTGGGGACTCATAAATGGACAGTCTTCCCTCCCCAGTTCAGCTTGGAGTTGTTTGCAGGGTTTAAGAACAGTATGTGACTGCTGGTTTATACCTTCTGTTTAAGCTGTACAATTTACATCTGGAGAAATGGGTCGCTAGGTATTGCTTTAACTTTCACAAGTTATCTTTCCCTGCAGATTTTTCTAAGATGCATTCAAATTTCTCTATATCTTTTGTTATTATTACTATTTGAAACTTCTCCTCAGCTAACGTTTATTTCACTCTCAAGCCTCAAGGTTAGTTGTAGTTCTCAGCCTGTGGCTTTGAAGTGCATTATCACAGCCTAGAGCTTTAATTTGAAAAGAAAACTATGGACAAACTATGATTTAATTTAAATGTGTGCATTTATGAATCGTTGACTTTGAGGATTTAATGGGACTAGGCCAGGTCCTAGTGTTATCTTCTCCCTTTTTGCTTAAAACATGGGGGTAATCTCTTAGGAATAATTGAAATGTTCACAAGGAATCACACCAAAAAAAAGCCAAGAAAATGTCTTCTTTTGATCCCAGTGGTACAGTATATTTTTGTTTTGAAGACTTCAGTGATATTAGCTCTCAGAAGCTTTTGAAGATATGCATGTGCTTAGATCCTTTCTGGCTGGAGTTATGTGACTGTAAAATAAATATATATATACACATACTTACATATTTAAGAGATTTACTGCCCATGCTGGCCTTTACTACCACTCTGTCTCAAGCTCATCCCTCATTCTTTATATTAAGGTTGAAAACTGCCTTCTAGAAATGTCTCCATATGTAAGGGACTGGGCCCTGTTCCCTGAGAATTAATATAATTTCTGGACAGTGTCACAGGACAAGCCCTACATTCCAGAATGCTGTGAATTGGTAAATACCAAGTGCAGCAGGGACTTTCAGATCTCATGTCCATAAATTTTGTAAAAAATTGGAACACAACCAATTCATCAGTATGCCTTGGGGAAACTGGAAATTGCACTGTGCAGAGTTCAGACTTACTGGTTTCCACTCCAGTTTTTAGTGTATTCCAGCTCAATGGTCAGAGCTGATGTCGGGAACATGTTAGCAACAGCAGTCCTTTTCCAGTCAGTCGTATCCCACATTTGGGTAATTTTAAGACTGATCTGAGCTCCTTGGTGTCACTGTACAAGCATTTTGAGGTCTTGGATTCAGCCATTAGAGAGAGCTGTTGAGCTGCAACTACTGAGAGAATATTCCGCATTTTAACCTGGAAACCTTTACGCTGCCAGGTGTATGATCAGAATACATAAATTAAACAAGGAAGTGTGTTGCTAAGAACACCAGGTTTTGGTTTTTTGTACTCAGCTGTGTTGCCCTGGGTCTCCTTAACCAATCTGAGTCTGGTGGTTGCAGTTTCTCTGTCGTGCTTTGGGTATGGGCTGTCTTACTGATGGGCTCCTGGTGTCCTGTGTATTGCTTGGCAATTAAAGTGTTTGCTCTGCCTATCCACTTCTGTTCATACGTGTTCCCCAGTGCATGTGGTGAGAGGAGGAACCTGTTTCTGAGAAGGGAAGCAGTAACCTGTTCTGTTGTGGGGGTACTCTGTCCCTGTGTGTAGGAGGAAGAGGAGGGTTCCGAGGAGGACAGCAACGTGAAGCCAGATTTCACAATTACCATGAAAACAGATTTCAGCGTGCGTAGCTTCTTGGATCAGCTGGAAGATGATGCTGATGGATTTGTTTCCCCGGTGGATGACAAGATGCCATCTAGGAGCAATCAGGATATGGGGCTTTCAAATCTCCATGAAGCATCCATGTATGTTGAATTCACAGGCAACTTCAAAAAGTTATTTCTTGCTAAGATAGCATTTTATTTGTCAGAAAAATGTCTAGATTTTTTTTCCATTTATGATCTGAGTCAGAAGGATTTGTGCTTTATTTTTAAATGCAATAGACCCTCATATGAAACAGTTTCGGAAGAAACTACCTTGTCCTGACACTGATACTTGGCTTCTGCATCTTTGGATTCCAGCACTAAATAATAGGCCCTCTTCACCAGTGGCAAGCCTCTATCATGAAAACCCTCTATTCTATAAGGTTTTTGAGGTTTTGGAGAGGTCAAGTGGAACTAGCTTTGCTGGTTTCAAACAGCTAAGTGTGATGCAAACACATGTAGCCTTAAGTTGTGACCACTGCATCTTGAACCTATAAAAGTCACCAAACCCAGACCCATCTTCAGCAATTCAGTTTCATAGAATTGTGTGCCTTGGGGAAATTGGAAATTGTGAAATGCACACTTGACCTCCTCAGAGGCTTCAGCTGAAGTGCATGATCATTTTTCTGAACTAAATTTGGAGAGCTTTTGGTTTCAAGTAACGTGATGTTGCCAGAGCAGCTCCGTCGCTTGGCATACATACAACTATACGTTTGTAGGTTTACTGTATGTTTCCTATTATAATTGTGTACATATGTATAATCTTATTTATCTTTAAACCCCATAGCCCTGAACTGTTAGAGCAGCTCCAAGAAGTCAGGGAAGAGAAAAAGCGAATCAGAAAAAAATTGAGAGACTTCGAAGATAATTTTTTCCGGCAAAATGGAAGGTAATAATTTCTCATCTGCCTCTCTGTTATTCAGCTGCTTTTAGTCTGTTCTGCATCTACAGAGAGCTCCAAATATGGAACGTTACCTGAATTCACTATTATATATTTCTTCACAATCATTATCATTTAATACTCACATTTATTACAGTTGCCTATTAAAATTAATTACTTCCCCCTGCACGCACACACACACTCACACAGACGCCAAAGAGCTTCAGGAACCATGGCCTCTTTGAAAACTTTGTCTTAGGACAAGCAGAGGGAAGCAAAAGTACAGACTGTGAAAATCCAGCTGCCTCTAGCACATCTGGCAGGAATGGTGGAAGGGTTATTCGGTGATAAAAAAATTGGTTTTTTTCCTAATGATATACGTTTAGATTTCTGTCCTATTCTTGCTTGTCTGCGAGGTATTCAGACACTAGTTTAAAGTTTAACAAGTACTTCTGCCTTAGTGTAGCTGGTTTTATTGTTTTCAGAAAATGTCCCTTATTAATGAGCTGATAGATGCTTTCCTATATTTGCAGTCTTAAGTTATCTTGTTTGTTTCTTGCCACCAGCCGTCATCCTTAGAGGGTTTTGTAAAATCACTGAAAACTTAAAAGTTTTCATGTAAGCTCAGAGCAATCTGATCAGATGTCACATTTCTTTTCAGAAGTGTGCCTCTTACTGTAAGTGCTGTGGTGCCAGGCCAGGAGGGGCTGTATTTTATTTTGTCATGTTAGCAGACTGACACTCAGGTGGCTCCTGAGTTGTTTTTCCAGCTGTTGTGTAGAGGCTGGCGATTTCAGAGAAGCAGGGCATGTTTCAAATAAGGCTTTCCATTTGGAACCGTGGGATTATGTTCAGCTTCAATACACAAGTGTCCCACACTTTGGTGGAGCAGTTTGTTTGCCCCTCATTTTGTTTTTTTTTTCCTCGGAGGATAAAAGTGATGGTTTTGTTCCCTGATGAGGAGTGGAGGGGAGGAGCTGCTTTGTAGGGCTTGTTGGGGGATGGAGGGAGGCTGCTGAGCGAAGGGCATTCCTGTTACAGGGATATTCATGATCTGCTTTCACTCCCACTAGGAATGTGCAGAAAGAAGACCGCACTCCCATGGCTGAAGAATACAATGAATACAAGCAGATAAAGGCCAAGCTGAGGCTGCTGGAAGTCCTGATCAGTAAAAGAGATATTAGCTCCAAGATCATGTAAAGGAGGAGATTGTTTTTGCCAATAAACAAAGAGGAGAGAGCACCAAATGGACAAATGCATGAAGTGGATGCAGCGGGAGCCTGACTGGGGAGAACTGAAGAGCTCCCTGGGAACTTAAGGGCCATTCCCAGAGGTGGGAGAGGGAGGAAAGGTGGATTTCCGTCACCCTCTACACACTGTTGCCCACTCTTTCTCCAGGCCTGATGCCCAAAATGGAGTTTGCCAGTGTAGGAGACACGACACTGCACTCAGTGACTGCACTGAAGGGATCCTTCTGTATTGATTTGCTTACAGATCCTGTAATATTTAGAATATCAAAGCCAACCATGCTATTCTTTTTTTCCCAGGATACTATAGCAAGAGGCACAGTAGGATGAATAGTAATGAAATCATCAAATAGCTTCTACCTTAGTTTAACAGACAAGTGCCCTGACTGGTCTCATGTAAAGATCAGGTAGGGCCAAGACTGTTCTCTTGTAGCTACAGTAAAGATTTGCTCAGACTTTTGACCTGACTGTTTGGAGTCCAGCATCTTCTGTTGCTCTAGAGAAATGCTCTGAGAATCTCGCCACCATCACCCAGAGCTGGTGTGAGTTGCAGTTTTGCCCAGGTTTGAGTTGGGTTTTCTTCCCACCTTTTTTGATGGTCAATTCAACGGAAGTAGAGGAAAGTACCTACATCTGTTTGTGATAGTAAAGAAAATGAGCCGTGCAGGAAGGTTCTTGCCAGCTTGTTCCACTTGGAAGGTGGTACTGTGACATTATGACTATTGTTGGGAAACTGGGAAGAGAAGAGGCTTTAAAAGCTTTAAGTCAGAATCCCTTGGGATTTTGCTAGTTGGTTAAATATCTGATCTAAAGTATCTGGAAGGTATCTGAAAGACTCACCCCATTAGTACTTCATCATCTGATACAAACATCTGAGTCTAAGCTGAGCAGTCCACATGGGTGTCCCACATACTCACTAGCCTAAATTTTGTTCTTTTACGTACCTCACCACTGTGTATGCTTCAGCAGCGACACTGCGATGGTGGCAGGAGAGGACGGTCTCTTCTTCCCAGTGTGTAGGAAGTACAGCAGCACAGAGGATACTGCAGGGAACTGAGAGCCCAGAGCCATGTTCTGTCTGTGGAGAGGGCCTGTGTCTCGGGTGCAAGTTCTGACAGTTCAGTGTTTTCAGATTTGCTTATGACTTTCGGAAGAGTGTCCTGGGACAACTGATTCAGGTGCTTGTGTCAGACACGCTGCCTGAAGGAGAGAAAGGCAGCAAGTTGCTGAGGGCTCACAGTTCTGCAGTCCTGGGCCACCTGGGCTTGCTCTCCCACTCCAGAGACTTGAGTGCACCCCTTGGTCTGCCCAAGCCAGGGCCTGACCCTGATGTCCCAGGGAGAGCACACCCACAGTATTTAGCTCCCCAGGGGATCCTTGCCAGCGTGCAGAAGCCAAATGGCTGAGATGAAATCGAGTGCCAGTTGTAGCCAGGCCTCATGCACATTGCACCAGAGGAGCCAAGAGGACTCTCAGAACAACTCCTCCCCCTTTCCTCTTTATTATGGGCAAGTAGGCTCACAAATAGTTGTATTTGGGTTGTGGTAGTTTCACTTGCCATATGTGCTGTGTTAATTCTTGCCAAAACTGCTGCTGTTTTGGTCTCTTCGGGATCCCATGAACTCTTCAAAAGGCAGCCATCTCCCAGTGCGTTGCACATGCCCATTGCTAGTCCTGATAGGTAAGGCACTGATGCACATTAGTGAAAGCACTTAGGACGGGAACTCATGGGTTGGTCTGGTTTTTTACTGACTGCAGAATTGCCTGTTCTGTATAAACCCAGCAAAGACTGAGTTTCATATTTCCCAGCAGTCTGGAGGACTTGTGTGCTGACCTGGAGCTTGGCTTTTCAGAGGTGCCGAGTTCTCATCTCCTGAGAGATGTGGGACTCTGCCTCTGCAAAGCTGATCCTTTGGGTGTGTTAACTGGGCTGATAGATGGGCTAAAAAAGTGCTTTTGAAGGTGTTTGACTGGAAGGGAAGCCTGACCAGGGTAAACCCCTCTCCTAACACAGGACAGCCCAGAAAACAGAGATGTGCCTTTGTCCTTCAGCCTGTTTGTGCAGGCTTTTCCTCTCATAGTCAGCTCTCCCTAGTTATTTTAGGTAAGGCAGCTGAGCCAAACTGGCTGCAGTGTCACTCTGCTAGTGAAAGTGTGGGATGAGAAAGGATGTTGAGTTACCAAAAGGTCCTTAGCACTGGCTCATTTTCGTATTGTTCAGGCCCAGTTCAACAAAACAAAAACCTGGATGCTGAGTATGTGCCTCAAGCTGGTCTGCTTTGGGATTTTGCTGAATTACAATGGACTAAAGCTTGGGTGCTTTGCTGAATCTGGGGCCTGGACCCCTTTTTGAATGGATAAGAGAAGCAATTTCTGCCCTTTTTCATAATCATGCATTTTTTCAGTGGGCCAAGGCTTCCCAGGAGTATGTTTTCTCTGTTTATTTTTAAAAGCCTGTTTGCACTGTGTACTGATAAATTATCTGTTTTGCTGGGTTTTGCCCCTGACAAATCTTGATAAATGATATGTAGGGAACAGTCCATTTTATTTTTAAACTGATGAGATTGTAGCATTTTCTGATGCTTAGTTACCGCTGTTTACATGGTATATTGCTAGAATTTCAGATAGTTTCTATGAAATGTAAGTACAGTTATGCACTTTAGAGAGTTTATATTTTTGGACTTTGAAAACTAAAAGTAACAAAACCTGTTAAGTGAGATTGTACATTAAAAGAAAAAACCCACACCTAGCCAGTTTCTCTTTTTCAACTGTTCATGTCTTTCCCTGTGGCAAAAAGAGAGCAAAAGTTCATCTGCATAGTTGTGAACTGCCAGAAAAGACTGTTGTAGAGAAGTGAATTTTAAAATTCCGGTCCTGGAAAGATGTGTACAAATGCTGAACTCAGTCCTGGGTTTGCAGATGCTGTGACTCCCCTCTCCCAGGCCTGCACAGGAGGAGGGCTCCTGAGCACTAAAATGTTGTCTTTGTATCTCCCACAGATGATTTGAGTTCCCACAAACCACAAATAGCCAGGAGTTATGTTTGCCCTGCCACACTAAGTCAATCCAAGCAACAGCTGTGTGTTTTGTTTGATAATTTGTCTGTGCCAACGTCAATGACTATTGACTGGAGAACATTAAATACAAGACTGTGCTTTTTAAAAGGTGTGAAGTACTGTACAAAAATGTACTTTATGTGATATAAATAAGCTGTTTATTATAAGACAACCTGTTTCCATGTTGCTAGAACAAACAACTGTCTGTTGTAGATGGCAGTACGGTCTGTTGGGCTTCCCATCTACTGGGGCCGTTTCAGACATGTGTGTCTGTGTGTTACCACATTGTGGTATAATAAATCACTGTGGTTTATGTAAATGATGGCCATGAACGGGTTGTGGACAAAATAAGAGGTAAAGAGTTGTGAGAGTTAAAGATGATAGAAGAAAAACTTGTCATTCTTACAAGTTGCATTTGGTTTTATTCTGTTTACTCCTGAGTAAAAACACTTTGAATAATGATGTTTATGTTAAAGGCAGTGAAATTAAAGCATCTTATCTTTTAATCATTCTTCTGACACATGGGTCGTTATTCCTGGTGTATGCAAGTTTCAGAGGGACATTCTGCTGCCAGACATCTTTGAGCCTGAGTCCTCCTCTCTGGAGATGTTTGGAAATCTGTGATGGACCACTGCTGAGGTGAGAGCCAGGCTGGAGTTGAACTGGTGGCCATCAAACAGCAGGGCCATCCCAGGGCTGCTCTGTTCCCCTTGCTGGCTGGGACAACCAGAAGCTCGGCTGCCAGAGGGTGGGAACCCGGCCTGGGCTTTGACACATGTTAACTAGCTTGGTGGCAGGTGTACACACAGGGCATAGTGTTGTACTTCAGGTTGATTTCTGTCTGACTTTGGGTTCACACTTTCTGTTTCCCATCTCTTGGGGGAGGCATACAATGTCTTCTGGCTGTTGGAAAAGGAATTGGGGTGCAGATTGGTTTCTCTAAGCCAAGCCTAAGAGGGGACTTTGTTTGCTTATGTGCAGATAGAGAAGTCAGTTTTGCATTTGAAAACTGTAGCAAGTGGTGCATTCATTGACCCTTTAGTGAGGGATAACTTGATGGAAGGGGTGGCTCACTGCTTTCCTATCGCTGGATGCTTCCATATTCCTGAAGAGCAAAAAAGACCCTTATCCTAGTGACTGCACTTAGAGAGTGCTGATTCCAGCAACCTCCCCTGCATGTATTCCAAAAAGTGCTGTTGGCACCAGGATCATCAGCAGAGCCAGGACTGTGTGCCTGATGGTGTGCACAGGGAAGGGAGGGGAAGTGACAGCAGTCGTCTGCCCTTGGGATACAGCCCAGTGTTTCTGGTAACCTAGTTCTGTAGGGGATTTCTCTTGCAAACATTTAACCAATGCATTAAACAAATTGTTTTCCATCCATAAAATGATAAATTCTGAGCGCCATTACTGGAAAAGCTCAGGAGCTTATTCTTTGTAGGTGCAGAGGGTGAAAGCCTAGCCCTGCTGAAAGCAACTGGTTTTGCAATAGCACTTCAGCATTTTTTTTTTTAAAGTAGTAATGAAGTTACCCCAGCCTCAACCAGCTGAGGTGTACTCCTCTTCTTCCTTGCCAATTTGTGGGGGAAAAAAAACCCAAACTGGACCGAATTTGTTACAGGTCGAGTCAAAATTAATTCTGCACTGATGCCAATACCTGGGAAAGTACGAATTAACCCACTGGTGGCAGAAGGGGTGACTAAGTGGGGCAGAGTGGGTCTGGTGCAGCGTAATTAATTTTGCTAATGGTTGTAGCCTGCGATGAGTACATCAGAGACGGACAACAAGAACAGATGCAAAATGAGAGCAAGCCATGCTGATGGATGAGCAGGAGTTCCTGGGCTCTTCCTTCCCCTTCCAGGGGTCACTAAGGTTTTGTTGCTTTTGACTGTCATGGTTTTTTGTGTTGAAGGCCCGTTGCTTGGGGTGTGAGACACATAAATTGTCTCTGATAGAGTCCAGTTCACCTCCAACCACTTCGTGTCTTGGTGCCTCACCTGTACAGCATTTAATGGAAAACTTGCAAAAGGCTCCTGCCCTTGGAGATGGGTGTGGATTGACATTTCCAGCTATTGGAGGGAGCAGTCAAATCTCACCAACCTGTATGGTCACTGCCAGTACAGTGTTGAACACTTGCTGGACCCTGTATGGTCAAGTGGTCCTGTGCCTTCCTTTGGGCATCTGCATGCAGTGAACCATCTCCTACGATGTGGGTATGTACATACATCAAACCAGATATAGCTATGCAAATTACTTGGTGTACAGCAAATATTTTGGTTGGCTGGAGTGTGGAAGCCAGTACCAGGGTGGGGTGCCTGACTTGAAAAGAAAGTGTTAATAATCACTTTTTTTTCCAACTGCATTTCTCATGCAGCCAGTGCATTCCGCAGCTAGTGACACCTTAGCAACTCTGGGCTTGATTTAGGTAAGCAAGGTTAAATTGAATTTTTCGTGTCTTTTTTGACAGAAATTAATTGAAAACCATTATGTGTATATTTTGTATTTTGTATAAAACACAAAAGTATTGGTATTTTGACTGCAGGTGTTTGGTGACAGTTTTTGTTCCATGTGGGATGTTGCCATGGGTTGGCTCAGCTTGATACACAAGTGGCTGACACAACAGCCCTGGCCCCTGCTGCCTCCTCCTCCTCCTCAGCTGAACCTGGCTGACATCTGCTACTGGAAAAGAAATGTGTGTGTGATGCATAAATATGTATATACACACATTTTGCATTATATATCTATTATATGAAACATATGCACACTTACCTCTATATTGTAATACGAGTTATCTTCAGTAATGCAACACATGCAATACACTATATACAAAATATATAGACGCTATTATACAACAGTATCTAGAGCTAGTATGCCTAGATACTAGACACACACTGTATTTTGTTTAGAGTATATAAATACTCTAAATTTGCACATTTTAATGTGCACACACTGTACTGTGTTTAGAGTATATACGGGTTATGTGCACTGCTGGCTGAACCCTCAGGCTGCAGCTCCAGCAGCTGACAAACGGTGCTGAGCACTCCCTTCCCTGGGCCCCTTCTGGGGTGAGGTGGTGGGGGGTCCCCGAGCAACCAGGGCAATGGGCCCTGGTGCCTGAGGGAGTCTCTCAGCCCCCAAACTGTATCCTGGCCACACAGACACCCACCCTCTCTCTCTTTACAAGTGTCTGGTGGTGCAGCTCCTCTTGTATTGCTGCCACAGCTCCTGCCCACGCAGGCCTGTTGTTAATAATTGCTTGCTGTTAATGAATGAAGAGCTGGGTCTGAGGTAGAGGAGGGGCACAAGGTACTGCAGGGTTGCCACAGGCTCGCTGCCTTCAGCACCCAGCTCAGGCCCCACCACACACCTCGGGGTGCTCAGGCCATGGGAGACAAGGGGACATTGTGCCAAGGGGTCTGCAGGACCAGGCAGGAGAGGCCACGAGCTGGAGAAGCCTGGGTGCCCTTCACTGCCATGAGGAGAGGCACAGCTGCACACCCTGCTGCCTGCAAGGCAGGAGGAAGGGAGGAGAAACACAGAGGGATGGAATGACTCAGGTTTGGTCTCAATTCCCAACTCTTCCACAGAGGACTTGCCTGACTTTGTCTGAGACAGGACACGCAGATAAAACCACTCCTGCTCTGTGGAGAGGGCAAAGTGCCTTGGGGCTGGGGCTGCCTCCTGCCTTGCTTCTCACTTAGCAACCAGCACCCAAGCCAAATCCAGGTGAGGATGGGGAAGAGCAGCATTTGACAGAAGCAACCAACCATGGGAGGGACCTGGGTGCTCAGCAGCACAAGGTCCAAGGCAGAGGAAAGCAGTACCCTCCCTCCACGTGCTCAGAGGTATGGTGAGGCAAGGGGGCAAGGCAGGGCCAGTGCTTGGAGCAGCCTCTCCCTTTACTTCGCAACACGAGAAGGCAGCCACTCAGCCAGAATTAAACATCAAATTTATTGCATAATACTGTACTATGTACACACACATCGAAAATAAACATTTGATATAACTGTATATTTATCTTCAATGCTGCATTAGAAAGAGGCTGGAGGGCTCTCCACGTAGCCCACAGCTTGTCTTAAAAAAAAAAAACCCAGAAGCCTCAAACCTTTTGTTACGAGGTGCAAAGTTCAATACGGTCTATTGAACATGGTGCATAAATACTATGTCCTAATAACAAGTCAATGTCAAAACCAGCCTAGGCTTAAAATGAGATTCACATCAAGACCTGAAAAATGGGGGGGGGAAGGGAAGAATCATTCAAATTTCCTGTAATGGGGTGGCGAGACTGGGGGGAAAAGATAAAGGCTCTCCAATCACACAGGATAGATTTAGGTAGTGATTTTTCTACATTTCCAGTCTTGTTCATACAGATTGTCCTTCAGGTCCCCCCCAGCAAAACACCTGTCAAGTGAAGGGGCTGCTCTCAAACAGCAAAATAAATTAATCCTAGCTGCCAAAATAAAACCAATCTCTGAGAGCTATCGCTCAAAGGTAAATCTCGTGCTCCTTTCTTTGACCTGACCAGACTGGAGAGCTTATAACACCTCATACATTCGCACACCCCAGTGCACGCACATTCACACACGCACACGTGACTCCTCTGGAGGAGAAAGGCGGCAGTGGTAAAAGCAGCCACCTCACCTTGCATTGGAATAACAAGTCTGTTTGGATGGAAAAACAGGGCTCGGCAAAACCCACCCATGTAGCTTGTAGACTTGCCAAGACAAACGTGCAACACAAGAGAGGCAATTTGAGAAACCCATTATTACAGGTAGGGTTTGTCCTTCCACAAGCCTGAACATAAACCCCGCTCCAGAGGACTCTGAGGCTTCTTTAAGAAGACATTGCTTGGAAACAAAATACAGGACAAGTGAGGAAAAACAAGCCAACCCCCCCTATACCATATTTTCTGTGAGACAGCCTAGTGCAAAAAGAGCATCACTAATGCACTGCTCTGGGGGTCACAAATGACATCCCAGACCAGTACCATCCACCAAGGACCAAAGGGCAGAGGGGATATTTCTATTCAAAGCAAGCAAGAACCAGCTTGCATTTAAAAAGGGAGGAAAAAAGGGTGGGGGGAAATCACAGCTTTTCGAAGAGGAGATTACCCAGAACCTCAGTTTCCACCATAACCTAAATGCAAGGAAACACCAAAATATTTAAACTAAATTAAAAGCAGAGGTAAGTGTGTGTGTATATGTGTGTATAGGGGCAATAAAAGCAAACTACAAGGAATTGCCAGGAGGGCAGCGATGTCAAGTTGGAGGGAGAACAGAAATGCCCATTGAACTGATTTCATTCAGTAGATGAAGAAATTCAAAGCAACAGCCTCCCCCTACTGAAGCCCCACAAAATGCTGGCAGCATCAGGCTGAGACTGCTTCATCTCTATTATTATTATTATTATTTATATTTTCCCAAAAAAAAAAAAAAAGTTCAGATCCATTCCCTTACAAAAATAAAACCCAAGTGTCTGTGCCTCTCCTGTGCCGATCAGGCCAAGCTGAAGCCCTCATAGTGATCGATGGCTTGCACCAGCCGGGCGCTGAGGATCTCCTTGCTGCTGTACTTGGGCAGGTCCAGGAGGTTGTAGCAGGTGTGTGCCACGGGCAGGTACTGCTCCCCGCTGGTGGTGGACTGGATGATGATGCGCAGGCTGGACATGCCGTAGATGGGAATGCGGTCGCTGCCCGTCAGAAACACTGGGAGAAGCAGAGGGAAGGTCGGACAGTTCAGGCAGGTGACCTCCCACCAAGGGCTGCACCTGAAGGCAAACTGCATCCCCACCTGTGCCATGAGACCCTGCCTGGAGGGGCCGAAGCCCTGACCGAACTCCATGCAGGGCACGGCCGCCTCGCAGAGCTGCAGGAGAGCAGGGCCGGTGCTGGGCGCACAAATGTGTAAATCGAGCAGCCCACAACACACCCTTCCCTCGAAAGCTTCCTCTCACGCCTGGGCAGGTTAAAAGTAGCAAAGCCAAGCTGCCTGATGCCCACGGCAGGGGCACATCCCTGTGGAGAGGGGGCCCAGCCACCCTGGCCCTGAGTGTGACCTTTGTGCACCGTCCCTGCTATGGTGGTTTGGGGAGGGGATGGGGGGAGTTGCCCACTAAAGCCTCTGTTGTGCACCAGGACTCCTGGGACCCTCTCTACAGCTGCTGACTTCAGCCTGCACAATTTGGCTGAGCCGCTTTTCCAACTCAAACGTACAGAACAACTGAGCTGACTGATTGTTGCTTTGGAGAGAAAAAAAAAGCCTCACACAAAAATGCTGGCCTTTATCTTTCCAGCAGTCACAGAATCACAGTGGCCAAGGTTGAAGGGATCTCTGGAGGTCCTCTGGACCAACCCCTCTGCTCAAGCAGGCCAGCTAGAGCCAGCTGCCAAGGACTGTGCCCAGCTTTTGAGTATTTCCAAGGATGGAGATGCTTGGGTAACTGGGTAACTATGCCTTGTTCTCCACCCCCACAGGGATGAGGTTCACCTGATGTTAGGTGGAACTTGCCAGTACCTAGTGAGAGACTGCACGGGATCCTGCTCTGCAGGTATCACACCCAGTGATTCTGAGGGTAAAAAATGAACAAAAAAGAAGAAAAAAAACCCAACACAACAGAGGGGAAAAACCAGACTGGACTAGCAGATAACTCAGGAGATAGCCATTTATGCTGGATCACCCTCTAGCACTTAATGCAATGAAACTGCAGACACTCCTACCTGACTCTTCAGAAGACAGTCTGCACCACTGCAAGATACTTACAGAGAAATTTCTTCTTCTTTTCCAAGGGAAATGCATGAAAGGTCTCCCAAAACATTCTCACAGTTGGGTGTGTGGCAGTGTAGTCTCCCTTATAGACAGCACTCTATTAAAAACCAAAACATCACATCATTTCAGTTGGCAGTAGAAAGCAAAGACTAAGCAGAACCCACACCTCATCTTTTCTAGTATCTGACATCAATCTGACATCAGATCAATGCCTGACAGTTTTGAAACAGAACCCAGGGTGGGTGCTGGGCAACAGCATGGCTCAAAGACCCAGCAAGGGTTCTCCCAGCAAGGAGGAAGGCAGATATAAGGCTTCTGCTGTTCAGCTCATTACAGGTGTCACAAGAAATCCCGGACTGCCTGTTCACAGGCTGAACTCATGAACAGGATCACATGTTCTGCACTGCACAGCCACTTTTACTGCTGAGGTTGAGACAGAGTGAGTAACTTGCTCATCCATGCATTTTGAGAGGATACAACAGCCCTTACTTGGTGCCCAGATTCCCCTGGCACCCTTGGTTGCGCACTTTTTGCCCTTGTGCAACCGAGTTTCATGGTAGGTGAAGACCCTGACTTTGTGTCTTCACTTTCAGGTTTCACCCCCTTAAAACAGCAGATGAACTCCTTCTCCCTATCCTTCCTCACCCTGAATTTCCTCCCTGACCTTTATCAGTAGCAAGACACCCCAGTAAGAAACTTTTCATGTGAATGACAGCAAGATGTACAAGGAGCATTAAAAAAAAAAAAAAAAAAGAAGACATCTATGAGTTATTACATCTCATGACTAATAGGCTAATACCCACCTCATACAACTGCACAATCCTGGTACTTGAGAAAAAGAGAAAAAAAAACAAGAAGGAAGCTTTACCTCCTCCAGTTCCTCCCAGTTGTAGTTACTGTTTCCAACTATCATGGCCCTGAGCTCTGTGGGCTGGAAGAGTTCCAGGACTTTCCCACCACACACTTTCAGGAAGCCAGTAGAAAAGGCCGTGTACCACTCATGGATGGAGAGGTTGAAGATGTAATTTACGTAGGCTTCAACAAATTCTTCCCTATTTCATTGAGAGAAAGGGGGCAAAGCAAAGCACTTTTAATTGTATGCCAAAGTATTGTATGCCAGCAGCATCACTAAGTTTTCTTGTGTCTGTCTGTAATGTGTTTTGCAAACCTGAGTCTCCAACAGGTTCAACCCACTGCCCTCCTCTCACTGAGTCACTGCAACACAGGACAAAATATTCAGCAGCAATTACCACCATGTGCCAGCTTATTCCCCAGCAGCCCAGGTTCTGTACTACCAGTAAACCCACCCAGTGGCTTTCCATGCAGTTGGCCACAGAGCGAGTGACAGCAAGCACTGGGGAGGCGTCAGGAACGGAACCCTCTTCCCAATGGGACCCATGACCGGCACAGGGGCTGTGTTAAGCAAACAGCAGGATGCAGTCACCAAAAGAACATTTTCCCCCCCTTGGCCTCGCTCCTGCAACCTTCTCTTTAGGAAGTCCAGGAGATAACCTACAGATCTTCTCAGTCTGCAGGTGTCCAGGGCTACTCAGCTCAGGGGTCTGTGCCCACCCACCGTGACCTCAGCCTGCCAGGCTGCTGCGAGCAAGAGCTCTGCTGGGGAGAGGGAACAGACAGTGCCCAGCAGACTACCACTTCCAAAACCAAGAGCCTAGTTTAGTGAGTTTTCAGAGGCAGCTCCTGCTGACTCAGTCCCCAGTGAGTCTCACCAGTGGTTCAGCACTTCAAAAGCCAAAGTTGTAGTCCAGGGGCAGACTGAGGAAATCCTGCTCTGAAGTCTGCATCTGAAACTGCCAATTCCCTCCCCAAAGAAAGTTACCAAAAGAAATCACCACCCCTCATAACAGAGCAAGAAAATAGCCTAAGAAAGCACAGAAACCTCCTCTTCAGCCTTTGCACTCTGCTTAAATAAATATATGGCTTATGCTCTTTGAGTACATGGCAAAGAGAATGATTCCTGTCAGAATGACAACCCTGGTTTCCTTCAAGGGTTCCCTAGAACAGCATTAAAGACAACATTCTGTAGTCACCGGAAGAAACTTGTGGCAGTCTCTGGACTTCGCTGGGAGGTTAAACAAACAGCTTCATTCTACTCTCCTGTTCCTATTCTCAAAGCACTGAGTGCAACCCAAGAATTTAATTTGTGCAGTGACTTAAAATATTTCCCATTATTAATTTTTTTTAACACCTGAATAGTGCACCAGACAACGTGGCAAACTGGGATGTGAAACCACTGTGTGTGGCGGCATCATTTTTGCCTGATGTTTAAGAGCAGCTCCCACCTGCACTCAAAAGACAAGCAGATTGGAGAACAGCACTGAGTCCAATACCTCAACCCCTAGCTGAGGAGGTCACAACTGAAAGAAATATTTTGGTCTTTTGGTGGAGGAATTCTCAACACATACACTATGCAAGAACAGCAAGGAATCAGTGAAAAAGTAAAGAAGATATAAAGGAGCAGACTGGCAAAAATGGAAACTGGGAATAGGAAATCATATAGCAAAGGAGGAGTTATTTTCCAGTGCATTTGTTTTCCTGTAATTTTCCCAATAGTCACCTGAGCATTAGGGAAATCCTAGCTGATTAAGCACTTAACTGCTGCTTAATACCTCTCTGGCTGTTACGGTCACGAACCCTTTTTTCAAGAACATTTTATGAACTCCAAAGTAGAGAGGGAAAACGCAAGCATTTCCCACTTGGCATTTTTCAGTGAAAGCAATCCTATGCATTCTTCAGTTCCCAATGAACTCTCCTCACATGGTAAGGGCAGTGCCTGGAGACGTGCACACAGCAAACTATTCAGGCCATGGGGACAGCAAATTGGTCCCTGGCCTCTGAATGTAAAGTGGAGGAAGTCATTAAAGCACTGTAAGGTAAACTGACAGCCATGTCTAGACTTGGATTTAGAGGTTAGCTTGAGTTCAAAACTCCAGTCAAGATGAAGCAATTGAATTTTGGAATGTTAAGCTGATGGAACTACACACTAGCCTTTCTCCTTAAGGATTTTTTTCTCATGTTTCCCATCCTGACTTAATAAACAGTTGCAGGAGCTAACCTGGGTGCTCTTCCCAAACATTTGTTCAGCTAAAATATTTGTTCCTTTCTACTGTATGGCATAGAGTAGAAAAATGGTTGTTTTTGTCTTGAGTGTATGATGTGCCCAGCTTAAACACCTAAAGGGTACTATCACTGCCATTTTCATCTTTCCTTGACTGTTGCAAGGGTAAATTAAACTCTCCTCTATTTACCATCCTCTTCTTGCAGGGAGACAGAATTACACTGCTCCATCTCCCTGTAGGTTTTGCATGGAGGCAGCTATTTAGCTGTGTCACTGCACCATGTTGGGCAGTAGTAAGGTAGGTAAGGAGGTAACACAGACAAAGCTTTTGTTACAGCAATGGCTTTAGATGGAATCAGAACCCTTTTAAATAATCGGATTAATAGGAAATTACTTCATCTCCAGGCTTGTCAGCAAGGTCTTCAGCAATCCTAGCACAAGCCCCTACCCATGCTGCTGAGTAGTCACTGGATCACAATGTTTTGCCAGCAGAGTAAGAATCTGAACAGTGCTTCAAGTAATAATGGCATTTATAGAAATCCCATTACAGGATTATGAGAAGAAAATAGTTCAGCAGCTGGAAAGAAAAAAGGGGGGGAAATGGTAGCTGTGCTAGTAATAACTCTAGGGTGTTCAGTCAAACGGAAAGGAATCCAAGTACAGTAGGTCCTAATGGCTGTAATCAGGGATGGTGGTCAGGGTGTACTCAAGGGAAAGTGTTTCCGGCTCCAGAATTAAGAGTATAAACAAGTTTGCCGGATTCAGTTTTGTTGGTCATGCACAGTTCCTGTCTGAGCCATCAGGGATATTAACCTTCAAGGGCCAAAACCGTACTGCAATCTCTGCTTAAAATGGGAAAACCGCCAGGGGTCTACATGAAAGCCTTTTACAGGGAAGATGTTGGTCCAAAAGTGTGTGGGACATTTTCCAAACATGGGTGGAAAGATGATGGAAAAGTTGCTTTTTGTTCAAGTGCCACTAAATGCCTGGTAACTTTCAAACAACTGGCCTTAGAATTCATTTGTAGTGACTTCTAATTCTCTCCTGCATTTCACCTCAGATAAGTTTTCTGTGGCATTGCACCTGACTTCACCACAAGTAGGAGTCCACCCCCCCACACATCCCGCTTACCTATTGTCCTTCTGCACCAGAATTTTATCTCCATCTTCAATCAGGTTCTTCTGCTCTGTCACACCATAGCTTTCCCTGCAAATCTATACAAAACCAAGAAATCAATTTTACCAGAAGTACTTTCCAGGGCACATAGAGAGTTCTCCTTCATAGTTGATGACTGGCATGTAAAGGGTGGGCCAAAGAAAACTGTATATGCAGAAACTTCTTTTCCCTGCTCTGTGTAGCACACCTACCTTCCATCACTTATATTTGCTGTAGGACTGCTATTAAGTCTAAATGTGGACTCAGAAAGGAAGTAAAAATTATTCTTTTACATATACTTCCTGTGAAAAAAAAACAAAACAAGAGATTGGTAACTAAAAACCTGATTTTTAACTAAGCCCACAAAATCTGGCAATAAAAAGGACTCCTTTTTATAACACAAACTCAGTAGTTTAATTCATCTGCTGTCACTGGAAAATGACATGACCACAGATGTCTTCCTGCTTTTGCCACACCTGGGATGGCAACAGTACAAACCTAAGTTTTGTACATTAACTGGTTACCTGAAAAAATTGAAAAAGGGTCAATTTTCAAGTTGCTATTCACAAAATAGGCTCTGATTTTGACATGCAAGATGAGTTATTAAAGTAAGGTTTGGGATATCAGTTATTTATTCATGTCAAAGTTTTGGCAGATATATCTGTCTTTATATACTATGCAATATACAGTGCAAGAAAGAGTGTAAGAATGCCCTTTTGTGTGAAAAAGAAAATGGAGAAAAGTCTCTTGTGTTACTTCAAAGGTATCCTTTTTTACACAATTTGCATTATCACCACTGTGGTTTCATTACCTCATCCAAATTACAGCTCTGTTTTGCAGGAGACAGTCAGATGCAGGTCTGACTCACTCCAGAGATAAGTCTGATCTAAGAGAGTTTATGATGTGCTCTCATTTATGAAACAAGGATATGGACACAACTCTCCCAGCTCAGCAAGGTTCTTCACAGTGAGCAGCAGTTTCATGTACCCTGTTTTTACCCCACAGCAGGTCCTGGACAGAGAGTCAAAAACCCAGTCAAGCTGATGAACCCATCACTCACAGCCTGTTAGAGCAATAGGACTTTGAAGCTAAGACATTGAAACATGGATGGCCTTACTCTGCCCAAGTCAAGAGGAGAACACAGCATGAGAACAACAATGCCATTTCTCTCTGTGAGGTTCTAAATGTCTGCTCATGTTGAGGGCTGTATCTGATATTATAAAGTTTATTGATACTGATCTCTTAATTTCAGGGAATCTCTACTGTGTAATAGAAACTGTTCCATCTAGATTACTAGTTATTAAAGAAAATCCTTTTACTGCTGCAGGAAAGCTGACTACCTCAGCAAGACTCTTAGCAACAGCCTCCAGCATTTTGTTCCTAAGAAAGTCTGGCCAAGTACACACACTACAAACTTTCAAGTTAAAAAGAAAAATATTAGTATTAGGACAGCGAGGGAAATTCTAAATTGCGTTAGCATTTCAAGAACTGACCTAGTGATGTCAAAACCTAACTTCTATTTCCAAGGAGGATTTTGGAATTACCTCTCACTATGTAGCATGAGAAGTTAGCCACTGGCATTTAAGACACATATCACAGTGACAACACAATTATTTTGAAAACCACTCTGCTTAATCTACTTACTACCTCAGTTTTTAGGACCACATACAAAAGAAAAAGGGAGGCTGGCAGCAAAGAACATTTTAACATTAACATGGGGTATGTGCTATAGGCAAGTACATGAATAAATAGACAGGCTTCAACTGTACCATAATCACAGAATTGATATATTAAATGCGTCTTACTGTAAAATTCAAACAGAACGTCTCTTCCACATCTTCCCCAGGGTAATCTAAAAGTTGCTGAAGACTCCTACACAACAGGTAGGGAAAGAAATAAGAGAAAAAAAAGATCAGATATTCAAAAAGCCATACGTCTAACAGGGAAAACAAATTCAGCAGAAGTAAACAGCATCATACATCTGGGTAACAGGATTGCAAGAGAAAGAATCTGAGTCACACCAAGTGGTAAGAAAGAAATATACCTCAAATAAAGAGATGTTTTGTTGGAAGCAAGATAAATGCCAATCCATGGAAATTATCAATACAGTCCATGCCTACCTAGCACATGGATCACCTTTAACTGGATTGTGTTTCTAGTCCTTAAGTTCTAGTTTTGTCATCACCACACAAAGGTCTGAGGGAGTGGAAGAAGAGAGAGTGGTGGATTATATCTGTATGTAAAAAATACTCTCATATAAAAATATATACCCATCAGGTAAAAAATACTCTCCTATCTCTCAAAAACTGCTGTCTTCCCTGGCATTTTATCTCGTTATTATAAATACAGCTGTCCCTTGGTGCAGACAAATCAGATGGCAATTCAGAAGAAAAAAAACTAAGACAGCAGTCAGACAGTGGGATCTTGACTTCTCAGTCTTAGAGAGAACCAATATCCCCATGCAATTAGGCAGAAAGATTTAATACACCATTTAGAATAAGTAATTCTTTCGCTCTATTCAACTTCTTCCTGGCATGGGAGCAGGTCACAGCTACACTGGCTCAGGGATGGGATGATTCACAACATTACAAACAGTTCCCACCCGGGGCTACATCACGAGACGCATCGCAGATCTAACCCAAGCCTGTTGGCTTGAGGGACAAAGGCTGAGGCTGTGATCTGGGATCATGCATGCAACCACCCCTGTTCTCAAAGGGGTGTGCTAGGTATCTTTTGGCTTTGTTGATACCCAGTTTCAGGGGGTCAGGAGGGTGGGAGACTAAGCAGGTGGATCCAACAGCCTGTGGGAGAGAAGTCTTACATGAAACTCACCATCAGCTCATGTATTTTGCTACGATCACAGTCCCCCAAATTAACCAGTCACTCAAAAGGATCAGGAGGTGTTTTATTGATCAGCTTTTACCTAGTTTGGCATTTCTTGTTCTCAGCTGGATGGTCTCCCTTCCCAGAAAAGCTGCAAATTTTGTTTTTCATACCTTCCTTCCGTAGGGGATAGCTCCTTCAAATCCTCTAGGCAGGGCTTCACGTTCAAGAGTTTTTTGTACAGAGCCAAGGGAAAGTGAAGGTCTACCACTGTGAAATTGTATATTGCAAGACCACATATGATGCCAATCAAGTGAAACCAGTTGTGTTCTACAAAACACTGCAAAACCACACAGAGAAATCCTGATGAGACACACTGGTGCAATGCACAGTACCCTTTCCTCCACACACTAAAAAGATAGCCTCTGCTTTTCCAACTGGGACAAAATCAGAGAGTTCCCATCAGGTCCCAGTGTTGTTGTGAATTCCTTGCTGGCATGTGGCACAGAAATAAAGATTCGGAAACCACATTCAAATACTTCTGTAAGCCATGGTTAGCTGCGGAAACAGCAACAGCAGCTTTCCACCTTATCTGCCTTTTATTTCCTTTTTACGTACCTCTGCATTTAGACACTAATAACAATTCTCTCCCTATCGCCCACCCTATTAACAATTAAAAGCTTTTCCATAACCACTGTGCCACTCAGGTAAAGATACCAGCACAGGTGCTGGCATACTGACCTTCATTTCTTCACATATTTACTCTCACACTGGTATGTCAGTCACAGACTGGCTGCCTATGTTTGTTAAATGTTCCGAGTACGTGACTCATTCTCAGTGCTTGCACTGTCACTGTTCTTAGTCTCAAAAGACTTGTTTTGTAGCACTAACATGAGGAGTGGTTGCTCTATTTCCTTCCTTGTAAAATATAATTAATAAATTAAAAAGAACCCCACCAGGGCAGCTACAACTTAGGGGAAGACTGACAACATCATTTCCCCTCTGGCTACCTAGGAAGGTGAAAGGACATAAGCTACCATCTCCAGCATACTGCTGTCTGACACATACAGATCTTGCAGTCCAAACTCTCCCAAAACAAACCACCTTCCAGTACAAACCATGTTTTTTGCTGCTTAAGATCTTCCTCACATAAAGCCATAACAAGTTTAGATCCTGAAGGCGATAGTGATGCATGACTAAGTGGATTGGTTGCACTTATGTGAACAGCAAGGGAGGCACAGAATTCTAATGCCATTGCCAAACCTCTCGTTCTGTACAACAGCACATGACAGTCACATTCATGAGAACAAGAGTTCTATTAACTGTCATCATCTGACCCTTAGTACAAGTTTTATTATGGGATAAGAATAAAGAGAAAGAGCCAACTCCTTAACAGGCACAACCCCTGCCATTCTACTAAAGTTAATGGACCTATTTACACTAACTGAAAATAGAGTTCACTTTGTATTGTGGGTGGAAAACAAGAGGAACATAATTTCTTTCCCACAGTTTGCCACTAACTGCCTTGACATTTAAATGCAGCATAATATTTCAACCTGCATGTACAGAGGGCAAGGGCTTACCGTGTCTGAGAACCACAGCAGGTTTGACTCTGGGTAGTAAGTAAACATGCCATAGATAGGGTTGAGGAGTTCTTTTAAAAGCAGGAGGAAAAATTCCTTTGTCACTCCCCCAGCGTCGACAGCTTCTTCACCATCAAAGATGACCTGTAGAAAAAGCAGGTCAGCAACAGGGATGAGGAGCTGAAACTGAGTGAATCAGATATCTTTCTAATTGGAAGCCATGCAAAGCAATTTGTCCAAAGTACCCAAACCCACTGCAATCTGTGAGCTCATTTCAGTGCTCTGCTTGCAGGGACAGAAAGGCAACAGCAGGTAGCCAATCAGATATTTTTAAAGTGTTTAACTCCTCATGCAAATCATAAATAACCACCTGTTGTCCCAATAACCAAAGTAGCAACATGAGAGCAGCTACTGAACTCTGTAGCAATCTCTCAGAGACAAAACATGTCCTATTGTAAATAGCCTGCAGAAGGGCAAAACAGAGACTGAATATCATGGAAATGTTTCCTCCCCTGGCCCTTGTACACTACATATACTGGGAGAAGAGAGTAAACGCTCTGCTTGCCACCTTGTAAGCTGCCCCCCTGCCAAGATATCCCAGGAGTCAGGAAAAAAAACCAAACACTCTAACTTTGCCTGGATTAGATCAAATATTCCTGTGTGCTATACCTACGCAGCAGCTACTATACACTGGTGAAGTGGTAATGTGAATGTCCGAAAGGCTGCAGAAATGTTTGCTGTGTGAGAGGGTGCTAAAGACGTAGGGAAAACTTACTTTAAGAGGCTTTTTCAAATCAATGTCTGAATGGATGCTCAACTCCCTTAGAGCATCACCAACCAAGTTACTCCTGCGAACGTGAAGTACCAGGAAAGGGCTTCTGGCCAGCAGAGGCTCCAGTGTGAGAAGCATGAAGACATTCTGCAAATTTGCACCATTTATTGCAACCTGTAAATAAAAGAGAGGAGAAAACCAGCCACTGCTCAACTTCTTTCTTCCTGTGAATGGAAAACAGTTAACAAATATATGCCTAGTGTTCCCTTCTGTGTTGCGCTTTTATTTTGGTTTCCCTAGGGTTCAAGAATCACATGCTCACTCTGCACAAGTGTGTGTGCCTGTATGCCTACCTGTTCCCCCACCATTTCTCATTCCAACATGTTTTCAGTCCACTGATCAATTCACCAAGTCTGAGTAACAAAGAGATCAAATTCCTGAGCGTTTTCTTTTACATTAGGCACATGTGTAGTAAGAAGATTTATTCATGCTCTTACTGACTCCAGAAACTAAGTGTAAACACACCCTGATTAGAGTCAGAGAGTCCATGGGGGAAAGCAGTGCTACAAATACACCAAGCAAGGAGCCAGCTGACAACTGCATCCGGCAAGGCCACCAGGGAACCCACCACATACAATTCAAAGCCCTCATCCACACAGATTTTCTGGAGTTGGTCAAGGCATAAAGTCCAGGCAAAGCTTTGGCCACACATAATATACTTCTTTTCATGCACTGTCCATGGTAAATGGCAAATTCAAATTTGAAAATTCAGTTTCAAAGTCAGTGAAACCTGAGACAGAAATCCACCAGAAACCAGGCTTCCTCCAGTCAGCACTCACAGCACTACTGGTTTCTCTAAGTGGTTGCCTTCCTGAAGATCCTGTCTCAGGGGACAGCAAAACGTTTACCAGTCTGCTCTTCTGCCAAGATAAGGTTGATACCCTCCTCTCAACAGTGCACTGCTCACAAACTGGGCAGCTGAAAACATATGCAGAAAGGTGACAAAATGAAAGAAGGAGAAGGTGCCTGCAGCATCTGAGCATAGGCCAAGCCTCTTCTGCCTTGCTGCAGGCTACGTGCCCAAGCAGCCATAGAAGAGCTAAGAGATGGTTATTACCTGGAACCAGCACCATGGCCACAAGTAACTGTGATGAGTTTTCCACCCCAAAGGAATCTGACAACCAAGGACCTCAGCAAACTCATTTCACAAAGGATGGGACTAGTCCCAGACCCAGCTGCACTAGATGAAGGGTCAGTGCTTTGCCTGTCTCAGAAGGCCCCTGCGTGAGCAATGCCTGGTGCTGGGACATTTACACGGGCACAGAGGCCAGCTGCCCTTGTCACAGCCTGGCTGTGAGCTGGCTTGGCTGCCACCTACAGGGTAAGGGTGCTGGAGCTGAACACCTCCTGTCAACACACTCCTGAAGGGCCTCAGGTCTGTGCCCTTCACTGTAAACAGGTGGGGGGCTGCTGACAACAGCTCCTGCTTGCAACCACAAGCAGCACCAGGAGCTGGTCTTCAACACCCACTTCGTTGTTAGAAGTAACAACCACTCCTTCATTAGGCAGAAACTTGAAAAACTGTCCACTTAACAGAGAGTTTGTCTAATTCTCCAGTCTTACAGTTCCTCTAATAGAGACCTCATCTTATTTCTTATCCTTGGACTATCATAAATACATAGTTACTCCTTCCCTCTATGGTTTAAATTTCCTGCACATCTGGCAGTTTTGATGTTGCCAAACATTTTGAAGTGAAAAGACACCAAGCACTGCCTTTGCAACATCCAGGGCAAAGAGGTTTTCCAGTTACTACGCTCTCCTGTGTTATGGAAACAATGTGATGTACACACCAACTCCCAGCTGACACCCTTTCCAGGCAAGCACCACTGCAAAAGGCAGAGAAAGAAATGTGGCAGGAAAATTGGGAGAATGATTACCTGCATCTGTAGTTCTGCATCTGTCTGTAACATCTTGGTCTTAGCCTGAGCATCAAAGATGAAAGGATAAGAGCAGAGGGTCACAGCATCCTGCAAGAAAGGCAGGCAGATTGGTTCCTATCTACAGCTTTCAGAACACTTCTCTAAATAAGAGTACTGAAAAACAATTTTCTTACCTGCATGATAGATGGTCTTACTTTCTGCGAAAGAAAAAGAGAAATATGAAAATCTTTTACTCCTTTTTTTGTGTCTTTTTTTTTTTTGATGGATTTATTGAAAGGTAACTCAGTAAATTTTTCTCCTCTGGGACCAACAACCCATTTTTTTTGCTCTTAAAAAAAAGCATGGGGACTTTGTTTCAAGAAAATGCACAAGTCTAACACAAAACATGAACATTAAACGTTACTAAGAGGACTAACTGGCATAGAAGCCTATGTTAGCCTGCCACAAGTGAAACTTACTCTTAGGAAGAAAACCAAAAAAACTACCCCCAAGGTAGAAAACATATGAAACAATAGGAGAGACAATAAGGCCAACAACATGGCAGTACAAGAACACCCCTGCAATGCAAGTTACTCATCATTAGCCACATCAACACATTTTTAACTCTTTTTAACTATCACTTACATAAATTTGAGTCAGTATTTCGTTGTTCTGCTCACTAAAAGTAAGCACACAGCAGCACTACTTAAATGATGGAAAGGAGGGGGTGGGGGGAACAGCACACACAACATTAAGAAAATCCATAAAAACACATACAAAAATTATCGCTACAGTCAGGTTTTAGTCTTGCAGTATCTCTTGGCAGATGTTTTTTGGTGGTTTTTTTTCACACCTGGGATTCCTTTCCTTGCTATAATTAAATAATCTCACTGGGTTCCCACACAGCATATTCAAGCCCTCAGTTTAGTTATCTCCTTCCTTACAGATGGGAAAGTGAGACATAAAAGAGGTGAAGGGTCTTACCCAAGATCACCCAGCAGGTTACTGGAAGAGCCAGGAATAGAACCCACATCTCTTGAGGCTTGGTTCAGTCCCCTAGCCAGAACGCCACTGCCTCCTCTTACAGAGCAACATTTTAAGATCACTGGCTACATTATTCACAATACCTGCCTAAACAGCAGAAGTAAAGGGTAAAAATTATAATTTTAGAATACAGGACTTGGCTCCTGAGGTCTCGATAACATTAAAAGGATCCAGTGACTGAATTAATCCCCTTGTGCAAGGATTGAATGAAATTCACACAAATAATCACAGAGACTGTTGCGTTATTAAATACTGTTTAGCTCCAGCTCTTCTGACAGCCTTATTTTTAAGCCAATTTTGTCAAGTCACCAAGTACTCAAATCTGAGAGACTTAATGTATAGATGCACCTATACTGAATCGATTATACTCTCATTAAGGATATAAAAAATACAGATCTACCACCAGAGACACAAACATGGACAGCTATATCATGACTATGCATAAAACCTCTTACCATTCCAGCCTGTTGCAAGAACCACATGAGATAATCCTCCTGAATGTCCACCAAGTTGGAAATCTCAGGGATATAAAACTTATCATATTCCACATGTTTAACCTTCTGATTTACCTAGTGAAGAAAACAGATGGTTTTTAATGTATGGATATATTCAGCACTTTTCTCAGAACATGCAGGCTTGCTTTCATAAAATCAATTATAGCAGCTTGCAAAGAAAGGATGCAGAAAGTCTTGCAAAAACACATGGTCTCTTATATTTTAGTAAAAACCAAGAAGAATCAAGATAAGCCTCTTTCTGACTTATTTTAGCTCCCTCTCCTCCTCACAGAGACTCCCCAGCAACAACACAGTGGTAGCAGAGACCGCCAAGAGACAGGTATTTTGTGATGCCACAGTGCACACAGTCTGGTGGTTCAGCAGAAGCACTCTTTGTATTTCTAGTGTTTGAGACAGGTCTAAGCAATCTTCAAGTACCTTGGATTCAGGAAAACCACCAACGTCTTTCCTAAGTGGTATCTTGGTGGACAGTGACACAGCTTACAAGCCAGAGCCCGTGACCACTGTGCCCCTGACAAGTGGCAAAGGGCAGACAAGACTGAATCATCTTGAGCTGACACACGCCCAGGCTTTCCCCTTACCTTGTGGAGTTTCTCCAGGAGTCTGAGAGCAGCCGTAATGTAGCTGCTGAACAGGACTGGAATCAACAGCGTCTTCCTTCCACTGAGGAGGTAAACCACTGCACCCTTATACAGGTCCACTAGCCTGAGGAAATATCTTGGGCACACTTGAGACCACCAGTTATCTGGAAAGCAGAGGACGTCAACATAAACCTGAATTAAAGGACAGAGTAACCCCTAAATAAGAGGTTAGAGCTGAAAATAGAGGAATACACCTGAAGACTCTTTAAAAAAACTTCCTTATTTCTGCTTCTGGAGGTCTGAACGCATCACAAGCATTTTACATGATGAGATTTAGCACAAGGCAGCCTTAAGAAATAGAGTAAGCTAACAGGAACAGTAATAGCTCAACAACCATAAGTAACAATCATTAAGCAGCATATGTTCCGTTTGGCTCAAAATAAGCTCAGGAAAAAATATTAGAAATTAAAAGACTCAGAAGTGAGAGAAGAGTTTACTGTTCAGCTTGATCACAGACCATCAACACACTAAGATGTGTTTTCCCACATCTTATAAAGGACAAAATAACTTATGCTATATTTAGTATATTCTTTTATTTACCTTATACAGAAAGAATATTCTAAAGTGAACAATAGCTGATTAAATTTAAGAAAATAAGATCATGAATATAGGTGAACTAGATAAATTAGATTAACCTCCCTAGTAAGTGTTCTTTGAAACAATATTTTACTTCTAAATTAAAACAATTCTTAAACCAGAATTTTCTTTCTGATTTATCATCCACACCACCATAAATTTTATATGCTTTACATTATTGTAACTAACTTCCCATCTCTTACCTGCATGACACATTCTTAATATCCTCAAAGTTCATGTTTAAAATTCAAAATCTAATTCTTTCACATGGGAACAGAGGTTTTTGGGGGGAGGATTTCTAGAGTTGTTTTGTTTCCCAGATGCTTTTCAGAGGAGACTGCTTCATAACAACACTTATCACAAATTATATGCAACTGCTGCCATTGTAACAGCAGACCCAACACGAACATGTGACTGAAAAATCCTAAAGGAAATACTTTGTGTCCCAGTAGGATGCTGAGAGCAACACGGATCCCAAATGACAGACTCTTACCAAGAACTTTGCTGGGGTTGGTATCCAGACGCAGAATAGCCATTGCTAGAGGAAGCGTTAGAGAGATATAATACTTGGAGTCTTGGAAGGGTGGGAATTCAGGGAGAATCAGATAGATCCTCATTGCCTCAACATCTGGTGGAGAGCTGGACAGCTGAGGAATCAAAAAGCTTTCAAAGCTCTTGAGTACCTAGAGCAAAACAAAAAAGACAACTTACTCTGGTGATAGAGCACCTACAATGTGGGTGATATTTAAGAACTGATGAAATGGTCAAACCCTGTTTTAAAAGCCAAATCCAGAGTAAAAATACCCAAAGCTATAAATATTATAGTTAAAAGTGGTAAGGGGAACATATATGCTTTTATCCCACAGCTCTGCACTTCTGAAAGAAATTCTCTGAGTTAGAATAAATTATGCAACCATAAAGTACTCAACTCCTGATAGATATGTAGTAATTATTTACAAGTATAACATACACAGAATTAATTTCAACAGACATTCAAGTATTAAGTGCCATCTAAAAACAAGTCTTAAAGACACATTCTGAGAAGGTCAAAATCAGCCCAGGTCAATGGAGAAGTATCCACTGATACCATGAAGTGACTGGTCTTTAGATTTGCAATACAACCCTTCCCCGAAAATGCTGCTGGTACTGGCATGTTAGAGAGGGACAAAGCCTTAATTTCCCCTCTGAATACCCAAAACCTCAGAAGTGCATTACCTGGTCTAGGAGAATGGAGTGCTGAGAGTTCATCAGCTTCTCAAACAGCACTCTGGTTGAGTTTAGATCAATCCCTGGGATCTTTGGACTGGTTTTAAAATGTTCATCGATTCTTTAAAAGAGAAATCACAGACAGACAGGCCTAAGTTTAAGGAAGAGACATCATTACCCGTGTGTTGACACGACCTCTAGGGAATTCATAAGACCAGAAATAAGGCAGAAGTTGGAGTCTTCTTGGTAAAAACAATTCTCCCTTCTAAATTCCTCTGGGCCTTGGTTAGGGTTGGGATTCCAAGTCTTTGGTTTCTCCAGGACTCTTTCACTGACTTAAGAGCCTGCCTAGACAGGCTGGACTGCTTAAAAAAAAACCAAACTACCTGGTACCTATCATATGTACCAGGGTCCTCTGTGCTGTCTTCACATACACAACTGTTACAGCTAAATCTGCTCCACCATACCCAATAAGAAAAGAAACTGTCACACGAGGGCATCAGACGAGTGTTTTCAAAAGAAAACATGAAGATATTCAGAGTAGTAACTTTTTTGGTAATTCCTCTCTCAAAACTTTTTAAAGCTAAGCAACAACCACAATCAAAACACAACACAGTTGAGAACAGCCTTTGCATGGTCTTTAGTTGTACCAAACATGCTGTCCTTCCTCCTGTGCTTGAAAGGCTTTCATTTGCTCAGGCTACTTGTGTAAGAGGGATAATGAAGGCAAGCCTGTGGAAGACAGTAGTCCTACAGCCAGCCCTGGCAACACCAAAAGTCCAGTCCAGCAGGTGAGTTACTCAGCTGAGCATCAAGAGAATGATCAACATCTATAGCAGAGGCTCTCCCCACCACTGTCTGCAGCACAGCTGCACATAAACCCTTGCAGTTGCCAGTAAAAAAAGGTCATTGCTACAATTCCATTGACCTCAAGGGTTTTCCCAAGTCTGCCACTACTCATGCCAAGACAGACACTCTGTATTAGACACTCTGAAGGAAGAGGTAGCTATTAAAGAGGGGTTGCATTTGTCAAGTTTGATGGTGTGACTACAACAACACGGCAAGCTAAACATAGCCCGCTGTAGTAGAATGGCTATTTCCATCACAGCACAGGCACGTGGCTGGAAATAGCTCCCCCGAGACACACTGTGGTATGGAGCGCTTCAGGCTGTGCTGTACAAAAGCAGTAGTGAGGCAGGCCCGGTCACACGGCCACGGAGAAGCTGCTCTTCCATCTAACCCTGTGCACCACAATGCTGTACTGCAAACAGGCTCGTACGGCGTTAGGATACCAGGGGGATGTACTGGGGTGTTTCCATCAAGTGCACCATGAGGTAAGACTTCACATGTAAAGGTACAGTTAAATGCAGCCTCACCTCAGCGAGGCTTCAGAATTTATCATTCCTTTGGTCAAATATTTTCTGTAAAAGTTAACTCCTGCACTTGCCAGGGCATCGCTAAAGTGGAAGAAAAACTGCACTGGGGTGGTGAAGTCATAAACTCCACTCATTTCCACATTCAAAGGAGACGTGAGACTATTTAAAGTGACTCAACAACTTGGATACCTCAGTGAATGTTTTAGACCAACATGATGCAACTCTCCTGATGCAATAACATGCTGTCTTGTCACAACCCTAAGAGTAGAAACCATTGGGCAAGCAGAAAAACACAAGAATAATGAGTAAATTGTTTTCTTTTTAAGTTGGTCTTGGAATATATTATGCAAAGATTACTCAGAACAACTGAGGTTTTCTTCATCAGGTTACAGGTCATTTATTCATCACATCATCACAAAAATTTCTCCTCCTCCTCATCTTACACTGTTACCTCATCAGTATTTAGAGACACAGCCAACAGAAGCCCTCCCAACCCAGAGCCTTTGACTCAGCCGTGTATACCACATCCTTATCACCACTTTTTGTTGGTTACACACATTTGAAATTCCTCCTTTTGTAAGCAGGATGTTGCCTAGTAGAGAAGTGCTTCCATGCTGTCCCAGGTGTATTTTCAAGAGCAGCCTGTGCTGAAGTGTACTTCCACATGCACCAGCCCCCACCAGTTAACTCAGATGGGTAAGAGACTATTCAAATACCAGGCATAACTCATTTCCCTTAATGTCATATTTTAAAGATGATGATACTCATTTTGTAAGGAAAAATTACAGTTGTGACAACTCCCAAGAAATCTCTGCCTTATAGTACACTCACCATGCACTTTCTTAGACCATTTGCCTTCCTTACCCAGGTCTGACCACCCACTTCTTTAGGGGACACTCTGCCCCTATCTCCAGTCTGATCAAAAAAATCAAATCCCACTGCAGCAGTAAGCAAAGTAAAGGGATTCCAGTCTGCCTCAAGGGAAAGCCACACTTCTGGAAGTTTGTCACTTACTTCTTCTCCAAGAAGCTTCCATTCCAGCAGGCAGCTGATGATAGTATCTGGACAACACTACTGTTTGCAGCAAGAAGACAAAAGAAAACAGAGATACAAGTTAAGAGTGGATGTCCCAGCAAATCTCTTCAGCTCTCTTCCCTTCCTTCTATGGGAAACAATATCAGGGTTATCCCTTCAGAGGCACAGAGGGCAAGAAGTTCACTCAGGATCATGTAATGTCCCTCTTTGAAAGGAGTGTTAGCAGTGCCTCTTTTTCACCTGTGCTGCCCCTCTCATGGCAAGCACACTGGGGAAGGAACTTAATGAGTCTGTTCACAAATTCTTGCTGCTTTACACGAACTCTAAGCACACAACGAAAGACGACTTTAGAATCCATTTCCCACCCACCATCTGCAATGTTGAGGCAGCCTCGAGTTCCTCTGGTTTTGCTCAGAAGCTCTCACCTGGCAGCTTTGTGACTGGCAACTGTCCTCCCCTTGGAAACAACCAAGAACCACACTTGAAAAGGTTGCTAAATTTCAAGTGAAAGCATGGCACGGAAGCCAACAAAATTATTTCAATAGAACTTTCAACAAAAGGCTTGTCCAGTGCCACAATACCTACTTGACAGAATTAGAACTGTTCTTTTCTAAAAGCTTTTGCCTCCAGACATCTATAGTTTCATCATTTATTAAACAGGTGTAACGTGTTTCATTTATGGTCCGGAAATCATCAGCAGGCAAGGAATTCTGTGAGAAGATACAGATTTCAGCAAAGACAAGGCTTGTAAAACAGTTCCTACCTAACCATAATCTCTATTTTAATATATAACTGAAAGCTTCCTTAGTGTGGTCTCTGAAAAGGTTTGGTTAGGAAGTTGTGGCATTACTAAGAAGTTCAAAAGCATGAAGAGGTATGGAAAAAACCCCCACCATTTCAAAAAAGAGGAAAATAAAAAAATCAAAATATCATTTCCCTCTTAAATACTGCCCTACATAACTACAGGCTTAGTACATTAATTCTAGAACTATTTCCATGACTCATTATGTCAAACACTTATTGAAAGAAAAAAGAAGACAGAATCAGAAAAATCAAATTAGCACTGAGCCCTCTATCCTGCACAGGTTGACAAAATCCCAGTGTATGTGGTTCATGGCCCTGCACACTAATCATGCAGACCCCAGTGCCACAGGTGGAAAGCAGCCCCTTGCTTCCGATATGCAAAGACTGGACTGCCCTCCCTGCTGATCTAACTGAAATCAGGATCATTCCAAAGGCTTGGATGCACCTCTAAAGGAAGGCAACTTTCAGCCACTCCTCAAGAGCTGTAGAACAGTCATAGCTGGCAGGGTTTGTGTGGCAGAATGGACTCCAAAGCAACACTTCAATTTCAAAAGATTCTAGTAAAAACAAAAGATGCCTTGTGAAGGCTGGGACAGAGGAGCAGACCTGAAAAGATATTTCATTTGTTTTACCTCGTATTTGGAGCAAAGCACAAATGTTTGGTCTCCTCCAGAGAAGATATGTTTAACAATGTGATATTTACAGGCATCTGTTGAAGAAAGACACAGTTGTGTTAGAGGTTGATGAATGCAAGTCCCTACCGTGCTTTCTCCCCAACATTTGCACTGCCTGTACAGCTACAAGGAGCACCTGGATCCTTTGAAGGCCAGGTTGAAATCAGCTGGAACTCAAGCACTGTAGCACTTTCTTGAGAAGTACACAGGGTCTGGCAGGAAGGAAAAGTTGTCATTTTTAAACTGCAGTAGGGGCTTTAAAGAGAGAACAAAACCTTCAGAACTCACTATTAGTACAATTTCTGAAGTCTCAAGATTGCCAAATGCTGAGCTCTGCCACAAAAAGAGAAAGGGAGATGGCAGACATTAACAGAGAGAGCAAAAGATCACCCAGTAATTTCCACAGTGCATTTGGGGATTCTTTCGCTATTTCCAGAAATTTCATGGAACAATGTTAAGATGTCTTTAGACAGCCATGGGTGAAATGAAATTATTTATATCCAAATCGTGCATAGTACATACCAGGTTTCCCTGAGAGTTGCCCATTATGAGCTGCCCAGTGACCCTTGACGGGAGAGGGGCACTTAACATTGCAAGTGTGCCCCGTTCCCAGCTGGCCTCTTGTTCCACAGCCAAATGCATAGATCATTCCTGAAGAAGGCACAAAGGCTAAAGTGTGATGTCTGTAAGAGATGGGTACAAAGTCTGAGCCTTGTTTAATAATAAAGAGAAAAGCCACACCAAGAGAAAAAAAAAAATCACTAAACCCATCAAAACAAACAACAAACAAAAGCCAAACAAACAAAACCAAAACAAAACAAAATAATACAACCAAACCAACAAAGCAAAGGCAGCCTAAAACTTACTCTCCTGTCCCTAGGCCAGACACTGGTGCCAAGCAGCATCTTTACACAAGCACCAATGCTCAGTTTTTGCCACCTGATGGCACCAGTTTATGCAATGGAGCTCTTTCGGTGGAAGTTACAAAGAGCAGCTTGTGCCAGCACTGGGTGGGTATCAGGCTCACAGTATTAGCTTAGTCATTTGCTAAGCCTGTACCTATCAAAAGCCAACAACACACCACTAGTGTTACTAACTCGCTTTTCATGAAAGAGGCTGGAAACTTGTGACCAAACGGGCTGCTGCTCTGAACTCTTGCTGAATTATTAAGATGGAAAAGTATCTTTTACAGGTTCCAGCACAAGGTTCAACCCCAATTAAAAACCAATCTCCTTTAGAGGGTCTTAAAATTCTCATGTAAAGTAAATTTTAAACTTAGTTCAAAGTAAAATTTAAACTTATTTCAGTTTTGACACGGAGAATGCAGAAGTAGGACTATTCCCCCTATCTACATGACTCGGTATCAGCATTAACCTCCACCAGAGAAAATTTCTGACTGCACACAGGACTTACCTTCCACAAGCAATCTGGGATACTTCACTGCCCATTAGCTCAAGAACTCTTCGGGGGTTCACTTCGTCATTCATGGAGTCATGCCCCAGTTGCCCACAGGAACCTGCACCGAACGTGAACACCCCTCCGCTCTGTTAGCAAATCAAACAGCATAGTCTCCATTTAGGGACCCATAACCCAGCAGCATCTGACTCCAGTTTCAGTGCGAGCCCAAGCTTAGGTACAGATTGATGGGGATTTCCAAAGGATTCAGAAAAGAAACTTGGGTTTTGCTAACGCAGCTTCCAAATAAGCTACCTTGCCACCCATCAGAAATGAACAGAATTATCTTTAGGTATATCTACATTACAGAAGCTTCCCTCCATGATCACTAGATGAGTCTGAAATCCCACAGGGTTTAAACATGTCTGAGTAGCCAATACTTTACACACACCTTTGTCAGCTGCTGATCAAAAACACTGTGACTTTTTTTTTTGAACATGAGCTTCTACAGAACTAGTCTTCTACAACGGTGTTTTTCCCACAGGAATCCCTAAGTCAGCTATTTAATTCATTTTACAGTGGAAGACACTGAGGCACCAAAACAAGAAGTAACAGTTATGAAGTAGCAGAGGCAAGGCAAGAACTGAGAAGTTATCTTTCAAATCCTAGCCCTCTCCTCTGTTCACTGAGCTATACATGACTTGGAAGCAGCAGGTTTGGAATTGTAAACCTTTTGTAAATGCTGAGTGACTGTTTCATTTAAATACTCATTCATTTTGGCTTCCATCTTACTCCAACACACAATATCACTCTGTTTTCCAACAAAACACTATTTTCACCCCTTTGGATGTGCATGTTAATTTTTTTTTGCTCAAAGCTAATTTCTTTAAGCACTTCACCTGAGTTGTGCTATTCATTGCCATGGTTTATTAACATCATCATCTTCAAAACCAGTACAGGATCATGTTGGCAATAAATCTCAGAATAAATAATTAGGCTATACTTTCCACTTAGTTTCTTTTACTGGAATATAGTAAGGAAGGAATATCGTAAGTCAATCTGTTCTTTATTACCATTACCCAGGAAACTATTGTGAAACCATCAGTAGGCAAGACAATAGCCAGGGTTCCCAGGTCAGCATCTTTACCTTTGTCAGGACTGCTGTGTGTTCCTCTCCACAGCTGATGTAAACAACCTTCTGAGATCGCAACAGCTTCACATGGCAAGGGGATTCTCGGTCTGCATTGAAGACAAAGAAAATAAAAAAGCTGTTTCATAAACACAAAACCACTGGCAGTCTGACTTTCAGACTTGGTCTATGAGCACAAGGGAAGCTTAAACAACCATGGTGAAAAAACCCATGTCCTCGAGTACTTCACTGCCACTTTTCCTCTCCAATTCTTACAAGACTTGACTGACTCAAACAAAATTGTCAAGAGCAAGCATAAAAATGTTGAGAATCTTGCATAAACTCAACACACACTTGCCACATGGAGACAGGATGAGTGCAGCCTAGCTATATCCACCTTCAGCTTCATGCCCCATTTCAGACTCCTCAGTGATGACTGCAAACATTTGTTTCCAAAACCTTGCTTAGACCTTTTCCATACAGAACAACCCTGACACGTGGGAGACACTTGTGCAACACACATGACAAGCTGAATCCCAGTGTGTTTTTAATTACCTAGCCTTCCTTCTGTTGTCATCCTCTAAGCAGAAGATCCTCCTACCTGCAAAGGCTAATCACTGCCAACCATTAAGTGATGCTTTTCTCCTTCTCTCTGACATTCCTAATCATTTTAAGTGTGTCTTCGGGGGATGAACACAGTAAGCAAGGTTTTACTGATGTAAAAATAAAAGCTAAGCATTTCAAGGAGCAGTAGGCATCCCAAACCAGTTAGATACTAAGAGGAGCAGCTGCTTACTTCATACCAACAAAAAATCAGGTTCCTACCTATAGAAGTTGTCCACTTTTAAGATTCTCACCTAAGGAGTTATAAGGTGCTTTCTTCTGGTTAGTGAAAGGAAAACAGTCATATTTCCATGGATTTAGAATTGAGAGTAGATTTCTTCATTTACTTCTTTTTCTGTATTTTACCACTCTAAATCTTTCTTTTGACAGGAATGACACCTCTACAGCATAACTGCTTCAATAACAAGCACTGCAGAATCCCCCTCCCATGTTTGCAGACTTCACTACTCGCGTTCACTGAGTATAATTCACACTGTCTTACCATGACTCACTCACCATAAATACCACACATTTACTACACAGTGCCATGCACTGAGGGCTGAGCAGAGCATGATCCCTGGCCAGCACCGCCCCACGAGCAGATGCCTATTCTGTGCATTTAAGATTAGCCCCGCGTCAAAGCAAGCCTCTCACGTGTAACCTGCAGCTTTGTTGAAATTAGAAGCAATTACCTGCCAATCTACATGGAAAGAACATCGCTGCTCTTATACTAGGTCAGCTCTAGTTTACATATAGTACAAGAGAACAGACCTGTATTATTTTTGAGGGAACACAAAATACGTTACAAGTTTTACAAGTGTGTTTTGTACTCCTAAAAGTGTGAAGCAAGATAAAATCATGCATACAACGTATTAGCCTCCTTTGCTAAACTACAGGCTGCTTTTTGAGTAATTGCTTTGAACATGCTTCAGTTGGTAAGGTGGGTTGTCAAAATGCTTCATTTCATTACAGATACACAAAATGTGATGTAACCCTTTGCCCTTGCAACATAGTGTTTATATGCTACTGCGTTATGTGACGTAACATTTACAAATATGTACATCTTGTGTACTCACTCATGCAAAGTAAGTTATCTGTGAATGCTAGGTACCACATCTACAGTCAGCAACTATGCAGAGCTTAAAGCTATTCAGCAACTCATGCAGAAAACGATAAAGAGGTTGATCTGAAGCTTCGAGGGAAATCTCCCATTCATTTGTTTTACTGCAAAAAGTTAAGAACGTGTGAACAACAAGCACAGGAGATCTGGGCTTTTCAGAGTAGTGGTAATGTCATATCTGCTCTTCAGCCTCATTTATAAACCTATCTTCAATCCTGTTGATGGCTAGGCTCCACTGAACATGGGCACCTGAAAAAACTACCATTGTACCATACGTCTCAAAAACTGTGCAACAAATAAACTAGAGAGCATTTTACAACGTGGGGTTATTCTGTGCTGCCATCATTTTTTAGCATACAGATGCTCACTTGTCATTGGCAAACAGGGGGTGGCTTCAGCCTGCTGTTCTTCAGGGAGAGCCTTTGCTCCCCACCAACTTTAAACAAAATATGGACAAAGCATTTTTGAGAGGAGGGAGAAAGAATATGAGCCCTTCCTTTGATGACTGCATGTTGACACTCACACTTGAAAGACCTTTCTTTTCAACCCTCCTTCACTTCCCCAGAAGGGCAAAAAAAAATGTGTTTCTGTTCCTATAAAGTATGAAAAGCCTTAGTAGAGACAGAGACTGTTTCTCTGCTGTCTCATCCCAAGAGGAGTTGCTGAGCATTACATACCCATTCACCAAAAATACACTGTCAATGCAAAAGGAGATCCTAGGCCAAAGTAGTCTATCCTTCTTTCACCTGGGAGCATAATTTTCATACCTCGTTCATCACTCAGTCCCAGCTGTCCCGAGCTGTTCTTTCCCCAGCCAAACACAGCTCCTGAGAGAGAAAGGGCAAAACTGTGGGCTCCGCCTGCCGCAACCTGAGCCAAAGGAATCCCATCAAGAGACTTGACACGTTGTGGACTGGCCTGGGAGGGACATTCTTTGCCCAAGCCCAGCTGACCATAGTGGTTCTGGCCCCATGTGAAGAACTGGCCATCTGAAACAAGGAAAGAAATGGAATGGTGAGTAAAAGCCAGTCAACAGAAAAGCAAGTTTGTCAAAATGAACAGGAAAAAGTGCTGGAGGCTTTGCTCCTGCCCAAGCCTCATGATAAAAAAAGAATTAAAATAAAATCAAGCAAGACATTATTTGCTCAAATAAAAGCACAGCCTGAAGCCACCAGCTAAAAGCCAGACAAGCAACTAAGTGCAAAATACAACATACAACTGCTGTAATTTAAACAGTGCAACAAAGAACAGTCCACATGTTGCACACAGAAGAGTAATAGCCAAGGATAATTTCAACACAAAGACATTAATTACACACATTTTTCTACATCAAGATGGAAAGCTTCTAAGTGTTCCTGTCATTATTCACCCCTGAGACAGTGGGTGGTCTGTGTGTAATGCTTTCTTTCTTGACAGTACTGGCAATGTTCTTCCTCCATAATCATGGTACCTGATCCATTTTATAGCATCCCATGTGGCCTGAAAGCAGTCAGGGTATAGGGTGTCCTTGATTTATTTGCAGAAACATGCAGTCTTGGACACTGTGCAAAATAACAGCACAAATTTTGGTAATTAATAGTGAATGTTACACAGTACCTGCTGCCAGAGCCAAGCAATGCCAATTCCCACAGGAAACCTGCAGTATCGTCTGTTGGTTCAATTTCTTTATCAACCTGAAGACAACAACACTATTTTAGAATAAGTGTCCACAAATACAGCATCATCTTAGATAAAAACTATGATTTCCACACAGATATTTGTTTTATATGTGCACACATCCCACAGTTTTGAAACTGAAGAACAGAGTCTTGAAGGTGATACAGATCCATACATAATAGACGCAAATCTGTGGAGACCTTTAGACACTTCACTACTAACTCAGCTACCTTTCCTACTGTAACACTGAATCCAACCATCTGGAAATGGTGGAAACGGCTGTTTCTTGGTGTCTCTCTTACTATTCTTTTTCAGGCACTGACATTTTTCATGTTGTCATGGAGCCTAGCAGTTCCTATGAGTTACAACACCAAAACCTCTTCAGTGCTTTGTACAGATGCCAAAGGTTCAACTTATTTCACAAAAATGTTTTGTTTTTTTTTTTTAAATGGCACTGTCATACTGACATGAGAGCCTGTCTCTCTCTAGTTATATCAGAACCACGTGCAAGTTAAGGACTGTCTTCCCAAAGAGTCCTTCAGCTCAAACATTAATCTTTCGTAGTTGAAACTCTTCCTTTAAATACTGTTTCAACAATAACAGCCATGCTAGAGAGATGTCCCAAAGTTCTGCTCTGCACTGGATCTGCAGTGACAGAACAAACAACAGACTACATTTGCTGTTAACACAGCATGATAAAACACCATGAAGTACAAAGGGACCAGTTGCCATTACTATGGTGGTAAGCTGAGAACCGTGAACTGCTTCGGATGGAGAAATCTTGGTGTCTGCCACTGGCCTCTGCCCCTACCACCATCTCTATAGGCCCTTGCACTTAAGCCTATTAGTTCTCTGACACAGGTAAGAGATGTTAAATAAGTAAGTTAATAAAACTGGGCACTATCCTAAAGTTTCTGAGAAACACTCACTGTTCAGAATTGTAGTAGAATGGTGCAGTAGCTTTGCTGCTGACAGGTAACACTGAAAAAGAGTTTCAGAGCTCAAGTGCCATTTCATTCAGCCACATAATTTTTTTTCCTGTTCTTGAAATGTCTCTCCTATCGTCCTAAGGACTGGAAGAGAGATTGGTCTCACAGCATTTCTGCTTTTGAGTCCTCCTTCGTGCAACTCCACACTCCATACAAAACATTATGGCATTTTTCATTGAGGAAGCCAAGCACACTCCAATTTTCTTTTCCATGCCTCAACCACCTGCACACAGAAGGTCTGTCCTACCCAAACCTCCTGAGGACTGTTTGAGTCCTGGGGGTGCTCAGGGAGCACCAGAACAGTACTGAAAAGGAGAAGGAATCACCCTTACAACCCTACATGAGAAGTGCACTATTACTGCCCCACTGAGAGAAAGTGACCCTCCCACCAAAGCCAGGTGGGAAGGTGAGCAACCCTTGATGTATCACCTCCCAAGGAGCTTCCTTAATTCCTCAACCTGAACCTGTTAAATGTTTACCTTGGCACCATCACTGCATCTTCCATAGTGGTGATTCCCAGCTGTCCATCGCTGCCGGCGCCCCAGGAGAAGAGCTGGCCCTGGTCGCTGAGTGCCACACTGTGAGACTCCCCACAGGCCACGTGCACAATGTGCTGCCCAGCCAGGGCTCCAATTTGCTCTGTGGGAAACAAAAAAGAACCTCTGTGGTCTCAGGATTCACCTCTCAGACATCTCACAGTAACACAAAGACAAGAGGTCTACGCAAATCTGTATGCAGAGCCATTCAAATGAGCGCACTGATACCCAGTTTAGTTTTAAAAGACTTCCTACAGGAGAAAAAGCACCAGATTTACTGAAAACATGTCACTGCTGAGCTCTTTGGAAAGCCTGGTCTGACAGTCATAGAAGGCAGGCAGGTACATGCCCCTGAGCACAATGACACATACAGACAGCCTCAGACACAGGGAACCACCTATCACGTTATTTAAGAACAAGCAGACTTCCCAGATTTGAGGTTTTCTCACTTGGTGTTGATTCAGGGATCAGCCAAGACCAAGAAGTCAGCAGACCCTGTAAAACACATTTGACCTTCCATAGCTCTCACATCCAATGAAGATAAGTCATCCACAAAGCTGGAAGTCATCCACAACCCATACACCACACCTTGCTTTACTGCTTGATGTGGATGTGTTACAACATCCCATGTACTAATTTTGGAACAGGTTTGAACCTGTCCACCTATTACTACCACTGTCGTCAAACACTCATTAAAGAAGTCCCCTAAAAAGGAAGCAAAGCAAGAAGGCCTTAACGGAAGTATAAAAGATAAAAGAAAAATATCATCACTCAGTCCTCTGGGAGATATCCACAACTGACTTCTCATCATTATATCATGTTAGGCAACTGAAGCAGGTTTGACAACTACTCTTATAATATCTATAAACAGATCTTATTCATTACATAGAGTTTTTACAAATGGAAATATTACACAACTGATGGAAAAACTCTCTGCACACCAGACAGAAGCAAAGTTGCTTTTCATTATTCTTCCCTGAATAAATACAAATGTTCCAGTTGGATGAAGAAAGATTTCACCCTGTAAGCTACAATGCAGGGACCAATTTTACTGAAGTCTCGCTTGTGACATGAAACAAAGAGTAGTTACGTGCCATTCTATGAAAATGATACCCCACATCAAGGGAATCCAGAAATCATTAACACTCTTAGCACCAAAATCTGCACACCAATCAATCTACACGTCTTAAATAAATGTAGGAGGAAGGCACCTCCCTAGGAGGGCTTGCCTTTTAAGTCTGGTAGCAGGAGAAAAATCCGTAATGGGTGTTATGGAAGAAGAAGGTGACAATTATTTAAATACGTATTCTAGCAGAGGAAAATGCCCCCTGAACGTGTGCTTCACTGCAGGTGCAGTTTACAAGTAATAAGAACATAAACATCCAGGGGGACTTGAGACCTGCCTGCTATCCAATCTCCCTTCAGCCCTCCTATCTAACAACACATTTTGTCCTCAAATAATACACACAGCTTCCACACTTGGGCCCTTAGGTGTCCAACTATGGTACTGCTTGGCAGCCTGGTTTATGTTCATTTGCATATATTACTTGGGGAGCCTATTTTTATCTGTGAGCTCCAACCAACCAGCAGCTGTAAGGGCTGGCCAAGGTCAATAACAAACAGCGGGCAAGGGATCTCAGCAGCACATGTGGCTATGGTCTCTTCCTCTCAGTCATCCAGTAAGACGAAAAACACCTGCTGCAATGTGCCAGACACACCACCTAACTTCAGACAGGTGTGCTTCTGTACTGAGACCCAAAGGCCCAGAACAAAAGCTGCTGTTAGAGAGGATTACACCACTAAAAGGAGAGAAGGATGAAGCTATCCACTCCTCCAAGGAAAACCCTTTGACTCATGAACCTATCATTTCTCTGTAATCTTGCTGGCAAGGTACACTGAGACTTGGCTGTTATCCAGAGCAAGTGAGCTCTTAAAAGTGATCATAAACTCACCAGCCTGCCCTTCTTCCAAAGCTGGTCCCTGCACACTGCCCAACACTCCAGAGGACATCACAAGTCTAACAAAGAAACAAATGTGGACAATATGGGATGCTGGGGCACCCATAATAGAGACTGTTTTGCTACCTGTAGGCATGAATGAGCTAATTTCTTCCCTGGGAAAACAGTATTTGCCACAGTAAGTATACACATCTTATTTGCTGCAGAAGGACTACCACGAGCTGACCCTGAACCACTGGAGCACTGAGGGAAGGCAAGAGAAGACTCCAGTGAGTAAAGATCAGTGTCAGGAGCTGGAGGAGGCAGGAGCCTGACCACAGCAATACTGCAAATAGAGAAAGAACACCCTGAGGTATGAGGTTGGGGCAAGGACTTCACACACTGGGAAACTGAGAGGACATACAAAAGGCTTAGAAATCCAGGGTTGTTTCAGTCCCCACTGGCTCCATCTCAAGTTTAATTTGGCAACACAAACGTGACCTTGCTTATGTGCCATCCCAAGGGGCTAATAAATATCAACTTCTTTTGAAAGGCTGCTCTGTGTCACTGAAAGCCTTCAGTGACTGCACTGCCCACCCATGAAACAGAGTACAGTCTCATCTAGACACCCTGGATAACCACAGACAAAAAAACATGCCTGTCTTGAAGCTGAAGCTCTTTGCCTTTAGAAACGTACGCGTATGGCCCACCTTGCCACAGCACATTGCTAAGACCCTGTCAGTAGCAGCTTGCCTGTAAATGCCAAACAATTAAAAGTTTTACACACACTCATACACATTTCCTTCCGGAGATGGAAAAATGCCAGCCTTCCCCTGGGGGCACAGACTGTCCAAGCAGTCCAACAAGGGTCCCAGTTCATTGTCAGGCTTGCCAAGTCTCCGCCTGTACCTTCTCCCAGCTAACATGGGCAGTATTACCAAAAACATCTGACAATTACTACTTCGTTGACTTCCCACCCCTTCCTCACATCAAGATATGATATGTTTTAGTGGTTTGTATCCGTTTGTTTTAATTTCCAAAGCATCACGACACCATTATTCATTCTTTAGAAAAGATGTATCATTGCACTGAGACGAAGGGTACAAAGGGTAAAGTTTATTCTTAGTATGTCTTCGGTAATAGATGAATAAAACCAGTCAAGTGGAGCTTAACAGGTACAATTATATACAAAACTAAGCAGAACAAGACCCTGAAAGCAATAGGGAAGGGTTGAAGGAGTTATGCAATACAGTATTTCAACACCTCATAAAACTTTCAAAATACAAACAAAACCCCACAAGTTCCAAGAAGTACACATTGACACAATCTTTTCTTTCTGAAGCTGTCAGCTGTCTCAAAACAGCACCAATGGTCAGAAGTCATTTATCAGTTCTTCACATCTGGTGGAGTTCCAACTTTCATTTCTCTCTTCTGTCCACTTTAACCCACAGAACCACAAATAGACATATCAAGGTTTGACTTTTCTTGGTCTTAACCTTGTCAGATCTCTTCATAAAATACACATTGGAATAAAATGCCTTCAGGACAGCCCATCTCTAAATGGTGACAGGCCTGCTTCCCAGAACTGCTCTCAGAACTGCTCTCGTTTTCTCAGTTTGCAAAAGTTGAGGATAAGTGGCACGTGTTTCTATAACTCAGCTTTCTAACAATCGGTGCATTTAGCTTGAAGGTTTGGAAATGGCAGGAAAGCTGGGTTAAGAATGAAAACCCCTGAAAAGCCCACCTTCAGTCCATAGCTTCACTATTTATAAAACAGGGCCTATGCTTTGCCCCCATGGTGTTGGAAAGCTATACAAGATTTTCAGTTTCTGCGACTGCTAGAAGCACAAAGAACTCAGTTATACTGCTCTAATTAGAATTCACAGGCAATGAATGATTAATTAGCTTTCCTGCTCCTAGTAATTTTATCAGAGAGTTGGTACACCCTTTCTATGTATAGCTTCCAGCTGCTCACAAGACAGGCTTTTGCTAGAGGACGTGGTAAAATCCTTCAGCCATATGTGTACTGGGATGTACACGAACAGCACCAGATGGCTTCTACTGCCTGAGAAACTACCAGCCCTGAGGTTGCACCTTCAGTGTCAAAATCTGGATCTCTTCAGTGGTGAGAAGAAGCTGTGTCTTGGAAGAGTTTCAAGTGATTTCAGTCTGCTTGGACACCTGGCCAAAACTTCTCGTTGCCTTCCCAGCTCAACAACAAGAAACTCGGAGCTTTTGCTCATCTTGGTTGTTGCTGTCAGCAAGGAAAGTGCCCACAAGCTCTCTAAAATAAGTGTCTTACTAGCTTGCCCAGATAAGAGATGGTGATAGGAACAAAGTGAAGAAAGAAACAGGTAAGGTAAGATAAGAAATTCCTCTGGGTTAAATACTAACAACTGGCAAGTCTAAGGACAGATGAGCCAATTTCTTTGCATTGCATGGTTGTTGGTATAGTCCACATCCACACTGAGGATGAGTGAGCATTGTGCAACTGAGATCTAAAAATCAGAACTGTGAGATAAAATGTTTTAAGACACAAGGCAGCTGAATATTTCATCAGACACCAACAGCCACGCAAATTTCACCCATAGGACCTTTCTACTCTACAAGAACTGAAAAGCCTTAATTCTCATAGGAAAGGAGCCAAGTTCTCTCCTTTTGGAGATGAACTACACCAACACATTAAACCATCTAACAAGGTGACACTAACAGCATTAGCACTTAGGGAAGCTTGATTCAACAGCCAAAAACTCCATGAAAATCTGTTACTGCCTTCAACAAGCACAACGAGGAAATGAGAAAAACACTACAGCCCAAACTTATCAATCATCAGCATTTTATTAAGCCACTGTACAAAAAGCAAGTACACAACAAGTGGATCTACCAAATGCCCTGACAAGATTTTTATACATTAAGTAGTGAACTTCAGCTGACTGCTGATTCCCTGGTCTCCAACAGCACATCCTGGAGCTGTTTCTGCATATGGATATCCTGGCTGTATTTCTAGGCTGTGATAAGCTTCATGATTTCAGTCCTAAAAAAGTAAGCCGTGCACTAAAACACGCTGGAGTGTTTTAATGAAACTGGAAAGAGGAAAAGAGAACAAAGTGCAGCAATCAAAATGCTTGCAATCAGAAGTGCACTAAGACAGAGGCATGCCTAAGATTTCTCCCTCCCCCTATGAAGGTTTCTCCTTTTTTTGTCAGCATAACTTCAATGTTCTAGTTATTCAGTGTTTTTATTGGTAAAACCTGTAAAATACCAGTATTTTTTTAGCAGTAGCAGCACAAGTACACTCACCAACTCTTCCAGGAAACATCATTCTCAGTGAAAGTGTGATTCTGCCATTTGGCAACTGGTAATTGAGGAGGGGAGATCATGCTGTTTGCCAAGGCCTTTTTGCCTCTCCCTCTCTCCTTTAAAGCTCCCAGGAATGACCCTTTTGATTTCCCCCTGCACACTTTCAACTCTGACCACCTAGGCATCTCACACTACTCACAGCTGTCACACGCAACATCTGGAGTCTGGAACTAGGATGAAGAAATCAGACTCTATAAACCACTTAAACAAATTACAGACTTCGCAAAACTGTCATGAGCTTTTTGAAAACATAATCTCACCCAGTCAGCTAAAACTGCTCCTGTGGCTTCACTCACAACACTTCTGCAGTAATACCACAGGAAGGTGCACAGGGAGGAGGCAGGGGCTGTTGTACAGTTTCAAGAACACACCTTGGTGACTCTACACAGTCTCTGTCACGGCCAGGCAGACAAGACACACAACACGTAGGCAGCTGGAACCGCCCTGCCTGACACCAGCTCCACAATTTTACCAACCTCCCTTCTTCCTCCTTGCCAAGCCTCTCTACAAAGACATTATGTGCCTGTTGCATCTTATGTTCAGACTACGTGACACTATTGCACACAAGGGTGGGGAAAAGCACTGTGCTCAGCACCTGCAACAGCACGAGACTCCAAGAGCAAACCCCATCTCCACTGTACGACAGCTACCCTCGCTTTCTGCCTGCTGCTCTCACCCATGCATGGCAGTCCACCTTATGCTGAAACTTCTCTCAGGATGGGGCAAAAGCTCTGAAGTATGGAGAGAGCAAATGCTTACATTCACATATAACTTCCTCCAACTTTCAATACTTGAAGTTTACTATACCCTTCAAGGAGCAATTTGCAGCTCTTGAGGTCTTCCTTTCCTGAACTTCATGAACTGGTGCTACATTTGCAGTGGAAAGCAGAGCAGTATCAAGAGAAGCCTTATCAAAGAACAGCAGCGTTATAAGACTCATAATTTTGTTACAAGGGAGGAAATGTAAACAGAGAGTAGACTCAGTGAACAAAAAATAAAAAGGGGAGGACAGTAAAGGACAGCAGGCAGACCAAAGCAGGTGACACTCCCTGGCAACACTGTTGATCACTGGGCTGGGAACATAGTCCATAGGCAAGGACTGAGAAGTTCCAGGTAACGAAGGATTTTGCAGTCCTCTTTCATCTACAGACACTAATAACACATCAAAATAACTGTTTCCCTGCACAACATACTCAGTACTGCTTATTTATTTACTTAGCACGGCTACTTACAGTCTTACATCTGAGAGAGGCTGGTTTAGTTATTAACACTGCCTTCACTTTATAAAGCCGCTTGTGTTCATGTAAGAGCAAGAAGTGAGAGCCCACCACGACACCCCAGGGTGTCACTTCCCCTACGCTTTGCCAGCTACTCCCCCTCGCAGCTGTGAATGCAGACACCTACCCTGAGAAAGCAAAGACACAGAAAGCCTCTTGCTTCCCTACATCACTGCCTTTTGTCTAGGGGGCACAGACTCTTTGAGGAGCCATAGACAGACTGGCATGGGCACAGTTAGCTGGAGAAGGCTCTTGGAAAGGGCTGGTGGGGCAGAGAAGGCTTGTCTGACAAGCTGCCAGAGGGAAGAACTGAGCTTCAGATCCTGGAGGTAAACAAGTAAGGGTAGCTCTTTCAAAGAGGGAAGGCACCAGGACTTGCAAAAGAAATACAGGAAATACGTGTGTTCAGAAAACTCAAAGAGAGACTGTTTTTCTCTTCAGGTTACTGCTGTAAATGTGGTCACCCAGCCAGGCTTGCTGGCCACTGGTAGCAGAGAAGCTGTGACTGGGCCATGACTACTGAGAAATCCTCAAGGTCCACCATGTACACCCCAGAAAGTACAACAGCTCCAAGGCAGCAAATCCAACGTGAGCAGGATGTGCTAGACCCTGGAGTGACAGGGTGAGGGCGGACAGTAGAGGTGTAAGGGGGCATTAGGGAGATGGATGTGTGTCGATGCTGGATTTGATGTGCTAGTACTACACACTGCAAAGCAGTGACACTTGACAGAGTCTCACCCGTGGCAGCCCTAGGCTTTGATTAAGCAGCATATGATTTTCAAAAGCATTTGATGTGTTCCTCACTCTGTTTTCATTTATTTCAATCCTGCAGTGGTTTGCATGGGAGCAGGACAAAGCCACACCTGCACAGTGCAGACTCAGTACAGCACCCTTGCCCTTGCTTTCAAGGACATTCCCATCAGGTTCACAAATACTGCTTGAAAATACATTACTGCAAAGAAGCACAGTGACTGGAAAAAAGGGGGTAAAGAATGCAGCGCTATCAAACTTTTTTTTTTAAATTATTTATTAATTTTATCTAATAGGTATTCTGAGAAAAGGAGATCATCTGTACATTCCTTTACAGTGAGTTTATATAGGTAGGCAGTTGTTTCAAAGGTAGGTCAGGTGTTGAAGAGAGCAAGCATTTCTTCACAGATCTTTTCAGCTAGCAAAAATAATTTATTTCTGATAAAAAGCAGTTTCACACAGATCTTTGAGATAAAATCTTATTTCCAATACCATTTAAGGTGGAGTATCAGGCTGTTACAGCATTCTGTAGGATTTGTCACACGCATCCTGAAGACAAGAAAACCCAACTTCCAGCATCAACAGCCACAAAACTATTAAATCTCTCCTAGAAGCTGTGACTCTCAGCCCTATGCATTTAGCTTAATGAAGTCAGCACTTTTGTCCAGCAGAGACAAGTATTCTGATTCCAAAAAGGTTGGGGCATTCAGAAAACTTTTGTCTATCACCTCCAGCTTATTTCCTGCCATCTTCCTTTACCCCCTCATACACACAAAATTACACACCCATTTTATCCTGAACTCACCTTTCAGCTTCAGTGTGGTGTCAAGAAAGGGGACAGTCATTATTGCCACACACCCACTGTTTCTAAATGAAGTCAGTTTTAAATCTCTGTCTTCTAATTTTAAAATTATTCTGAAGCCCAAAACACCAATTCAGACAAAATGGACACACCCTAAAGCAAGCTCATGTTGCTGCAGTCACTAGTGAAGGTGTAATAACCTCATAGAGCTTGGTCAGATTCTGTGAGCAGCCAAAGGAGCAAAAGCGTTGAGTACAAATGAACATACCCGACCCTGCAAGGGGTGGCCAGTTTAATAATCTGACTCTTTTCACAAATAACACTTACAATGGGTGCTGAAACATAAATTTTGTCATACTCCTTTATTATTTTTCCAGTTTGATGTCAGCAGTTGCAGGCCAACACCAAAGGGCTGACTCTACACAGGCCTCTCCTTCCCACAGATCCCTCAGCACGTTCATTTTGAGGCATGTCCTCCCAGCCTTTATCAGGACTGATGCCTTGAACCAGGGCTGTCGTACCTCTCTATTACATTTTTTACAGGACACAGCTCTGCTTTCGGGATGCAGAGAAAATGGGGTGAATACAAAGCAGGACTCCCACAGACCACAGCACTTGGGAAGTGCTGCAGTAGCTGTGTGCTGAGCCTCAGCTTCGTGCCCAAACCATGGGATGAAACTGTCCCAGATACTTTATGAAAAGCCTGCTCAGTGGAACCTCCTGGAGTTGCTGGTGTTTAAGCTCTTATTTTGGACTGCTTCAGTCATGCAAGGAGGAGAGAGGCAGGGAGAACTAAGAATTCTCTGGCCACTGTTCATCCCACCAAGTGGCTCTCAACTTTCTGTACTCGGTGTCACAGCTCCTCGTCTGCAACCTGCTCCCAATAAACACAAGCTCTGTCACCTCTCCTCTAGAACAAGCAGGGCCTCCTGGCTGACTTCTCACCCACCAGGAAGAAACTAAAAGAGGAAGATTCACACAGACTGTCCTTCCAAGCAGGTCGCACATCTGAATTCTCAGCTGTTACAGGGTTTATGATTCACAGGCATTTGCAGTGAGCACCGAGATCTCTGGTTGCTGTAACCCTGTGCAGAAGCTCAGGACAAGTGGACTTATGTTTGAAAAGAAAGGTCAGAGAAATCCAGAGGATCTGGATCTTGTAGTGTTTTTTTCTTGGTTTGGTGGTGTTTTTTCCTGGTTTTTGAAAGAAAATGAACTTAATTATGATATTTCTATCCTGCAGTTATGAGTAGATAGATTCCACAATGCACAAGGAAACCCTGCTCCCCTGCACATTAGCAACTAGACAGAAGAAAACTGGTCCACTGTATGTTACCAGATGAAAGGTCTGAGGCAAATTCGGCATGAGACATTTTTCTGTAAATGTCTTGAAACACTAATTACCAAAGCCCAGGTTTTCTCGCTAACAGAAGTCAAATGAAGTCCAAATTATGTGAAGACAACAAATCTCTAGACCTGAAAACAAGTCCCTCATCTCAGACTCAAGCATGTTTTTAAAGCTTTACGAACTGCTAATACCAGCTCATTGCTTTACACTCCTCTATAACTCAGCCCACGGTCAAGGTGAGAACTCTGGAACAGCATCTACCCTTCCACATTCTTGCCAAGTTGATTGTAGAGACTGTTTCAGGGAGATAAAAGAGAGGGGTGGGGTGGGGAGAAAAGGTGAGGAAAAGCAACTATTTAAATATTAACAAAGCCAGATATCCATCCCTAAGAGGGAAGGACTCCTCAAGTAAGCAGCTTGCTAATCACCACAATTCGAAGAAACAATGAATTTGTAACAATGAAACAATGAATTTACTAATGAATTGGTAAATAGCCTGTAGAGCTCACAGGAGTAGCACATCTGGTATTACTATGGTATTGTCAAAAGTAGGGAGTCAAACAATCACAGACTGTTAGCTTTTAGTCAAAAGGAACGTTCTTTTAGTTAGGATAAACTTCTTAGACATCTTAAATATTAATTTTTCCACCACAATGTAAAATCCAAGGAAAGGGCACTTCCAGAAAATAATAATATAATGGCCAGTCTTCGCGAGCGAAGATCCGGGGAAGGTCTTTCCACCTTCCAGCCTGCGCATTGGATTTTTTAGGTGAGACACAGTGTGCGCGGAACTGAGCCCACCCTTTAATCCTAAGGTTCATCTGCCAGGGCCAAGCGAGCTTGGACGGTGGCAGTGAGGTCCTCAGGACGTAGGTGGGTTGCCTTTAAGGGCTAACGAGCCCCACCTGCCCGGGAGTGGCCCTGACCGGGAATCGAACCCGGGCCTCGGCGGTGACAGCGCCGCGCCCTTACCACTAGACCACCAGGGGCTCCGAAAATAAACACCTACTGATTTACATTCTTTCAGTAGAATACAATCCCCCAGTAATTTCTGTTCCCTGAACTGGAGAGGCATAAAAATCACTTTGCCAGATGCTATCCCTGTCTCTGCATTACATTCACAAGGTCAGCTGATGTTACAGTAAATACAGCTTTTTAATTAACAAGTTTTCTTTCATTTCAAAAGGTGCCCTTTAAGGGCTCCTCCAAGAGGAACTGCTGAAACAAAAGTTTTTGACATTTTTGTGAGTAGCATGAATGAGAAGCAAAATTAAACCCTATTACAGGATCCATGTGCAAATGGACAGCAGAAGAAGAGAAAAAACCTATTCAGAATATGTAGTAAGGGAAGAAAGAGATGCAAAGTTTTCAAAAGCACTCACTGCATATATAATAACTCTTCTCCCACTTTAAGTCACTAGTAAAACTTGCAAGCCGTGGGAGGAGAACAGGGTTGGATCCATGTTCATTGCACTGTAAAGTCCGAGAATTCTCTTCACAAGCCAGCATCATGATGGAAAATAACCATCTCTAAGCAACATGACCATATATTCTGAAAATACTAATTGAAGCCTTTAGCATTCTGGCAGCATAAGTCTTATGTACAGACACAAAAAGTGTAAGAAACAAAAGAGAGTTTCCTCTTATGAGCACAGACTTAGGCAGCAGGAAGGAGATCACTCTGCTCCTATGAAGTCTTAGAGCCTTCAAAAGGTTCAAGACCCCCTGCATATTTTCCTGTCTTAGTGTTACTCTCAAACACAACCAAGACACTGCAGGCCATGGTAAACATTTCTGAAGTCCAGAGGGCTCCAGGGGCTGCCTGAAGGGGACAGTCAGTACTATGTCACAGCTTCTGGAATCAGGAGACATGGCTCACTTCCAGAGCTGGACAGAGGTCACCCACTTCTAGCTGCCCTCACAGGCTTGGCAGAAGCAAGCCACAGGGTAGAAAAAACAAGAGACCTCAGACCATGTTACTCTGTCCAGCAGAGGCTGGAGAGATGTAGCTGCAAGATTCCCAATTCCAGGTATTTCTCCCATTCTCTACTTCAGACAGTATTCTCTATAATTTGCAGCTGCTCAGGACTTTATGTTCCACACATATATCTTCACTACCTATTAGACATGGCTTCATTCACAGGTCCACAAAAACAGAAAATATGATCTTTGACAAGCCTCCTACACAGAAGGTGTAAGGTTGTCTTTATCACATGCAGGGAAAGCGGGGGTGAAAGAGGACGGCTTGATTCTTCTTGTTCCTGTTTGCAGAAGAAAACTAAGAAATTCAGTTCCCAATGCTGGAAGACAAACAGACCCACACACAGCAATATCTGGGATGGGACTCTCCCCAAGTTTACTGTCACCATAAAGATTGCTGTGACTGTTCACCATGAACAGCCTCTAAAGAGAAGCTGTTCCTTGTTTTACAGCACATCCCTCCCAACTGTCCCAGCCAGCAGAAATCCCACTGCAGGCACAGTCAGAAGTGCTGTGTTGGTAGAGATACATGATTTCTCAAGAGCGGCCACAGGCCCCTCAGAGAGTAGCACTGCACAACCTTTATCAGAATAAATGAAACCTGTAAGATAACTGCAAGTTGGTGTGACATCTTGGTGACAGACCCTTTATTTAAAGGGCAGAAGAAGGGCACTTGGGATCAAACACAGGGAACTTCTTATTTCTATTTCAAAATCTCAGACTGCCCCTTTTCTACAAGCCTAGCTGAAGGCAGGATAGAGGTCTACACTTCAGCATTCAAGAATTGGTGAGATCCATTTCATGGATCCATTTACGATTCTGACCTTCTGCTTGCTGTGAATCTTTCATTTTCAACATCATCTTATGCTTGCTTTATTTTATGGGTAAAACAGTAGGTAGGCTAGTTGGGTGGTTTGCAGGAGGAAGTATCCTCACCGTTTTGAGTTGAATATTCACTAGGCTTGTCTTCCTTTCACTAAGCACCTCATTTATTCCAGGGCCTAAATTTACCAATCCTCAGTAGATAAAGTGTGTTGAGCACAGAGAGGACTTAGCCAGTCCTGATAATCAAGACCTCTTTCAGTAATTGCCTAGAATCCACTTATTAGAAAAGCAAGAGAGGCCAGACTCAAGGTCACCTCCTCTAAACCAGCCCACCTTGGTCATGCAGCATCCAACACCTACCACCCCATTTTGAGAAAGAGATAAAAGACATTGACAGAGAAAACGAGCAATGGAATCAGTCAAGTCAGATTTGCACATACTACATGGAGAATTGTGGCTATTTTGTAGACATCTTATCTCTCTGTCGTGCAATAACAGGTTATGCCACAGAAGCTCCAAGCCCTACAGAGGGCAGTCTGCAATTTGAGGAATTTTTGTTCTAATTACCCACAGCAGGATTTTTATTATATTATGGAAACAGAAATACCTGTATCTTTACCACACGCCAAAAACAAGAAGTTAATGGAAAGTAAACTGGAAGGTCAACATTCAAAAGAGTCCACGAGAAAGGTTTCAGGGTTTCTTCAAATAACAATTCACAATTATATCACTCCTCCACCCTGGGAAGGAGAAGCAGTATCTGCCTCGGGTTCTGCACTCATGGGTTCTGCCCATTGGAACACAACAAAGAAAATGCAAGGTGAGTCTGGGGAACACAATGCTACAATGACCTTGTTCCACGTTAAGAAAGCATGAAGGGGTGAAGGCACAAGTTGACAAGAGATTCCAAGAGGGGAAGACAAAATTTACAAACCCTCTTGGTCAAAACCAAGTTTGTTCTACACAACTATATTCAATACAGATCCACTTGTACTCTTTGACATACATGAGAAAATTCCCAGAAATAACTGAACAAGAGTAAGCATAAGGATGCAGTGCAATTGGAAAGACAGAAGCAGAAGACGCTCGTGACTCAAGGCCCTCTCTTTTTTTGTGAAAAGGAACCATAACGCCAAATAACAAAATCTGCCCTGAGACCATCTGCTCTTGCCTCTATTTTGATGCATTTCCCAGACAAAGTGAGCAGACCTGTCTCCTCACCCATGCTGCTCAGCTTTAGCTCTCCAGAGCCAGCTAGTATTATTCAAAATCATTACGGTGTTACGTGACATGATTATCAGCTCTGTGAGCTGCTCCAGCTCTAGAGCAATCAGTACAAAGCAGCTTCCATAATCTTCTCAGCCCACCGGCCTCAAGACAGTTTGAAGAGCATATAAAAAGCAGACTTACCTGGCTTGCTTCCTTCACAGTCATGCCCCAGTTGACCTTTGGTGTTCAAGCCACAGGTATACACCTCCCCATCTTCCAACAGGAACACAGAGTGATTTCCTCCGCATGCCACCTCCTTGACATTTCTGTCATGAATGAATCCATACACCTGTGGTTCAGGAATGATGACCTGGAGGTTACTACCTATCCCAGGTTGTCCAAAAGACGAGTAGCCCCAGCATAGCATTTTCTCTCTTTTCAGCAAGTCATGTATCCTTCCTGGGCAAGAGAAACAGGGAAATGAGTGTGAATGAAGCAAGTACTCCTCAACTGATCCTACAGAGATCCTGCTGCTCATGGCAGGAGGTGGAAAAAACAGAAAAGGCATTTCCTGCATGACTGTCAGGTTTGCAAACTGCCAGTAAAGCATTACACAGACAAAGAGGAATCAAGACAGCTCAGCTCTAATACTGAATCAGCACCTTCATGCCCTGGCCATCTTCAAGGCAGCAGAAGTGTTCTGAAGCCCAGCAGACTGAGCTTTTACTTCAGAAAAATGACTCTGCTTCAAAACCCAAATATCAAATGACTTCCCAAACCAACCGTAACGCTTTTTAGACTAACAGGTCCAAATCCGAACTTTCAGAATTATAGCGTCATATTTTCAATCACTTCTAAAGAAATCTTTAAAAATTATCTTAAAGGTGGTCAGACTAGTCCTGAACAGACTGACACAGTATATGTGGTGTACTGGTCAACACAGGACCGTGTTATTTCTGATAAACCAAATTTAAGAAGTACTTTGCTCAAGTAAACACATTCTTGCAAGCCGAATTTGTGCATGTATACATACACACCCCTAAACTGCAGCAAGGCTTTCCCAAGAAGCAGGACACTTACAGGAGTTCAAATGGAGCAGCACACTGACAGCTTGGCCCTGACAGCAATGGACAGGTAACACTGATGCAGCTTGCCAGGAGTCAGGTGTTATCTCTTGCACTGTGCTCAGTGAAAGTCAGGGATTTCAGAGTGCGGTAACACGGGAAGGGAAAAAATATAGTAATAGAAAAGGTCCAAGGAATTACTCAGAGTGAATTTAATAATGACAAGAGGATGCTAATGCATAAGAGCTGGGGGGAGGGAAACAGCATTCCAGAAAAAGCACGTGAAAGATTTTAGTAACACTCCCTTGCCACTCCTAATCTCAATAGTTTTGGGTTATTTGTAAGCATACTATATTAATAAGACACTGAGAACTCCTCTGATTGAGCCAGAAACTAATTAATTTTTTTTTTTGCAAAGGGAAGAAGAAAGAAGATTAGAAAATGAAATACCTGAGACATCAAGTCTTATGACACACCATGCAAAATTTTAAGTTAAGGCAATGTACAGTATCAGCAGCATTTCCTATCTTAGCATAGGACAGAAAACCAAAAGGTAACCCTTGAAACACCAAAGATTCCTTCTCCCACTCTGAGCAGACAGGAAACACGCATTCAGTTTGTTTCCAAAACCTGGTGCTAATTCAAGCTCTAGGTATTAGCAATAAAGCCTTTCCTAATATAAGCCCTAAGTAACTGGTGTTCATCTCTTACCACACTACCCTTCCTTGTCAGCAGACAGTAACTTCCCCTGAGGCAGGACTAAGCTGGAAGCAGGAGGGAGAGGTCTGGATTTTCCAGTTACTACTTCATAAGTGGTGCAATTTCCTACCACAAACCGTTTACTTGGATCTCCTATTAGGTGCTTTAAATGGTGCTGTGAACCCCGTTTATCGCTACCAGCCCTTGCTCCTCTATAGCGTAATTCAGTTCATTCACACCCTCATGTGTGCTTATCGCTGGCCAGCTCCAAGGCACCAAGAGGAAAAAGCAGGATGCTACAAAGCCCTGCCTGGTTAAATCAGTCATGGTGTACACTCTGCATTTGGTTGCCCTCAGCACAAAACCCTGATGAAAGATACCCTCTGCACTGGCTATGCTAAGAATAGGAATGCCGTGGGACACAAGAAAATTGAAGCGTGTACACGTGCTTTAAATGGCACAACTTCTACATTTATAGCCAACTTCATGTTCTATCACAACAAAACAAAACAAAAAAAGCAAACCAAAAATGCATGATCAATACCCTGAAGGTGGTAGGGAATGATTTCAAAACTGACACCTGAAACAGCAGAAATCTGGGACTGCCATTTCCCTCAGCCTGGGGAATTGCCTTATTATGAAGATATAAAAAAGATATAAGCAGAACAATAACAGCAATCCTGAAGATCCAAAGGTCAAATTCCCTGCTAGGATAAATGGATACTGCCTCTGAGTTGAAAAGATTTCACTAGTATACAACATTAACTACAATGACATTGTACAACATGAGCTAAATATTAATTTGGGATACCTTCTGAAAGGGTTCCTCAACGGTCTGCTCCCTATAGACTAGTCGTCTTCCCCAGTGCTAGTTTCATTTAAAAATGCTAAAAATACTTTAATTGCTTTTCTTATGTTCATATTCCACACAAGAACTTGCTGCTAATGGGCACGGGGATGTGACGTGATTGGTAAGAGATGTTTTTCCTCCAGCTAAGACACTATTCAAAACAGGAAGAGTTCAAACTCCCAGTAATCCATACAAATGCTGGGGTGATATTTCAGAGTTCAACCCTCATTCATGCGGCCACATTTTCTGAAGCCCCTCAAGTTTAACAATCCCTATGGCAGACACAGAAAATCTAGTCTTCATTAGATTTTTTTTGTTAGTTTTTTTAAATCATCTCTATCGAATTTCACCCCCCCCATCCTCCAAACATTCTACCGATAAATCCCTGTGCAGCTCAGTTTCATGGGGAGCACTTTCCACTGGAGAGCAAAAACCAACATAGCCATTTTCCATTTGAGTGTGCAATGGCCTAGTGAATTTCCTTATGTTGAAGACATAGCACATTTTTAAAACCACAACTTTAAGACAGGGTTTTTTTTCTCTGTCCCAAAAAAGCTGCTGCAGGTCTAAATACATTCTGTGCTCAAGTAAGAACTGTGTCCTGAAACACGATGAGGCTTTAAACGACAATTTCACACTCTGGTGAAATTGATTTCCAATCTGGTTAAGGCAGTTACTCTTCTCTGACAGTAGCAGAGGAAGTAAAAATCCATGTTACAGTGCAAACTACCTCTACAAGCTGCATACCTTTCTTATACTAAAACAATTACATTAAAGAGTTTCTGGTGTAGGCAAGCACTAACAGACACGCATCTGCACATACACATATATATATATATATAAAAATATAGATATGATTTATATTCACTTATCTGAAATTTTAAAAGTGGTTAATATTCCTAGCTCAATACTCCTTAAAAAACCTGAATTTTTATCTTCTGAGGACAAACCCCTAGGGGAGATGTTTTTCTGAAATGCATCAGTTAGGGCATTAAAGTTCCCACTTCCTTTCAAAAACTGGATTGCAAGAACTGCAGTACTCAACCACATCACCTATTTCTGTTCTTCACAGATCACAACACAACCAGCTTGATATTCGTGTTTCAGAAATAAGATGCAATGCAGTAAAGCCGGTCCTTTGCAGAGAATCCCCATATATAACAAACATTTAAAAAAAAGAAAAGGGAGGGGGGAAGGCATAAGGCCACATTCTCAAAGCCTGACATTCCAAGAATAATCCACCATCAAAACAGTGAAGGATGTACACAGCACAGCTAGGAAAACCTCACACTGTGAGGAATATTTTGAGGAAATCTACTGTGGGTGGAAGACCCACCCTCTGCTATAATAAGGCTCAGCTGACATACTAAGTATATATCTTTTGGTGAAAAAGCCACCCCCCTGGTTTGGTGAAATAATAATGCTGCATGTACAATCATGACAGGATGTGTTTTATTTTGCTTTCTTTTTTTTTCCCCCTTCTCTCTTTTCAATAGCTCTTATGCTATATACAGTCTCTTCACACAATCACACAAGCATATTTTAAAGCCACTTCTACTCTGCGCCGTTTCTGGGAAAGTCAGCTAAGTAAATACCGTGATTGCAACAAGCAACACTCAGGGCTGAATGCTCTCTAAACAAAGAGATCTGCCAACTGGCAGGGCATGAATAAACAAGTTTTTCCTTCCCTCTTGTTTGTGAGATTTCAGCTAGTAAATGTGCTCCTTCTATCAGCGTTGCTCAACAATGACGGAATTTACTGCTTCTTTCTGCCACTAAGGGTCCAAGCCCACTTTCTTCTTCCTTCTGCCTCCGTTTTAGTCCCACCAAAAGTCCAGCGCAAACTAGGCTATAGAGCATACAGAGAACACAAGGTGTATCAGCAAATGAGTTAAAGAAGGAACGGAGCGTTTCCATTGCACAACCACGCGCCCTCAAGCTGGATGTGCCCCCCCCCCCCAAAAAAAAAAAAAAAAATTAAAAGCATATACCTACAATCAAACAAGACACCCCCTGCCACCCATCACCTCCATTTTGCAATCCCAGTAAAAAAAAAAAAAAAAAAAAAAAAAAAAAGAAAACCACCCCGAACACGGGCTTCTCGGCTTCCGTGCTGCTGCCGGCGCTGCTTCCCACGCCCCGGCCGCCGCTCCCCGCGGACACACACACATACAGCGATCCCGGACCGCCAGCAGCGGCCTCGGACACCCCTCAGCAGCGGAGCCCTGCCCGCCCCGCACCCAGGGGATGCAGCAGCAGCAGCAGCAGCGGCCGCCCCCGGCTCCCCGCACCGGCCCGCGGAGGCGCCGCCCGGGGACGCGACTCCTGCGCCGGGGAGGGCGGCGGGCACAGACAGGGGGCTCCGCCGCGCCCCAGCCCCGGCTCCGGCTCTGGCTCCGGCTCCCCCGAGCACCCTGTCGGCCGCGGGTCCGGGCTGTCCCTTCCCGGCACTCACCCGCCGCCGGCCCCGCCGCTGCCGCCGCGGCGACGAGCAAGGGAAGTCCGGCCCCGCCGCCGCCGGGAGTGACGCGCCGAGCGGCCAATGCGCAGGGCGGGCTCGGCCCCGCCGGGCGCAGGGAGGGCCGGGAATCTCCTCTCCCCGGAGCCGGAGGGCTGCTCGGGGTCAGAGCGAGCGCCTGGCGGCCGCCCGGCCTGCCCGCCGGTGGTGGAATGCCGCGGGAGTGATGCTGCGGGCACGGGCACCGGGAGCTTTGAGCCCTGCTGGGTGAGCAGATCAGCAGCCGCCCTAAAGACAGCGGGAATCAGCGGGCAAAGTTTATAGAACGTTCTAGAATTTAAGCTGATGTAATTGAAGGGTTTCTCAGGGGACAGCAGGCTTGCCACTGTTTGAAGATGTGTTAAGGATGAAATATTACTTTTTGATGGCGATAAGTCAGTTCCTTTCCCCTTAGCCTGTTTTTATATCGTGCATTTTGTGTGGCCTCCAGGCACCTGTCAGGCTCATTTGGTTAGGAATGCATACGTTTTATACAAAGTTTCAACCTCAGGAAAAGGTTTGTTGTCAAAGTATATATCTCTGTTGTGAGAAGCGGGGGTAGGAGGGGGTGAAGGCCAATGACCAAGCAATTATGTAACTCCTGAGTATTCATTTTCTGGGTTTAATGCCATCCATTAGAAAAAGGTTGTGTGCCCCACAAGAGCAGCGCACAAGCTGGATCCCATTCAGACCACCAAAATGACAGTCAATATCTGAGCAAACCTCAGCCAGATCTTTGCAAGGGCTCAGGATGGGGAGGGGAGGTCCCTCAAGCAAGGCCAGTGCCCACAGTATTCATCACCCTTATACTACATTTCTGGCAGTTTGCAGTGTTTGTGCACTTGTCATGCTATGAGGCACGTATCAGGCAAAAACATCACCTGTATTTGCATGGATCATGCGTGTTTAGCATAAAAAAGAGCCACTCTAGTGTAAAATTACACCTGTGATGTAACAAGTTTGACTTAAGCAGTGTTACAAGTAGCTTCTAGAATAACTAAAAGCATAGATAAAGGAAAAATATTTTCTGTGTTTGCTTTTGTTTCTGATTTGTTTATTTCATCATCTGGAGACCTTTGCAAAATAGTCAGCATTTCCCTTTACACTCGGTTTCCTCTGTTTCTGACTGAGCGATCAAGGAGGGAAAGGTACACAAAGAAAAAAAAAGTGAAAAGGAAAAGAAAAATAAGTAGATGATGGAGCAAAACCTGCAATTTGTACAAGGGAGCCAGGAATCTCTTGTTGAAACCAATCTCTTGTAGAAACCATTTTAGCTTTATGGAGAACTTTCAAGGCTGCTCGTTCATAAATTGATATGATTTTAAATAAAGACACTGAAATAGACCCTCTCCAGTGGTGTCCCTGCACTCTGCTGTGCACACCTCCCTCTGGAGCCTGCTGCTGCCACTTCAGCCTCTTCTTCCCAAGAGCCCAGGCTTCCTTGCACCATGGGTCTTCCTCACCTGGGCTCAGACAGGCTGGATCAGGCTGGAGTTAAGGGCTAAGGGCTGCCCTAGGCGGGCCCATGGTGAGGCTGGATCTTTGCCAGAAGAACGTGTAGCTCACCCTTCCCTTCATGGGTTAGGTCATCCAGAGACCAGGTATCTGAAGATATCCAGAGATGACAAAATCTGCAGTTCATCCTTATTTCCAAAGCACCTCTCTCATCCCCCAAGCAGCTAAATAGCAGTCCATGATCCAGAAGCACATGGGCAAGCATTTGCTGAGATCTCCTGACTGTTGTGGTAATACAGGTTCATTAGAGTTACCTCCACAAAGGGAGACAAGGTAGCAGCTTCCACCTGCCCTGCAAACTCTGTTCCAGTAGGTGTTTTCCTTCAGAGCCCTTCACTAGGAGCCCTTCATAGCTCTCTGCCCCCATGGGCCATGGCACACGCTTTCTAAAAGGGCTGGGCAGAGGCAGTGATGCTTTATGCCTGGTCAGCCCTGCCTATTGTCAGGCATCTCACCAACTTGTCAGCCTGAGGAGGGCACAAAAGCCAACACAGAGCACACCTCCACAGGGAAACTGCCCCATGGGTCACAAGTCTATGCTCCAGGCACCTGAGCCAGAAAACTTTTGTGAGTAGCAGAAGTCCATCTTTGTGCCCATTGATATCTCTGTGTTGATGTGAAAGCAATGAACTCTTCTGCATTCTTTCATTTTTGGCCCTTAGGGAAGAGCTCTTCAGAGGGGCTCAGCTAGGGGTTTGCCATGTAAAGCAATGTCCCACTGCCTCCCATGGAAGCAGTGTTTCTGTGTGGTGTCCTCTCTGCAGTGAATTGATCATGAACGTCACCCCTCACACACTTCACCAGGGTTCCTTAATTTCTCATGGCTTACAAGCCACGAGAAGTGCTTAGGATGGATCTGGTTGCCCCAGATCTACCCTGGTTACATCAGCAGCTCTGCCAGGCTCTTGCACTTCTCTACAGGTGATGGTCAGATAAGACAAGTGGCCTAAAAAAGATTCCTGCTGCAGGTTCAATGTACTTTAGCTGCCTGTATGAAGCCTTTTAAACTCACAGCTGAATGTGATGCTCACTCATGTTATATTGTCCTGCATGGTTTATAATGGGCACTGCTTGAGAAAATGTAAACACAACTCAGTGTCCAAATTAATTTCAGAAAATCAGAGAGGAATGCTCTACTCTGAAGGTCTTTATATATATATATATATAAAAGCAGGGCTTATTTGAGGACAGATTAAAAATAGCCTTGAAAGTTACTCTGGGCCTTAATCTCCCATGTGATGTTGCATCATACGTGATGAGAAGGAAATTCCTTCAGGCTCCAAATAAACCTATTATCATTTAATCTCTAATGGGTTATTTTGAAACCCAAAGAGGATACATCTTCTATGCACTTGCACAGCACAGAAGATCACTCTCGGTTTCCAAGCCCTACCAGAGGCTTAGAAGACTATAAAAAGGGAAACAAGCAGTCGGAGCAGGCTTATGAACAGCAGGCTGAGCTGCCAAAACAGAAACCCGTCATGGCGTGGCAACATCAGCCGGGCGCGGGATGGGGACAACAGCTTGGGTTTCTGCCACTTCCCTCTTTCCACAAAAATACACCTGCAGCAGGGTGGTGCTTTTCCCAGAGGATGTAAGCATCCCTGTGATGTCATGTTTGCCCCAGGTGGGTGAGGAGGACAGGGGTTAGGTCTAAGTGGGCCATGTCCTCTCATTTCCCTTGGCTGACAGCTGGCATCTTCCAAGGTGCTAAATCCCCTCTTGTTACCACTGCCATGCCACCTACTTTCCTGTACCACCCTGGTGCTTGAGGTGAGTGCTTGATGTTTTTCTTTACTAATTACTATACTATAACTTAAAAGGAAGCTTTCTTTTTTTTTTTTGTATGTAACAATGTCCATTATACTGAGCTGGAAATTCATAAATAATGCCCCAGTCTTTCCTAGGAAACATTTACTTTTCTAAAGGAAAGAAAAAGCATTAACAGTCACTTTTTGTCACAAAACAAAAAGGTTTATGTCATTTACTGACATTTTACCCTGGTCCAAGAGGCTGTGTGTACATGTGATACCCAACACAAGGTCAAGACAGAACAGAAAATAAAAACCGCTGTTGACTTCTCACTTTCAATTTTTACATTCATCTAAAGCACATTCTGCATGAAACAGGAAAGACTGACTTGTTCATCATATACAATGCATCTCTTTGAAATACACTTACATCAGCCTTTGACTCCTATTGTGAATGGCTTCCCAAGATCAAGGAGGACAGAAAACACAGATATGCTGCCAGGCATAGGCAGATGCATAATGACAGAAGCGCACAACCACAGGGGTGAAAATTTAATCAATTGTCATTTAATTCAACACAGTAAAAATCATCTTTACATATGGCCCCTGATACATTTAACAGACCAAAGTGAAGACTGCTGAAAAATCATGATTGTTGTTTGTTTCTCTACAAAGCAAAATAAACAGAAAACACACATCCTGCCTGACACTGTCAATATCCTGCCAATGCTCTGAACTGTTTTGACAATGAGATTCCAGAAGCCCTGCAAGCCTCATGTCCACTAGGCTCTGTAGACAGAGCTGTTCTGCAAGCCTAAAATTTTACGATTTAATTGCAAAACATCTCCTTAGAAGATCTAAAGAAATATGACAAATATCACAGTTACCACACTAAATAATAAAAAGTCCATTAATGCTTCACAAATACAACTTTTGGAAAAGTCTACGAATGATCAAATCCTCATCCTGAGCATTTCCCTCAGATAAGTCAAAGGCCATATCCAGGTGAGCAGACTTCTTCAATTCACAGTTTGCAGGAACATGTCTCCTTCCTGTCAGTTGGTCCCCAAGAGAATTCTTAACTAACACAGATGAAAACCTTACCCTAGCTTGCCCTTGCGAGGATGACTGCTCAGTATATCCTGTGTGTGTGCTTGGTAATGTACAAATTATTGTACATTGCTGCTGTGAGCTCACCGAGTGAACAAGACCAGCACAGTGCAGACCATGTCTGCACAAATATTTAAATAGACTTGCTTATCAGCTTGGTTCTTAGAAGTGTTTCAAATAGGATTCTTCTTTCCTAACTTTACAATCTAACCATGAGGTATCTGGTCCAAGATCATTTTTATAATCAGTATAAAATCTCAGCAAATAACACACCCTCAAGTGTTTATAAAGTGCATTAAAAATAAAGTAGGGTAGAAACCAGTAAATCTGAGTTATTAAGAGAAAAATATAACAAGTGAAACAAAGATTTTTTTGCTTATTTTTGCTTTGAAGTGCTTCTGACCAAGAGTTAGTCATAGCCAAAACCTTCATTATGTTCTATGGCATAAAGCAACTTTTCCTTGAGTATGCTTTTACTACTGTATCTGGGGAGAAAAAAAACAAGGGAGCAGGTATTGGCAGAGGGATAGAGCTCATCTGGATTATTTGCTAGAGCATCTACAATAACAAATCCAAAACATTCCAATCGATAGCCAGGGATTCGATCAGATCCTGACAAAAAACCTGAAGGAATGAGAAATAAAATAAGCAAGAAAAAGTAAGCAAATTAAAAAATAAACCAAGATAATGTTAATTGAAAATCATGAAAATAATTAATGTAATGAAAATCATGAAGGGAAATTAGTGTAAACATATGGCTATTTTCATATGCTAATTATTTTGCTTTGTTGAATTTGTACCTAAATACAATAAAGTCTCTTACTAATTAATAATAATTATGAGCTGTCTTTTACTTTATAATTTAGACTTTGTGGATGAGGATGACCAGGCTAGGTCTGACCTTCTACATTTAAAAACAATGAGCTAGCTTTGGCAATCCTTTGAGAAAGGTAAACTGCTTACATCAGTATAGTCTGCTCACACAAACTGAGGCCTCTGACCAACAAGACAACCACAAAAGCAAGGGATAAAGTAATTGCAAGGTTCAAGGGGGTCAGGTGCACTCAGGCAAGCCTTCGTGGTTTTCACTAGAAAATGTGGCAGCAGAAAATGTGTTGTGAGGGAGAAAAAAGAACTATGAAAAGTTTAAAATTAGTGATACATTACCAAGGAACATTTTCTTTTTTTCTTCTGGAAGTTCATGAAACACATTCCAAAAATCTTGGATGGTTTTATCTGACTTGTTATACATCCTGTATACCACATTCTGTCAAAAACACAAAAATAAAACAGGCCAGCTAATCCTCAATATTTCCATTTATATTTAAAGCAACAACATTTTATCTGATAAATTTTATAATCCTGTTCATGGATGTTCAAATCCTCTTAACCTCCAGAATCTGCTCATTCATTTGTTTTTTCAAAGATTCTTATGACAATCCTTGAGCTACAGCTCGATACTTAGTCCCCTTTATTCTTATACCTGATGTAGACTAGAAACAGAACAATGACACAAGTCAAAAAAAGAGAAAGTCCCTTGAGCTTCTGTCCATCTGTTCATGACCTATGCAATCAATGAAAGAACAGGTCAGAAGTAGCTTATGCTTCGCAGATACAGCAGAAGGACACTGTGCTTGTATACAATACCTTTTCCAAGAGATGCCAGTCAACTGCTGTGTGTCCCTGGAGAACAACCTGGAGCTCTGCAGGGAGAAACATCTTCCAATTTCTAGCTGGGCAGCCTCTTAAAAACCCACGCATAAAGTCCTGAAATGGCTTCTGCACTGATTCATTGAACACATAATTCACGTACAAGTCAACATATTCTTTCCTGGAAAAAATATCAAATGAGCAATACGGTAGGTGCTTTTGTAAAAGGAGAATTATAGAGAACTTTATGCCTTATTCCTTTATTCTGTACAACCCACTGAACTGTAAAGACTCAGTCTACTGAGATCAGTCATCACTGGCAATTATTTATTCACTGAATAAGCTGGGAGGATTTTCACAAATAAAAGAGAACAGTGGCCAACATGCATTCATTTTGGTAATACTCATTGTACTTCATGTGAACACTCTAATGAAATCCTGTCAAATTATTATAAAAATGGAACCTAGCAGACCTAAATGGTGTAAATTCAACAAAACTCCTACTGAATGCCCAAGAATTTCCCTGAATCAAAATAAAAAAATCAAAATAAATATTTGCATAGCTGCTAATCAGTAGTTTCACTCTTCTCTCTACTTGTGATGGGGATTTGTGTAGTGACATTGTACTTGCAGAATCAACTCAATGTAAATGCTATACCTCAAGCTTCCTAAACAGTCCTCTTGTGCATCCCTATGAGTCCTCAGATCATCTGCATAATTCAGGATACAGAATTTTTCTCTGTCCTCTGTGCCGAGGTTAATATTGACACAAAGCCTTATTGACCTGATTGCTCCTTCTCTTTTATATACAAGATACATTCCATAGACATAACTATGCAGAAAACATTTTGCTCTAAAAAAAAACCCTTATGGAGGTGTACCTATAGCTAGATTTGCCAGACAAATCATCTGTATTTCACTGAAAATACTGTTCAAGGGTATTTATACATTTGTTAGGAATTTTCCTGATATACGCAGATGCCAGGATGTCCAAGGATCTCCTTCTCATCTGCTGCTTGCACAAACCACCAGTGTCTAGCACATGTGCAGCAAATACAGCAGGGACCAAAAGTGTACAAAGACCAAGACCAATGGCATAATACTGAAGTCAGTATTTTCTAAGAGTATATGGGGATGGCTTATAGACATGTTATTTCATACAATTGTAACCAGATAACAGGATAAGAAATGTAAAAATAAAACTGACCTGTTATCCTTAGTGACAGGAATGTTGGTACCGTTTTTTTTAAGTTCAACGACATCCATAGAATCTCCTTCTTCCATTATCTACACAAATAATTAAAAAAGTTGGCTGCTATATCTATTATATATGACAGATATACATGTGCCACACCTATCCTTCTTCCTGCAGGGCCTGACATAGCACTTTTACTAGTCTGAGTTTACAGACAAGCTGTGTCATTTGCATTGGGACAGTCTTGCCCGAGTACATATATCGGATGTCTGAATGGCACAGCGGCCTTACCGTGAAGTCTATGTCCATGCTCTCAAGGATGCGATCACATTCTTCATTCAAAATGCCCCAGAGAATCCTGTCAAAAACACAAAGGGGAAAAAAGAGAGAAGAAACATGACCACTCGATGCACTTTCAAATTCTGCTGAAAACCATCCTTTGATAAGCAGTATTTAAACGCATACACATACAAAACACATACACAACACCTATACTCATAGAGAACCATCATATATGGCCCTGAACTTATGTCATGCTGCTGCCATGAGTTGAGGGCAAATGCCTCCAGTAAAAAAAAAGGATTCCAGTCCATCCCCATGCCTTGTGGGGACAACTTTATATAAAGTTCAGTGAGAAGTGGGCTTGGACCGTAGCCTCGCTTCCAGATATTATCTATTAAGTGTGGACCAGTGGGATGATCTGGGAGAAGTGAAGCACCTCTGCAAGTATTGCAGGCAACCTGATGTTTCCGTTCACTTAGGACTCTTTACCACCTCAACACAATCACTGACTCATTGGATACAGTTCTCATCTCCTTAGCTGTTCACAGCACTTGTGTGGAAAGCTGGGCTTCATGGGCCTAAAAGCTTTATGTTGGTGACAGCAGCACCTCTCCTTGCTATGTTTGTCTGAAATCTCCCTTCCCAGTGCATGGAAACCCTGCTCTCAGAATTGGCACAACTGCAAGTGTATGGCAATACTGTGCCTGTGTAAAACAACATCATGGAAATGGATAATTAGTAAATCAGGGAAAAAACCTGGCATTAGTAATTGGGTGCTTAGATCTTTCAAGTTCAAACTAAAGCTCAAAGTGTTTTGAACTACATATTCACAGTGTGGACTTAAGCTCATGTGGAGCAGAAATCTGACCCCTTCTGAGCCATGGGGCTCGGCTTTTTGTTTTGGCAGCGCCAGCCTCTGTTCAAGAGCAACATCTGTGCCCTGGACAAGGACCTCCTTGGAAATCTGTGGCTTTTAGCAGCTCTGCAATGGCAAACATAGATACTGTAGATACCCTGAATTCAGACTCAGGGATCTCCCTGTGCATGGAGACCCAGCCTAAGCTCGGGCCATGCCTGGCTCGTACCGGCCCATGGTTGGGAGCAGCTCCTCGAGGTCCTCCAGGGTGGGGGCCAGGCCCAGCAGCTTTTTGTAGAAAGCCCTGGGGAAGGGAATGGGCACCATGCGCTGGTTAAACAGGGCCATCCCACACAGCGTCCCGATCCGGAAGAAGGTGTCCTTATCCTCACAGCCCGAGGCCTAGTTAGGAACAACCACACCAGAAAGCTGTGACTGCCTTTTCCCATGGGTGGGCTCCCCACCCACTGCCGCGAGGCTGCCTCACCTTGCTCGGGAACCACACGAGTCCGGAGGGGAAGTGGCGGAAGGTGCTGGTGCCGGGCTGGCAGAGGGTCCTGGCAGCAATGGTGAACAGCTCCTGGGACAGCCCACCATCGTCCCATCCCTGCTCGCCCACGAACACCACCTGCAAGGCCCGAGACACCCGTAGACACAGACACCCACGTCGCCCACAAAATCAGATTCGTTACCCAACAAGCCAGTAATTACACAGCCGAGAGAGACACTGATTACTTATTTCAGAGCTGCGCAAACCTGGGTGCTCGGTGGTATTTCACAAATCAAGCACACCCCAGCTGACTTTTCATGCCATCATTTATACACAGAAATCCAGAGTTAGTAACTGTCCAAGTACAGCCCTGCTATTATGATTGGTTAGTAATTCCCATACAAATCACATAACCTCAGGTAACTCCTCCGTACGCTCAGGGGAAGGGTCTTCACCTGGGCAGGGGGCTTTTTGACCGTGGGGTGTGATTTTTTTTTTTTTTTTTTAGTATTATAATGAACATAGTTCAACTATAAGATACATGGAGTATCTTATTGAGTATTCTGCCAAGTTATCCAAAGACATACATCAACATCTTGATTTACGGCATCCCTAAAGCTCGCGGGCTCCCGGATGTCCTTGACTAGGGAATGCCGGCTGCTGCCTGCTCCACCGATCAGGTCTCTTTTTTCTGCCTTCCTTTAGGCTCGAGCGTACGGAAAGAACTTCCATCCAGGAACATCCTGACTCCAGAGGACCGTGTCACATTCCCCATTTTACGGCACCCACAGGCCCGCGGGGCCGCACGGGGCGGGGCCGGGAGCGGCGGCCATGCTGCGGGGCGGCGGGCCAGCGGTGGCGGGGCTGCTGCGGAGGGCGGCGGCAGGCAGCCGGGAACAGCACCGGGAACAGCACCGGGATCGGGATCCAGACCAGGGATCCGGGACCCAGGAGCAGGGCTCTGGCTCGGCGCGGCCGCAGCCGCCGGAGCCGTCTCTGCTGCGCTTCCTGGTGTGTCCGCTCTCCAAGAAGCCGCTGAGGTGAGGGCGGGCCGGGGCAGCCGCGCTCGCTGCCCGCCCTGGGCCCGCTGCAGCCCAGGGCGTGGAGCCAGAGGGGCTCTCCGAGGGCGAACCCAGGTTTTTTCACCCCTCCTTCTGTTTTGTTGGTGGGTTTGTTTTATTACCCACCCCCCACCCCACCCCCACCCCGACTTGCACCCGTCCAGGTACGAAGAAGCTACCAACGAGCTCATCAACGAGGAGCTGGGCATCGCCTACCCCATCATCGACGGCATCCCGAACATGGTCCCGGAGGCTGCCAGGATGACGCGCAAGAAGCCCCCGACCGAGGACTCGGAGCAGCCCTGAGGACCCGCCCGGCACAGCGGGAGCTGGGACTGATGGCCGGGGGAGGGATGCTGCCCTCTCTGCCCACTCTGACTGTGCTCGTTCCCCTCCTGTCCTTGGCAGGCTTGTTTTACTCAGCCAGCGTGGACGAAGCCTTCCCGCAGGGCTGCACCAGCACGAACAGCCTCTGTTTCTACAGTCTCCTCCTTCCTATTACAATACCAGTTTATGTGTTCTTTCACCTTTGGACCTGGATGGGGATTAAGCTTTTTAGGCACAACTAGTGAGATGCTTTTGCTAACCCCTGGGCTTCTCTAAATCAACGCAGCTGGTTTAATCTCATCGGGTATTGCAGTTCATTGGAGAATTCCCTTTGGCACTACGAACTGTCATCATTTTCCTAGTAGTATCTCGAACTGTATGAAGCAGCAGCCCATTGTTACCTACTGCTAAGAGCAGGAGTAATAAGAGCACTAATTCCCTCTGCTGTATCCCTTCAAGAGTGTTGTTGTGCATTTGTAGTGGCACTAATGAAAACGACCTAGGTGGAGATTGTTTTCATGAGAAAGAACTGTACCCTGACTGAAAAAACTGATCTTAAATAATACATTAAATTAAACATGCAGTGATACGAATCTCTCTTTGAGAACTTTGGTTTTGTTTTAACTTGATGTGTGTACTGAAGTATATTTGTCTCACTGTCAGAAGAACATAACCTAAAATAAATTAGGCTGGCATTTAATAACAAAATTTGGGACTTGACATAAATGAAGAAATTTGTTGGATGATACCCATGTCTGTATGTGCAGTGGCTGCTGCGTTTTTTAAAGAATAAGATGGGTAAATGACAACTCTGCAGAACAGATGTACCTGTGCATTTGGGGGTTTTGTTAGAGTGGCCTCCAACATATTCCAGCATCTGCTTAGGAGATGTGTGTCCCAGTACTGTGTGTTAAATATACCTGAGTACACAAGTTTGGTAACCAGGCTGGGTCACTTTCGTTAAAGAGGCATCTCCTGACAGGTTAGAGGAAAAATAATTCCCAACTGAGCCTAGGATTTGTTAGCCAAGTCAACAGCTATAAAAATGCTTTTTAAGTATGTAGAATATCCTTTCCCTTAGCACCATCTCCTACTCAGTAGAGACAGAACAGGAGATACTTCCTCTAAACACTTCAGCCTTCCCTGTTTTCGTTAACAGCAACACTAGAGAATGGGGTGACAGACCACTGTGAGGGTGTCACATGCCAAGTTCTCAGTACTGTCTGAAAAACTTCCTAGCTGGACACAGCTATGAAGGGGACAGGCCAGTGCTACAATAATCTGTTATAAAGGCTTCTTTTTTATGTTTTGCTGCTAAGTGGTTTATATGTGCAACACAAACACATTAATGTCCTCTACCTGCTGAAAAATGCAGAAGTGCAGCACCAAGTTGTAGATACTGCAGACCGTAGTTTCTCTGGATGGGTGACTAATAGTGCAGTCAAATTTATCAGGATGCTGTAAATAATGCTGCCATGTGCAGTGTGAAAGGCAGTGCTTGCACTAGGTGCATTTGAAGGCTGACTTCGCTAAGTGCAGCTGTTTGTCAGAGCTTCTTGCACAGTCGGTGGAGACGAGATCTAGAGGACAGTACAGAGCTGAAGCTTCACTACCTCTGTAAATAAACGCCTCTGATAGCTGGTGAAGTGAGGAAGTGGGAAGGAAAGGTAGCTCTAGCTCTAGGGGGCATTGTGAATCTTCTCCTAAGTGTATGGGAAGGAAAAGCTTTGACAGTTCTTGTTGGCAAGAAGGCTCACTTGGGAAGCACCAGAATTGGGTAGTAGGGCACTGAGGTTGATGGCTCCTGTGACACAGGCGTGGTGCCAGACTTTGTGTTAGTGACTGATAGGGCCCATGGCCCCTGAGCTGAACTCCACTCTGGGCAGGCGCCCTCTTCCCATGTCACACAGCTAGTGGCTTTTTGCAGGGCAGGGCTAGCATTGCGATTCCTGCAGAAAATACAGCTGCCAGAACCTCTGGGTTTGTGTGGAAGCCACAGAATAGAGGCACATGGAGACAGCAGCGCTATGATCAGATTCCCATCTCTCTCGCTGGCACTATCCATCCTTCCCCTTCAAACAGTATCTCCATGAGAGAAATGGCTTTTTGTGGCTATGTTGCTTGCTGCCTGCTAAGGCTGGTTCCTCAGCCACTGGGGTTTTCATGTGCAGCAAACTAGCATGGGGTCTAAAAGTCAGTCTAGCAGTAATAGTACTGGACTTCGACAAGTCTAGTTTCCTGAGCAGTCCTATTACATTACCCCAAAGCAACCTCACAGGAAATAGCACTGCCACTCGGATTTAACTTACACCAACAAAGCTTGATGGCTACCTGGAATAACAGCGTAAGATACTGCCATCCAGATTTACTCTACACCACTTATGGATCATGTATAATAATCTGAAGAACAGTTTGTTCGTTGTATGCTCAGAGAATACTGAAACCCTTCTACCAATACTTCAGTCACACTGAAAATCAAGCAACACTGTAGCAAGATATTTAGAGCTAACAAATAATACAGTTTGGTATCTTACCTTTAAGGTCCTCCTGAATTCCTGGGTTGAGGCACGTTCTAAGTTGTTCCATATGTCTTGCAGAAAGCACTCTCTTCTAACATGAAATTCCCATTTGTCTCCCGTGTAGGTACAGGTTCTCTGAGGATTGAAATAACAGTTGTTTGCAGTGTGTTTATCTCTTCTAACTTGTTACAAAATTGGCCACACCTACCTCAGTAAAGATCTCAGACAGACGGCACTGTTCTGTGAACAGAACCTGGCATTCTGCTCTATGAGCATCCATCCTGTCTTGCGTGTCAAAGATGCATGGATACTTGCTCAGGGTCCATAGGGCTACCTGAAACGACAGGGAAGAAAGGAAAAGGCACATTGATTTTCCCCTGAGAAACCAGTTCTGGAGTACTCTCCGTTGTGGAGACTGAACTGCTGGCCTGTACCCTGGCAAAGTCCCATGTGTCTGAGATGTGCCCTGGCTGTGTGCATGAGCACTCCACTGGCAAAGGTACGCTTCCTAAAAGCAGCTTCTACACACTTCTGCGAGAAACACTGACAGAGAGGCATCTAACCTGCCTGTGCAGACAGACACCAAGAATAAAACAGAGAGAAAGTGATTTTAATAGCTGAATTCAGCTAAACCAAAACACATAGTAAAAATGTCATGGATACCCAGGTTATGGTACACTTGTTTTTAAAAACTGCTGACTTTATTGTCTGTACTACCAAAAGTACAGGTACTGGTATGAAAATAATTCAAAGTGTTACACCTCTAGTGTGATAAGGCAGCAACTTCAGGTTATGTCCTATTTGGCTTTTGGTTCTGTGCTGTTTCCCAAACCTTCTCCTCCACTCTGGTTAATTGGTACAAAATTGACACATTAGCAAACAAAAGCTTATGAAGGAATGAGGCAGTTGCCCTTCGAATTCCAGACAAGTTGCCAGAAAGCTACGGTTTTTTGCCTAAGGAAGCCCCTACTATCCACCATCCTGCTTCCTGTGACACTGACTGCATTTGGTAGCTAATTTTCACTCCTTCATGACATCAAGAAATAAACCATTTGACAGATTATTTTTAATATCATGGTTTTGTTTTAAAATGTAAGTAAATTGAAATATGGTTTCTAAACAAAAGTTTAAAGACACCCCACAATATTTCCATTAATAAAAGATAATAAAATCCACAGTAACAAGAAGTATAGCAATGGTGCTTTTTCACACTGATTACTAATTCAAAGCCAACAGAGCTTCTTAAGATGCTGAAGGACAGCTCCAGCTCTCAGAACCAGGGGTCATCTCAGGAAAGGCACTATTGTAGCTGCTAAAATACTGGGGTGGTAAAGGGCTTGCTAGAGAAAATGCATTGTCTTTGAGATGTAATGTGTTAGAGTTGCCTTTCATATCAATATTTATATATCTATATCTGTATAATTATATCTAGAGAGAGATATATCAACTATTTAAATAAAAGACAAAAGAAAGAGTGTTTTGCACTGCTGATAAAATTTTATACTTACTGCTTTATTAAAGAACTGACAGAAGATGATAATCTCTTTCACATCAGGTACATAGAAGTTGCTTTCTTCTACTCTGAAACCAGTTCTGGAGTTCACCTGCGTTGATACACACAGTATGTCAGCAGCGGATCTAGTGAGCTGTGCATCTCTGTGGCAGGACAGAACTGACGGGCTTTCTGCAGACAGAGCTCTGAGACCCTGAATAGAAGTGAAAGGATCGAAGTGCTACAAGTAGCACAGCGCCCCACAGCGAGAAGTCTCGGAAAGCCATGTATAAACTAGCAGGAAAGCAATTTTCATTTACAAAGATTCCTTAACAGGACTCCATCAGGAAAGGTACGTTTCCCTTTGAGTATCTTTCATGCTGCAGAACACTCTGTAGTTCCCTGTTCATTTTCATATTTGTTGCCTGGCAAAGATATTTGTGGACAGGCAGTGAACATGTGAAGCTCCAAATGATGTAATCACAGAGGAGTAGGCCTGCTGCATTTTTGAGTTTATTTATCTGGATAAATGCAGATTCAAGGACCAAATCTGCAGTCTCAGCTAAAAGAATATTCAGTTCTGAACAAAATTTAACAACTCTTCTCCGATTCATACTGTGTGCTTGAGCTCTTGACTTTCCTAGACTTTGAACATCTCCACAGGAGAAAGGGTGTTAGTCAAGAACACAGTTACTGCTCCCTTTGTTCCCCTTGTTTGTTTTCAGCTAAAGAGGCTCTAATACTGTTGTTCCAGAGAATTTCTCAAGTAACAGGCTCTTAAAGCCTCCTGCAGCACCATTGTGACAGCTCCAATGTGTCAAGCAGGTAGGTTGTCTTTTAAATTTGGTTACTGGGGTGAAGGATCTCACCAGCAGAAAGGTGAATGGGCATGCTGCGTAGGGGACACCACATCCATAGCTCTGTAGGCATGAATGCATGCACTCTGCACACCACTGAAGGCATTCCTCCCCCTGCCAGGGGCTGTAACATGCCTTAGCTCTTAGTTTCTATAGAGGATCAGTTAGGCAGAACTCAGGCAGGATTCCTTCACAGCTGTGCTGGTGTAGAGCCAAAGAGATTCCTGAAGCAGTGTCAGATGACAAGGCCCTATGTTTCCTTGTAAGAAGGAAACCCGGAGAATTCAACAAGTGAAAAGGATTAAAATATGCAAAGCCATATTGAAACATCCTGTCCAATGAGGATCCAAGTACTTTCTCACCTGGTAAAGCATTTGCAGTATTTGCAGAGGCAGTGTTTCATCTGGGGACAGGTTGAAGGGGTCTCTTGGCCCACAGATTTGGAATTCCTTGATAAATTGAGAAAGGTTTTCCTGGGAAACCCTCTGATACAGACTGACCAGCTCCTTGAAAAAGGATGTTTCTAGATTTGAGCATAGGCATGCTGTAAAGAAAACAGCTAGTGAGGTGACATGTAACATGTAAATCACTGCAATTTGTGGATGAAGCTGCATTTTATCTTTTTATCAAATATACTTGACAAAAAATTGCTTAACTTTGGACTACAAAAATTAGTAAACCTCAGAATTTTTTTATTCTTGCAGCATCGTCCCCATGTTTCTGCGTCTATCAGCAGCAATTCTTTCAAGCGCTGGAACACACTACATCAGTGATAATGACTCTTGTTCTGCAGCAGAAAATGACCAAGCATTTAAATCATTCAGTTCTATCACCATAAAACCCTACCAAGAGTTTGCAGGTCCTCTGGCTGGAGCTTCATGATGGCTTTTGCTAGTAGCCTCAGTGAATGGTAGGAGCTTCCATCCTCCCCCTGCAGAATGAAAGGCAAGATCAAGTAGACTCTCAAATTTTCAGGTGAGATGGGAGAGGAAGACAGTGATGGCAGTAAGTTATCAATCTTCTTTCGAACCTTCAGAGGCAAAAAAAAAAAAAAAGGGACAAGGGTTAAAATGCAATTATGTTTTGCCAAAGTAATTGGGTTGGCATGAAATTCCTAAGTTTCATGCACAAATCCAGAGCTCCTCGGTATCTGTGTAGTGAGAATCCTTATATCAAATCCTTACCTCCTGGAAGAGTTCTGGCTTCTTGATGATATTGTTATAAAAACATTTCACTTTCGGATATGTCTACACCTGAGAATTCTTTGGAGGTTTTGAAATGTTTGTCTCTATCACAAAGGGAAAAAAAGAGAACACCAAATTATGTAAGAAGCTGGTTTTTGTTAATGACTGAATAGTGAAGCATTTTAACATGAGAAAATAACTGAAAAGTTCAGCCCTAGCTCCAGTGGGTATAATTTCATGTGTTCTAAGAAGATAGACAACACAGGTCACTGTTTTGTGACCTGATTAATATCCTGTCTTTCCTCTCTTTTGTGGCTGTGAACTACTGATAGCAGATTTCCTGTATTTCACCCTAAAATGACTTCCACTTCGGTGCTGGGAGGAGCTATTACGGATCCTTTGAAAGCTGTAATATTGCCTAAAGGGATTATTCTATCAAATATCACAGTAGGATAATCTTCTAGAATGTGAGCTTCTCTAGCAAATTCAGTAGGACTAGGGGGGTACAAAAACTTAATTTTAGCTTGGCTTTGAAAAATATGGGCTTGCTTCTAGCAAATTCAGATAAGACTAATCTTTTCTAAATATGTGGTCTAAAATAACACTGTCTGGTCAGTTTACATGCAGCCAATATATTCTGTTACATCTAAGTCAGTGCACGCTACCTTTCCTGCAGGAAGCTTCCATTGATGCAAGCCTCAGATGAGAAGATCAGTCTGATATTCCTGATAGTAAAAGACAAACCAAAGTCAATCCTTTCAACTTCAGGTTTTTAATTCCCAGAGAACAAAAAAGACTTGTACAAGTGTCTCTGCACCTGACCGCACAAACCTCTTAGCAACTTCATTGCTCTCCTAGGCCTTGTAGGGGAACCTGCTCAAGTGTCCCATGGCAGCTAATTGCATGCTGCTGGATGTTATCATGGAGATATCTTCTCCTGACAGGTCTGAACATTATCATTACATATAAAGGCATTGGAGGGAGAAGGATCCCCTCCATGGACAGGATCTTTGTAGCATGTGGAGGGAAAATCCATCAGGCTATCAATTTATTGCTGCACAAAAACTGGGTTCCCATCATCTGAAGGGTTGTTAGATTTACTCACTACCTGTATTCCTGGTTATGTTCTTACTGAAGCAGCTATTTTACCAAGCAATTTGCTGTCAGGCCCTTCCTATTGAGATCTGGAAAGAACCCTCTCGTTCTCACCCCCTCAACAAACACTTTCCATATGATCCAAACTGTGCTAAAAGTGGTCAGGGAAACATTCAGTTCCAGGTTAGCCAGGATTTTGAAATGCTCAAATTCAGCAGCTGGAGTCAGACTTTCACAAAGAAAATAACCTCTCATGTAAGACCTGAAAAAAGGCTAACACGATCATAATTCTCAGACACAAGTGTAAGGCATCCCACAGCAGTACATACTAACTGCTTTTGAAAATGGGTAATTAAAGAAAGGACCACTGATTTTTAAACGCTGACACAGACAAAACAATCCAGTTTGGGTACTCCAGATAGCAATTTTTGCACAAGGCCTTGGTCTGCAGGCAGAATCTTTTGCTGATTTAACTTGTTGGCTCTTCATCAGCTTAACCATTCTGTGCAAGTAGAGGACAGGCTTCTGAAGCCAGGCAGTACATCTCCTCTGTTCCTGCAAAAAGGTTACAGACAAGCTGTTGCTTGTCAATATCTCTTTTTTCCATGCAAAAACTAGGCGAGAATTACTGGTACAAGATTGTGTCTTGGCTAATTCTTGAACAATAGTTCCTATAGTAGTCTCCAAAAAAATATATTATTTTTAGAGAAAATCATGTATCAAGGAAAAAAACCCAACCAAACCCCAAAACAGGTTCCTGACTTACTTTTTTACCCTCTTGGGGACTTTCGAACTGTAATTAGAAATCCATTCATCCACATTTTTATCCTTCAGAGTGGCAATTCCATTCAAATAGGAATTCTGGGTGAAATGTATGGAAACATCAACAAGATTAAAGGTCTAGCAGATGAGATTCTTATTTTTTAAGTCAATCTTTACAAGGAGAGTTCAGCCTAAGCATGAACAAATTAATGGTCATCCAGCATGATCCAGATGCATTACTCACAGAACATATATAATTGCCATATAAGGTAGTTTCTAGGTAAGCACGGAAAAAACTGCAATAGACATATATGAAATTGTAGTGCTAAAAGCAGGATGGAAAATCCAAATGTTTCCAGCAGTATTGTGAACAGTGGTAAGCTGTGATCAAATGTGCACATACCCAGTTCTCCTTGCAAAGGACAAAACTTTTCGTTACTCCTGCGGTAATTTTAATCCCCTTTTGCGACCTGTTATTTTCTGTGAAAGAACAAAAATGTTTTCATATGAACATTTGAAGAGACAGTCATTATTTTCAGAGAGTTCAGTGCACAAAAGTGAAACATTAAAAAAACCCCTCAGATAGTAGTTACCTGTCCAAAAGTTGATCCTATGTGGCCATTGCCTGTGATGATAAATCAAGCAGCAAATGGAATAATTTGTCATAGAATTTGTTGGGAAGGTCAACTAAGCATGAGATATAATGTTTGCCTCTCAGTTTAAACATGAAATCAAGAAAGCAAACACCTCCCTAGAAGAAACAAATATAGATTGTATACATCTGCAATGCTCATTACCTTGGCAGGAGTTTGTACTCTTCACTGGTGGATCGATGGGAAGTGGTATCAAATGATTAGGCTTCCTCTTATCTTGTGGCTGTCTTTCATCATCAGAACCAAAGAAATAAAATTTGTCCAAAGAATGGACATAGACCAGAGTGTGCTGTCTGTTCAGGAAAAAAACCCACAATTCTCATAATAAGTAAAAACAACTGGGAGAGACAGAATAAAATTTACAGCTACATTTTCAGAGTGGAAACCTGAGGCCTGTCATTGGAAGTTCTGACAGTCCAGATAGAATTCCTTTAACCAAAGTAGAACTCTCCATTGCATTCAGCAATAAAGAAACATACAGACTCAGATTTCCTACACTAGCCTCTAATGTTTGTGATTTACCTTGGTTCCCACAGACAAAAATAATGTTACACCTTGCTAGCTTCACACCCTTCTGTTTTTAAAAGCACAACTGATGCGCTACTGAACCCAATACCAAGCCCACGTAAGTTGACAGGAGACTTTTTCTGCCCCAGTTACAGAAAGGCAGAATAAAACTACATAATTATCACAGCTCTTTAATTCTTACTAAGGACCCACCAGTTTGTCAGTGTGGATGGGAATTCAGTGGCTTTCCCAGTGCAGATGTTTGACAGCCTTTTGCCCTTTGGAACCCGGTATACCCTTTGTTTATTAGAGGAGCAAAAGACTAAGGGCTTCTGGTGGTTTTGCAGCCCTCTCCCTCTGCTCATCAGGGGCTGAGCGTTCTGCTCTCCCTGGGGCTCTGGCAGGAGACTGAAGAGTCTTACACTGGAGAGTGGACAACATTCTGACAGTGCTGATCTACTGGCATACAGGGATTTGAACATCCTGGTGACTGCTCCTCTACTGTTCTTCAGTCATTTCTCTAAGACATTGCCCTTAGAAGACATGTTATTGGCACTTTCCTACCTGCCACAGGCAACCCGCGAAGCCCTTGCTCCCCACAGCTCAGCCACCACACGAGGCATGAGTTCATTTCGGGTGGAGTTGTGACCAAGCTGGCCAGCCCCTCCAGCTCCAAAGGTGCACACCAGGCCCTCCTTGAAATGAAGAAACAAACAACAGGATCACTGCATTATTAATGACATTCAAATGGTTGCAACCGAGAATGAAAGCCAGCAAGACACAAAATGTTATATGGGACTTGATTCAAACACGGGTAGGGTTCACTTTACATCAAGCCTAATGATGCACTGTCATGTCCAAATCACTAAAGTTCTGAGAAATCCTTTAACTCCTGACAATAACTCCCCATTGCTTAAGAATTTTATGAATAAACCTTAGTGTATAAATATATCCTAGTGAATTAGCTATTGTTCTCATTTTCTATAGCCCTCAAAAAAAAGAAAATATTTTTTAAAAATACTAAGAGTTGAACTGTACACCTGTGCTCCAGGATTCCAGTTCACCATATCCATGCAAAAGTTTGCAAGCAGGTGATGGTAATCTGAGAAAAGGCCAGTTTTTCCAATAGCTTAGTTAACATCCCTTGGGGATCACCTTCAGACTCAGATGGAAGCAGGCATTACCATCCCAAGCTCTCCATGATGACTTTCAGCAGTGTCTCTTTTCTCACAGGGTGAGGTCTCAGATACTGACTTTCCATTTCAAACTCACCTTGGAGAGAACTGCAGTGTGATCTGCCCCACATGAGATAAATACAGTCTTCCAGTGCTCTAAAGCTCCAACATATGATGGGCAGTCCCTGTCTGGAAAGAAGATAGCACTGCTAAAGTGGAAGAGTACTGCAGGGTCTCATACATAGAAAAACTTAGAAAACAGAGGGCATAAGCACTTTTCAGTCGCTCTCTTACAGCAATTCATGTAACTACAACTTGCTTTTGGGTTGTTTTTCTACCCTTCACTATAACATACTCTTCCTCATAATGTTTTGTCCTTTTCACAGTATTTTATTTTTATTTACATTCAGTTTGAAACATAATTCAATATTTTGTTTCCTTGCCAAACAGTACTTGGCTTCACAATATCTGATTCTCAAGGGTATGTACTCATTTCAGATTAGATTCTGCTAACTTCAGGTTCTGTCCGGCTAGGGCAACTCTGCTGTAGCCTTCTAGGTGTGAAGACAATGAATGATTTTAATTCTTCTCTCACCATCTGTTTACAAAAAATTAAATAAGACAAAAAAGTATAAAACAATTTCTTTTATGCAAGACTTCCCAGAGAGAGGATGGGAGTGGTAATAAATCCCTAAGATCTCAGAGGTTTTAAAAGCTCACACTATCCAGTTAGCCACATAAAATGATTACAGGTTCTCTACAGAAATACAGCCCTTAAATCCCTTGTTCCTACATGCCTTTCCTGGTCAGGAAACAGAGAACTTATCCAGAAATATTTTCTACAAAAGACTTTACTGTCTGCTGCTGCACCAAAGGGGCTTGACAAGACTGAGGAGTGACCTGGTGAGCTCACTGACCACAGAAACATCTTCCTGGTTTTGTCCTTCCTTACCTTCTGTGTCTCCGAGTCCCAGCTGTCCAAAATCGTTCTTTCCCCAGGAGTACACAGCTCCAGAGAGTGACACGGTGGTGCTGTGAGCTCCTCCAGCAGCAATTTGAGCAAGTGGGACGCCCCTTAGTCTTTCCACCAGCTGTGCTTGGGGAATAAATGTGGTTTGGCTCCCCAATCCAAGCTGTCCATGGGTGTTCTGGCCCCAGGTGAAGAGCTCACCTCCTTCACACACAGAATAAAAAACACAGTTCAGCCTCAATGCTTCCCTGAAGTATTTGCACTTTGGAAGTAGTAGCAAAACTCTGTGCTGTTTTCAGGGAACTAGCTCCAAGGCAAGACCAAATTTCCATTTGTTTCTGACCTCTTTGTAACAGCACTGATAGCCAGTGTCCCCGACCCACCATTCATTACTCTATGATGATGTCTCCAGCTACTGGAGGCAGTACAAACACTGCCTTCTCAGAGCAAGCCTGCCATAATGTGACTGCTGTTTGGAGGAAAAGAGTTCTTGAAAGAGGCTACCTCTGGATAGTGCCATGGCGTGCTGGCCTCCACATGCTATTTGAACAATATTTAGGCTTCCTAGTTCTTTCACCAGCCTACAAAAATAAGGAAAAAGAAAAAGTCAAAATAGATAGATGCTGTGCCGTAAGACAAAGTAAAGGACAAAGATCCTCTGCTCACCAAGCCCTTTCACTTTTAGCAGAAAATATGTGGAAGAATAGAGGTCACCTCTAAGTTGATTCACCCTGCTCTTATGCTGGCCTGCTGCAGCAGCGCTAACTGATTTGATTGTGGTTTGCTCCTTGGGAAGCTGGAAAAGAATCAGGCTCAGCCCTGGGCAAGCTAACAGAAAATCACACAGCAAACTGCTGGGCCATTTGTACATGATGGTTACCCTCACAGCTTAATAAGAAGGTGCTAAGGTTCAGACATGCTTGTGTCTTTCACATGCAGTTTTCCCAAGCCATGTGTGGTTTGCAAATCATCTGCATTATTCTGGTAGTACTACTGATCCTTACTAAGCTTGAAAGAAACCTGTCTCATGTGCATCCCAAGCAGCTCAAACCTTGGTATCATCCTCAAAATCTGTGCTCTTCTCGCTGGGTTAAAAAAAGAAGATAAAGATTTGGTAACTAGGAATGTTTGCATTCCAGTTCCCTTTCTACAACAGGAACACGACTCAGTGTCTTGGATGTTACCTTTAGGAAAAGCAGGCTGTATTTTTGGACCATTGCCATCCATACCTCCACCCCATGACAGCTCCTTACCTTAATTTAGAGCAGTTTGCTGGAGCTTTAGCCCAGTGTTCAGAAACCTTCCCATCATGGGAGAGAATGAGCTTATGTGTTTCATCATGGTTTGAGCACTGCACCTCATTCCTCTGCGACTGTGTGTGCTCTGCAGAACACAGACAGACAGACACAATGGTCACGCTGAGGCAGCAGGCATCTTAATCACCTTGACCCCCTCCCCAAGATCTCTGTGTGCTACTGTTTTCAGCAACAGCTTCTGCTTCTCAGGAAAAAGTCAGACAAGTGTGTATGGCTTATTTTCTTAGGCTCCTTAGGGTTTCTGTGTCCTACCTACCCACTGCTTGGTTTCATGCTGGATGACTCTTCTGGCTACCATTGAAAGACCTTTCCCCATCTCTCAGGCTGCTCCAGCCCCCACGACTACCAGTGAAACCAGTCAGCACAAGCAGAGTGTGTCACTTTTGCACATCTGTTGAGAGTGTCTGGGGGAAACAAAGCACTTCCTGAGGCATCTGACCACCCCAGATTTGTCACCGCCTTGAGGATGCCTAAAGTCAAACGTTTTACATGACACTGGAGAAGCAATGATGAAAAATTCACACACTGACTATTTAGAGCAGAAGGAAGTCCCTTCTTGTCTACAGCTGAGGGGCTGCAGGTGCTTTCCTGACCCTGAGGCACCTGTTCTACTCGCATGCAGCCCTGCAGCAGCACAAGTGTCTGAGACCCAGGATGTCCAAGCGTGAAAGGTAGTCACCGGTAAAGCCCGCCCTGATTTCCCTTAGAGCTCTGGAGTCTCACTGCCCACCCTCCTCACACCCCCAACATGGAACTAGAGAGGAAAATTTCTGTCTATTCCCCGGCATGGTCTTCCTCCTTCCACACCCCCCTCTCCGAGTGCCGCGCACTGGGACATGTTTAAGTCCCTCACGCAGAGGCTCCCCTCCCCAAGGGGTCGCACAGCAGATTATTCCAACTTGAGCGCCGGTCGGTACCTCTCGAGCCTCTCTCCTGACCCCGCCGCCGTCTCTCCGCCATCCCTCGCCCGCCGGCCGCTGGACAGCTCGGGAGAGCCCGTGACAGCGCCGGGAACGCCCCGGCGGGGAAATGGAAACCGAAACTCGGCAGGGGCCGCGGCAGCGGGAGGAGGAGCGGGAGGGATGCCCGGCACCGCAGAGTCCGGAGCGGGGAAGCTCCGGAGCTTTTCCAGCTCTGCGCTGAAAAGGCGTGAGCTGCTGGGCTCCAGTGGGCTCCCGCCTCTCCTCAGCCTGGGGAGGCGGCTGCTGCTCGGGTGGGACGAGAGGGGAAACCAGAAGGCGAGGGTCTTCCATGTGGAAAAGGCACCCGTTTGACTTCATTATTCAGTTCGGAGAGCGACCTGCCCGTGTCCATCCTGTAGAGAATCGACAGATGTACTCTGCTGCTCAACTGCATCCCAAGTAAGAGCCAGCACAGATTCGGAGGAGTTGCTTGGCTGGGAGAAGTCTAACACCAAGTGAAACGCTCGATTTGGAAATACACCAATATCTGAAAGCTGTCTGCTTCCATTCTCACATAGTCTACTTTTGTCTGCCAAATCTCCTCCCGCCTTCAGAGACCCTGGACACTTCTTCCCCCACCAGGAAAGGCCACCCAGCCTGCCCCACCTCCCACACTGTCTCACTGGAGTGATGAATGCAGGACCATCTTGGTGATGAAATAAGGAATGAATGATGAAACGGATCCAAACACATAAGAGCACTTTTGTTTTATTCCTATAGCTGCCACTGATAACTTTAATTAAATCTACTTAAGAAAAATTTATACTGCTGAATACTAAGCACAGATTTTGGTGGGGAACTCTACAAAAGTCCCAAGAAGCACAACACCAATCTACAGATTTATACTGGCCCTCACTGAAACACAGGGGAAAATTCATTACTGAGACAGCAGGAGCATCTAATATGATGTATTTAAATGGAGCATCCTGTGGTGCACAAAAAGGCACGTGGAGGTCCCCGGGGTGAAGAAAAAGGGATGTGGAGGAGCCGCAGAGGAGCCGTGTAAACAAAGCAAGGTGAGCTTTGCTCACAGTAATTGACTTCTGCCCAGGGAGGAGCAACCCAGCCTTGTCTCTTCCAACCACTTCCCTAGAGGTACTACGCGCATCTTGTCTCCTTCCACAGTACCTACGAAGGTCTTGAGATGGAGAAATACCGAGCTTAGAGCGGTGATGCCAAAGCACGAACTGCGAAGGGACGCTAGAGGTCCTTCTGCACCAAAGCATGAACTAAGGCCTCCTGCCTGCGAGGAAAAATTATTCCAAGCACAGGCAAGGGCACTGCCTACAGTCTGGCGTGGAAAGGAAAAGATTCGGGGTGGGGGGGAGAGGAAAGGAAACGTGTCGATGTCCTTCCTCCTTTCGGAGCTACAGTTTTCCTCCTACTGAGTGGAATGCTGACAGAGACATGTCAGAAAAGCTTGCTCTGGTAAGTTACTGCAGGTTAATTAAACACCCTGCCATTCTCTGCTTAAGAGTATGAGGGCTTGTGATACTCTAACCAACAGGAATCTGGGCGTCCATGAAGGAGATGCCTGGCAATTGGCAGGAGATAAAGGAAGGAGGTGAAATGTGCAAAATGTTTTTTTGTAACTAGAACTGGATTGGATGATGTGTCCCCCTGTACATTTCACCCCCTTTTCATCACTTCTCTAGTGAATTACCCATAAAAAACAAACTAAAGCAAAACACAGCACAGCACAACAACAACAAAATGTGTCAAACTTCTCAAGTTTTGTGTACTGCTTGCTTATGAGTGCAGCCCTTCGCCCAGGAGAACAGCACGCAGCACTTCCAGAGAGGAATGGAGAAATCCAAGGACATGTATGCAAATACCATGGTCCCAGGAGAAACAGAGGAATGTCTCATGCTGGGCCCCAGGGAGCCTAGGAAGCATGCAGTGGGAGCCCGTTCCCACAGTGTCAGCAGCTGAACAGGCATGTGTGGGTCAATCCCTCCAGAGCAAATTTGGGAGCACGGGGAACTTGCAGACTCTCTTAGCTGTCTTGAGTCACAGCTCCAGCTGCTTTTTGCATGGGAAGGGATGCATCGACCTGGGGGCCACCCAGCAGGGCTCAGCCACTGGCAACTGTGGCCTTGGAGTTTTTGATTTTTTAATTTTTAATTTTCGGTAGATTTTAGAAGTAGTTGTGTAGTGAATATAGATTTTAACGTAACTGCATTTAATCCCTTACCCTTAACACAGGAGTTACACATAGCCAAACCTGTTACCTAATTCCCATATCAATCCCCCTAAATTCCACTAGCCTGTTTAGTCCCATTTTCAAGGTAGAATTGTAGAGAACATCCTAAAATCTGCACAAGAAGATAATAGACATAGACACAACGACCTTCAAGACCAGAGCCCTGGAAAGCCTCCAAAAACTGCACATGCTTTGATGAAGATGATATGAGGAAGAGAGGGTCCCAAAACTCCATCAGACTCAATTCCTGAAGGGCGTGTCTGGAGGTCAGAACCGGGCGGATGGCCGGGCAGGGATTGGCTGGATATAATTATAAAGATTGTAGCACCTGTGTTGGAGAGAACATGCACGTGGGTTGTATTCCTGGAGCCTGGCGCTCATTAAAACCTCTGCTGCTTATCTTACCTCCTACCTACCTAATTTTGCCTGGAGTCTTTTTTCCTCCGCAACCTTTAAGGCAACACAACCCATACAGGGCAGTGCTGCATCCCTCAGTTTCACAGCGAGGGACAACAACTACCTCTGTCCTTCTCCACCCTGGAGTGCCAAAGCAGCACTTGTCACACAGGCCCTGGCAGAACGAATGCTGAGCACTGTCCTGGACTGTCCTGCAGGAGACACAGCTCCTGAAAGAACAGGCAGGCCCAAGGGCAGGAAATGAGTGCAAGGCCAGAGAGAGCACTCTGCGCTGCCCCGTTGCCCCCACCCGAGGGGTTTATCAGCACTGTGGTGCTTTCAGTTTGGCACTTTGAGGGCACTGTTTTGACAGAATCCAGAAGCGTCGCCCAGTGGTGTCTGAGGAATATTCCCGGTTCCTGCTGGTGGCAACAGCCCCCCACCCTCAGGGACCCTTCAGCAGGCATCCCGGGGCAGGAGTCACAAGCTAAGGTAAAAGGTGGCAGCAGGTAACAGTGTTATTTCCAGCATGTACAAGAGAAACTAGACAGCTTTCTTTTTCTTCTTCATCTCCACTCCTGCAGGAACCCAACGGGCTCACCAGGGCCCCTCCAGCCCTCTGCAGTCGATGGCTGTGAGCCGAGCATAGGTGGGTGTCAAGAATCATAGAATCATCAAGGTTGGAAGAGACCTTTAAGATCAGCAAGTTCAATCATCCACCCAGCACTACCCCTGTAACCCCTAAACCACTAAACCATTTCACTCAGTGCCAGATCTGGATGCCTCTTAAACTCCTTCAGGGATGGTGACTCCACCACCTTCCTGGGCAACCAATTCCAAAGTCTGACCACTCTAACAGTGAATAATTTTTTCTAATATCCAGTTGGAATCTCCCCTGTCTCAGCTTAAGGCTATTTCCTCTGGTCCTATCACTGCAGGTATGGCATAAGAGACTGGCCCCCACCTCACTACAACCTCTTTTCAGGTACTTGTAGACAGCAACGAGGTCCCCCCTGTGTCTCCTCAAGACTAAACAAATGCAGCTCCCTCAGCTGTTCTTCATTAGACACATTTTGTAGACCTTTCATGAGTCTTGTTGCCGTTTACTGGACATGTTCCAGCTCCTCAAGGTCCTTTTTGAAATCAGGGGCCCAGAACTGAACGCAATGCTTGAGGTGCAGCCTCACCGATGCCAGCTACAGGAGGATGATCATTTCCGCGGTCCTGCTGGCCACACTGTTGCTGATATAGGCCAGGATGCCATCGGCCTTCTTGGCCACCTGGGCACACTGCTGGCTCACACTGGGCCGGCTGTCAACCACCATCCCCGAGTCCCTTTCCGCGGAAAGAAGAAGCGAGGGGACAGACGCGACACCAGAGCCGAGCGGGGGGCAGCCGGGAGGGGCAGCGCACGGAGGGTCCTGCGGCCGCGGGAGGGCGGCGGCGCCCCGCTGCCGGGCCCGTGGCCGTGGCCGTGGCCGTGGCCGGGGCGGCGCCGTCGGGGAGGGGTTTCCCCCTTCGGCGGCGGCTAAAGCGGGTGCCGGGGGCGGGCGGCGCCGTGCCGCCATGCCGCCCTCCGCGATGCTGCTGCTGCTGCTGCTGCCGCCGCTGCTGGCGGCGCTGGCGGTGCCCGCCCCGGCGGGGGCGGTGGCGGCGGGGGGCTGCGGGCCCTGCGAGCCGGCGCTGTGCCCGGCGCTGCCGGCGCGGGGGTGCCCGCTGGGCCGGGTGCGGGACGCCTGCGGGTGCTGCTGGCAGTGCGGGCGCGGCGAGGGCGAGGCGTGCGGGGCCGGCGGCGGCGCGGCCGGAGGACGCTGCGCTCCGGGCCTCGAGTGCGTGAAGAGCCGGCAGCGCCGCAAGGCGAAGAGCGCCCCGGGGCTCCCCGCCGCCGGCCCGCCCGGCGTGTGCCTCTGCAAGAGCCGCTACCCGGTGTGCGGCAGCGACGGGCTCACCTACGGCAGCGGCTGCCAGCTCCGCGCCGCCAGCCTGCGCGCACAGAGCCGCGGGGAGCCCGCCATCAGCCAGCGCAGCAAGGGAGCCTGCGAGCAAGGTGCGGGGAAGGGAGCGGGGTGCGGGACGGGAGGCGGGGGGGGGTGTGTGTGGGGGGATGTTCCGCTACAGCCGCCCGGATGCACGGGGAACAAAAAATCTGCGCCTCCCGAGTGCTCCTCCTGCTGTTCGGTGCCATCGGGGTGCTTATTTGTAGAGTGAAGATGAGTTCAGACCCACCTTAAATGGACCGGAGAGTCCCAGCCGGGTGGCGCTGCCTAAACTTGGAGTGACACTTCAGAGCGGCCACAGAAGTGCGGAGGAACCTGGGCGCTCGCTGTTGGCTTCCAGCGGTGCTGGAACTACGCGGCCCCACTTTTCGTACTTTTGCCTTACAGGTTGCAATTTGCCCTGCTGGGAGATGGGACAAAAGGGTTGAGCTGTCCAGGGGAGGGTTCTGCCCAGGAAAGTTGCAAACTGCGAGGAAAGGAAATGATTAAATGGATGTGAAAGCCACAGAAATTCAGAGCCAGCATTCGCTGGCTTGTGTTGTTTCAAAATGAAAACAAGCAGTGATATTCCTGTGAGCTGCATGTAGTGGTTTGCACTTGCAACATTTCCAAACAGGAGCTTTATTCATCCTGAGCTTTTTCTTAGGGATGGTGCTTAAGGAAGAAATTGTTCTGCTGCAAAGCCTCTACTAGAAATTCTGGCTTCTGAGAGTGCGTTTGTCTGGGAGGGAGGGAAGAAGAGAGGGAGGGAGGGAGGGAGGGAAGGAGGGATGGGACATAGCAGGCAAACAATATACTGAACATCTCAAGGACAGTATTGCAACGCCAGTGCTGTTTTGGTGGAGGAACGTTTTCATAAACACAGTATGTGCAGGTCACAACCTCCACCTCCTCCCTCTCTTTCTTCCCATAACTGAGGCCAAGTATGTTTGCAAAAAAATGTTTCTGAAACTCCCAAGGAAGGCATGAAAGGCTGGGTAAGGATTAGGTTATGGGCTTTGATGTTGCCCATTAAATGGCCTGTGTGGCTTTTCACAAACCTTGTGCAAAACATCAGGGTTACATATTAGCCAGAAACATTGTGGTACGTGTTAACTCTTGGAGGGAAGGAGTTCAGCTCTCAGGGTAATGTGGGGTGAGATGAGAATGGTCTCACTCTGTGCCTCTGTCTGCTATTTGGAAGAAGACTTTTCTGCCCAGTGGACTCAGGAGGTGGTCACAGCAGTCCTAAAAAGCAGTCCTAAAGATCTGTGCTACTTGGTCCTGCTGGCCCAGACAAGTGAGCAGATGGGCTTGAAAGATTCTGAGGTCATGCTTCAGGTGTGTACTTGAGAAGACGGCTGTGTTCTCACTTGTCTTTCCCAAAGTCACATGGGAGTTCGTTGCAGAACAGGTATTAATATTCTTGAGATAATGTCCCAACCCTTCACTGCACTTCCCTGTGTTCATCCCACACTGCATTCTGGCTTAACTTGGTGGGGCTTGGAGACAGAGTTTGATGAGGTCAGTGCAAACATGAGCAGCTGGGCAGAGGATGGTGGGAGGCCACTGACGTGCCAGCCTCAAACAGGCTGTTTCCTGTTGTTTAAGGACATCACTGGAGTATGTGGTGCTGAGCCACTGCCAAAATGTCCCCTCCTCCATCACTCTGGGGAACGAGTCACTCTTCTTTTGGCTCCTGCTGCTGGGAGAGCTCTGACCCAGCATCTCAGGGAAGGGAGCAGGATGGATGTGGGCTGCTCAGCAATGGTGGTGCAACCAGCTCTTCTGAGATTTCCCTCGGCTGCATGAACCTTTCTTGTGCCATGGACCACCTTCTGGTGATATGCGTTGCTCTGTGACTTGCAACAGAAGCAGGGACTCATCCCACACACGTGGTAGACATCTGGAAGTATTTCTGTAGCCCTAAGGGCCTCCTGGCAGTTAGGACTGTTGGGTGGGAAGGGGTGGGGAGTTGTAATCTCTACACAGATTTTGAAACAATGACAGGAGAGAACATCCATCTCCATCATCCCCACAGAGTGTAGAGCCTTTTCCAGTATCTTTCCAGGTAGGAGAGATCCCAGTTTTCTGGGTTTCTAGAAGAACCTGGATGCTGTGGGAGTCAAAGAGTAGAAGTACTGGCTTTTGTTTTCCACCACAAATGGATGTTATCCCCTTAAGGCACTATCTATGTTGGAATCCTGCACAGGGAGATCACGAACAGGCAGGATCCTGCTTGCATCAGTCATTTGTTTGAAACCCTTTGCAGAGAACGAAGTTCTTGGGTGACAGGGCACTTGGGCTTCCTGCTTGTGGCAGATTGGCTCTGAAATGTTTGCTTTCCCTCTCTGGACTATAAGGATCACATCCTTTGGGTCCAAGAGTGAGCAGCCTTTCAAGAGAATCTCTGAGAAGAGATCCAGAAAAATATGTTTCCAGCAGTGGATCATAACTGTGTTTGATTGCCCTTTTTTGGGAGAGGGGAAGTGTTTGTTTGGTTTTGTTTGTTGTGTTTTTTTCCTTTTTTTTTTCTTTTTTTTTTTTTTTTTGGTCATTCCTGGAGAGAGAGGGCTTGTTTTGCATGCCCGATTGGATGTTTCTTTTGTTTTTAAATAGCAAAAGGAAGAAGCCCATCCTTAGCCCTGCATAATTCGCCTTGACCTTGTCCTTGGTTGTTTCCCAGACTTCTCAGATGTGACGTCTATGTGCTTTGTACAAAAATCGTGCAACCATGCAGAAAAAGGTACTTCCGCTGCAGCCAAAACTTCCTGCAGGAGGGCAAAGGAAGACACAGTTGAGAAGAATTTGAAAGGACGGAAATAACCCTGGATATACATGCACTTGGCAAGTGCAGGGATCCAGTCAGCCCTTTATGGAGTGGGTTGCATGTGAGCAGGACTGTTGGGGATGTCTGGAAAAAGGCACCCTACTTGATTGCCAGCTCCTTGAAGCTGCCTGGCTGCCGCTGTGCTGTGCCAGCAGGGTATGGCAAAGCTGCCTGCTTTTTTGCTCTGGGGGAGCAAGCAGTGATGCCATGGTGCTCTCTCCTGGCTGAGGTCCTACTTTGCCCTCACACTTGCACTCACAGCTGACTCTGGGTTTGCGCTGCACCCTGTCAGGGAGCCACTACCTGCATCCTGTCTCTACCTGTGTGCCCCAGCAGCCTCTTTGTAGCTAATCCCAGGGCTGAGGATGCAGGGGGTGGATGCTGTGAAGTTTACCATTTGTTTTCCAACATTGCCTCTAAATGGATTGTCCCTTTGCTCTCTGCCTGTGAAAATGCAGCTACACTCAGCCTGCTGCCAGGTGCTGCAGGTAGGGTGGGTTCAGATGCAGAGCAGAAGCCTGTTGGAGGGGCAGGTACAGGGGTGCCTCTTCTGGTGGACCCTCCACAGGAGGGGAGGCTGCTCTGACAGCTGGAGAGCTGCCCTCTTGTCACTGCTGTCACACAGCTGAGCACAGATGTTCAGAAGAGCCTCTTTATGGAGTTGGCGGCTTCAGGAATGCAGGCTGAAATTCATTGTGCACACAGTGCACACACTGAGGCTGTTTACTGCCAGCTAGGACCTGGGGCAGGAGGACTCTGGTACCCACTGCCCTCCAAAGCCAGCTGGCAAAAAGAATTAGGGTTGCATGGCTCAGCTCAAGCCAGGCAGAAAAACAACCTCAAAGCACCAACCTCCATCAAAAAAAGCTATGAGGATTTCTGGCACAATGATCTCTCTGAGCTGAAAAATACCAGGCACCAACTTGTTGCCTAAGCAGTGCAAGAAGGGACAAATACCCCTGAGTCTCTGTTATCATTAGCTACCAGCAAATACCTGCTTTGAGAGACGTGTTGTAACTGCTGGAAATACTGCTGAAGTTGCCTCATCACAGCCCAAAGGCCTAATGATTTGAAGTCCCCAATACTGGTTCCAACAGGGTTGGAGTCTCCTGGTGGTTTTGCTGTTGTCAGTCAAGGCTTTGTCTGTGTGTTATGCTCACTTCTCTCCTGGTAGAAGCCAAGCGCCCGTCCTTGCCCAGTCAGCGTACAGCCACAAAGTGGCTCTCAGCAGACACCAGAGACAGTGTTTCACTCTCCAGGGAACTGGTGCTGCTTTGTACCTACCTACAAAGACCTCCTGGAGGTGGAAACTGAGGGCCTCTCTGTGTGAAGGGTAGATTTGCTGGCTTGCTAAGCAGTCAGCTTTACTTCTGTTGATCTGAGTGTGGTTTAAAGCTCCACAGCTCCATGAAGGTCTTTTACCAGCACTGTGAAGGTGCAGTGGTTTTCCTTATGATGATGAGGGCTCAGCACCTTGCAGCATCCATCCCACAGGCTGCAGAGCTTATGAACAGCAGAACCAGGAGAGATTCTTTTAAAGCTCACTGTAACCAGCACTGAACTTGCCTAAATCTCACAGTCACTGGAGCTGTGTGCTCCCCCCAGAGAGGTATCATTGTGGCTTCCCAGAAGCCCAGACAGCATCCCTCCTGGAAGGTTTATTTTTTAGCTAAGGTGCCACCCACCAGCTCTGGGGCTCAGGAAAATCTGGGTGTGAGGTTCTTGGCTGTCCACAGGGCTTAAAAAACAGATTGATGGATGTAGGATTGTGACTTCCAGGCTCTCGTGGAGACTGACTGCCCCAGGGACAAGTAAGGCCCCCCTCGCCTTCAAATTCCTGCCACTTTACCACATCAGTGGTTTTGCTTTGCTGATGCTCCAGTGTACCATAAAGCTACATCTGCGCTGCAAGCAAAGAGGTGCCAAGTTCCCACAGGTCAACTTCAAAACAAGAAACATAAATCACATCTGTTGGGTCATTCCATCTAAATTCAGCTGTTGAGGCTTTGCCAGAAATATCTTACTTTTGAGGGTGGTTTATTTTTTTTAACCCACTACCAGAGTAGAGCAAAAACAAGGATTTGGGAAAAAACCTTGTCGGGGATGGCAGACTGCTGTTATCACTGACATTGGCTCATCTCCTAATACAGCTGCCTTAAACTCAAAGGCTCCTAACTCTTTTAGACACCACAAAGCATAGTTCGTATCTAATCACATTTTGCAAGAAACTCCTCCAGATCTGTTAACAAAAGGCTTAGGTTGCCCTAGTTCTTTCCCCCTGTTCTTCCTTTCCTGGATTTTAAGGGACTTAAAAGATTCTCCACATTTTATAAACGGTTTTGTCTGTGCTGGTGAAAGATTTAGACAAGTTTTTGCTAAGTCATCTGTAACTGGAAATGAATCAAGTTCCCTAACTTTCCTGGGAAGCTGGTTTGGGTTTCTACATCAGATCGGAGAGGGCAGTACAGCAGTGGCCTTCTACCTGCTGTCTACTGCCACAAAGGAAACCGTTGTGCTTGCAGGTGGATCTTGCCAGCATTTTTGTGCTGCATGCAGAGAGTCCATGGCAGAGCACAGCTGTGCAGGTGCTTGATGTGTTATGCCTTTTGTTTGGCACCACGGGGTCCTTTCACATGGGGGGTGGTGTAGGGGTGTGGTATTTTTCAGTGTGGTGCTTGATTTCCCAGCACACAGTGCCTTGGGATTTTGAGAGAGAGTTTATAGGGCTAAGGCTTAATCATAGAATCATCAGGGTTGGAGGAGACCTTTAAGATCATCAAGTCCAACCGTACACCCAACACTCCCACTGGTAACCCCTGAACCACTAAACCATTTCGCTCAGTGCCAGATCCAGACACCCCTTAAACACCTCCAAGGATGGTGACTCCACCACCTCCCTGGGCAACCTAATCCAATGCCTGACCACCCTAACAGTGAACAATTTTTTTCTAATATCTAACCTGAATCTCCCCTGTCTAATCTTAAGGCCATTTCCTCTGGTCCTCTCACTGGAGGTACAGCAGAAGAGGCCAGTCCCCACCTCACTACAACCTTTCAGGTTGTTGTACAGAGCAATGAGGTCCCCCCGAGCCTCCTCTTCTCAAGACTAAACAAATCCAGCTCCCTCAGCCATTCCTCATAGAGGCTTGTTTTCTAGACCTTTCATGAGCCTTGTTACCTTCACTGGACATGCTCTGGACCTCAATGCCCTTTTAAAAGTCAGGGGCCCAGAACTGAATGCAGTACTTGAGGGGTGGCCTCAACAATGCTGAGTACAGGGGGATGATCACTTCCTTGCTGCTTCTGGCTACATTACTCTTGATACTGGCCAGGATGCCATCGGCCTTCTTGGCCACCTGGGCACACTGCTGGCTCATACTGGGCCATCTGTCAACCAGCACACATCAGTTCCTTTCTGCTGAACAGCTCTCAAGCCACTCCTCCCCTCAGCCTGTAGCACTGGATGGGGTTGCTGTGACCCATGTCCAGGACTGGCTCTTCACCTTATTGAATGTCATGCAGTTTGTCCTCGACCCATTGATTGAGTCTGTCCAGGTCTTTCTGCAGAGCCTTCCCACGCCCGAGCAGATCAACACTCCCATCCAGCTTAGTGTCATCTGCATATTTACTGAGGGTGCACTCAATCCAGATCATCAATAAAGAGGTTAAACAGTTCTAGTTGGGCATTGGCCCTTCTAATCTTCTCTCTACATAATCTCACACATCCTTATAGTCCTCTCAAGTTACCTGACCCTCCTTCCAGAGATGCTCTTTTTTTCCTAAAGTTTCTTTTTCCTAAGTTCCAGCCTAAATTCTCTGTTTAACCAGGCTGGTCTTTTCCCCAGTGACCTCTTTCTACACATTGGGACAGCCTGCTCCTGAGTATTTAAAAATTCCTTTTTAAAGCACATGCAGCCTTCCTGGACTCCACTGCTCTTCAGGACTGACTCCTGAACATTGCAGTTCATTGCTGTTCAGTGTTTAAAAACACTGCTGGTGTTTTTAAAATTCATGTGTAACTGGGGTTTTCCACTTTTGTAGCATAGGCCATAAATTCCTCCTTAAAAGGCATTTAGTTAGATGGAAAAGTTTTGGTTCACTGGAGCTTGAGATTTTTATGGTTACTATGCTAAAATCTACTATGGAAGTTGTTTAATATATTACTTGGCAGAGTCCTGGAAAGCAGCAGTATTCTGGGGACTATGCAAAACCTTCACTGCCCAGGAGGATCCCATATTTCACCTGTGTCTTCATTCTGTCATCATAGCATGTCCAAATTCACTAGGAAGGAATGATTACTGATCAGCAAATTCCACCCCATGTTTGTTTTTTCTAATGCTGGAAAGGCACGCTGTGTTTAAAAAAAATGTGTTTAATCCTTTGTTGGGCTGAGGTTGATTGAGGTTACAGCTAAATAGGAGATTACCACGTAACAAGTCTAATCAGGTTGGATTTTTGCAAGCCCTGCTTGCTTTTCCATGCATAAATGCTGCCATGCCTTGTTTCTGTGTCTCCCACTGCAAGCTTTTCACATTCTTTCCAGGCTTTAGCTCATGGAACTGGATGATCAACCCAAACCATTCTATGATTCTGTGATATAAAGGTCATGCACAAGGTCTCTGAAGGCAGCGTTCCCAAACCATGGTAAAACAGCAGGGGTGGGATTTCCAGCAGTACTGGTCTGCTCCATGCTGAACCTAGTGGTGTGGAAAGCAGGAGTTGGTCCATGGCAGATAGATGGTGGCCCAGGGCCCTTCCTCATGCTGACTCAGTCTCAAGTGTCCAGGACTTGGGACAAAGCTGCATTTGCATTTGCAGCCTTTCCAGGGTCACTGGGCTGCTGAAGTCAGAGGTGGAGCATCCAAACAGACAAAGCATCTGACACCTACTTTGGTCCGGATGTCTTGGAGCTTCCTTCTGTAACTCCTTAGTCTCTTCAAAGCCAGGTTAAAGGAAGATGAGAAATGCCTTCAGAAAGTGGTAAAGAACAAGGCTTGTAAGTCTGCCAGAAAGCATCAGGCAGCTCTGGGAGTTGGGAAGGCCAAAAGCACTTCCTGTCTGTTGCTGCCTCTCACAGAGCACTGACCTGGGAGGGAGCAGCTGAGGCCATGCCAGCTAAAATGAGTAGATGCCGCTTATGGAAGGTTTCCCCTTCTCCATATAAAGTAATTTTGAAGGGAAGATACTTGGCCAGCAACTTAGCAGACTGGAGTCTATTTTCAGGCTTGCAATAGTTTGTGAGAGTGAACAATGTTTAGTTTTTGCTTTGGTTTGCCGTCTCACAGGGAGTGTTCCCAGCCTGTGTTTGACCTGGGGCTGTGGCACAGCAGTGCTCGTGAGGTTTGGTTGGGAACCAAGCTGGCACCCACGTGAGCTTCAGCACATGGTGCGTGGCTTCGTGTGTTCGTGTTCCAGACTTCCTGCACACATCCAAGCACCAAGGGCATACCCACAGTGCTTAGTGTCCAGCTTATTTTTGCCTTTAGTGACATACCTGTAGGCCCCTTGATTTTAGCATAAAAGTTACTTCTCTCCTTGCTGTGTGGTTTTTATTTTGTGTGTGTGTGTGTATGTGTGGACACCAAAGGAAGATCAGTGAGGACCAGGTAACCCTGAGCTGTGGTAGACTGTCCAGGTACCAGTGAGAGGCAGCTGGGTGGGCTGGGAGATGCCTGCTGTGGCTGAGCAGAGAAGAGGTGCCTGGCGTGGGGAGGGGTCTCAGGAGCAGATGCCAAATGATATCCTCATCGAGGAAGTCAGGCTCTGCCACATGCTGCTGCAGCAGAAAAGCAACTACATAACAGCAGTGGGAACTCCTCTCCAGCTGTTGCTTTTGACATAATGCAGGCTGTCAGCTCCCTGCAATCTGGAGAAAAAAATAGTCCTTGCACAAATGGTCAGGTCTCACCCGGGGTGAATGAGCTCTGGGGCTCTGTAAAAAGCCCCATCCTGATCCGGGGAGAGCTATTTGTTTAACAAACAATGGGTAGAGCACTGAGGAAATGCCTGAAGTGCCTGTGGAGAGCAGCTGATCTCCACAGGCACTTCAGGCAGAGGAGCTCCTGCACAGTCAGGGCAAGTCCTGGCAGGGAGCATCTGCACATCAGCAGTGTCCCTGGTGCAGGCCCTGGGGGAGAGTGGAGACCACTCGGTCACCTTGATGGTGATGACCATTTCCATCAGCAGGTGCAGCCCTCAAGTCCTCAGCCCGAAGGAGGCGGATGGAGAAACATTCCCCCTTGGGAGCAATGCTGCCAGTAGAGCACCAAGGCCTCTCAGGTGCAGGCTGTAGGATGATGGCTGAGGGCCTCCTTGCTGGCAGGAATCAAGGCATCTTCTCTGTACAGAGTGGGGTTGTTTCTAGCCCTGCTGAACACGTGGTGGTCTTGCTCCCTTCACAAGAATTCTCGAAGCAAGAGGGTGACTTGGAGGAGGGAATGTACTCACATCTTCGGAAGTGCTTGCAAGGCTCAGCCATACCCTGCCTCTCCTGTTGCTGTGTCCTCTGTCCAGCTCTGTCCGCTCTGGGGGATTGTGGGAGAGAGCAGGAGTGGGACCAGCACAGGCAATAAGCAGGGTGAGGGCCATGCACATAAGTGTCAGCCCACTGTAGTAGGAGTCTAGCTACTGCTGTGGCCTGTTGAGATTTGACTTTAAATCTACTGACTTCTTGGCCTTTTTCATTTATTTTTAGTGGCAGAAGAAGCACAGCTCTAGAATTTTGGCTGCATGGATTAAAGTGAAACGTCCGGAGAGACGACAGTGACTCTTCCCATGACACTTGTTGCATCTCTCAGGATGTGTATTCCCTCCTGGCCTCAGAGCTGTGCTGGATAGAGGTGGAGGCCTGTGGATGCTTCCAATTCATTTTGCAGCCAAATACAGAACGTCATGTTCTGCCTGGTTAGATCAGGATGTACATCCCGAGCTCGAGCTCGGGACTGCCTTTTAAAAGTCAGGCTGTTGCTGTGCTGTGGCTGCTGTGCCAAGCCAGCCAAGAGCTTTGCTGTGAAGCTGTGCAGGCAATTCTCCTTTCCAAGAAGATAAACAGTCTCTCCTTGCCAAGGAGATGGGTAGACATTCTTTCTCTCCTTTCCCCTGCCAGCAGTTGCTGCTGAAAAATCCTTGTGTGATGTGGTCCTGGCAGGGTAAGCAAACACCTGTGGGCAAGAGGGAAACTGAGTGGCAGCCAAGACTGAGACACCTCAGGCAGTGGGTTTAGTGGTGCACTGAATGCTGCCAGTTCCCGGCCAGGGAAGACTTGAGCCAGATTGTGGAAAAGCATAACAGTGCCTTAAAATCCACCTGGTTTTTAACAGAAGAGTCAAGATCTCTCCTTTTCTGTGGTGGGAGATGGTGGTCATTTGGGGGGCAGCTGTGTTTTTCCTGCCTCATGGAGAACACTGGTAACCAGTGATAAAGAGGATGGTGTCGTGCAAGGGCAGACATAGCCCTGCCTGCTGAGGACAGGCCCCAAGCTCTGCCCTAGGAGGGGAATTGGCATGTGGAGGGTTGTGCATGTTTGAGCAGGAGGCGGCAGCCGTAGCAGGCTCTGCTGGGTGCACATCAGCTGGAGGCCCTCCCAGAGCGCAGTGCAAGCTAAGCTGCCTGGGGACATCGTGTCCCATAGGAGCTTCCAAGTGCACTATTGTCCCTATTGTTTAGAGGACACCGGAAAAAGAACAGCTGGGCTGTGCAGGAAACCCGCCGTGCTGGGTAAGGGGAGCAGAGTGCGTGACCTGAGGTGGCCCCTGTCGTGGGGATGCAATGCCCTGGGCTTGGCCGCAACCCCGCTGCTGTGCCAGGGGCCAGGCTGTGGCTGGGGGTGCAGGTCACCCCCCCTTTATTGTGGTGTACTCGGGGGGAACAGCCTTCAGCAGGGTGTTGCTGAGAGTGCAGAGCTGGGCATGGGCTGGAGGTACAGATCTGCTCTGGGCCACGTGGGGCAAGGATAATTCCAGCGCTTTTCCGTAAGGGAAAGGGTGTCGTGACTCTTGACACACCCCTCTTTTGACGGGTGCACAGGAATCAATTCATGAAGCAGCATAAGCAACAAATGGATAAGCATGTAACAAAATGCTGCTTAAACCTTTGACTCAGCCCTGTGCAGATGAGGAGCACCTGGGCTGTGGCATCTGCCAGGAAACCACCTGTGTTGACCATTAGGTGTGGTTTCAACCATTGCCTAGGGCTACACATAAAACTTCTCTGCTTCTCTGCAGCTGCCTGCTGTCAAAACCAGAACTGGAAAACTTCTGTAACAGAGAATGTTGATGGCAGCCACTCCTGGTCTCTTAGCAGCTTCCCACCTGCAGGCCATGTACAGTCATTCCTGGACAGGGAAGTCTCAAAAGAGAAGAGCTCACACTTCTCTGGGATCACATCAGCTGCTCAGGAGTGGGGAGCCACCTCAGCATCTCTTGGGCTAGAATAGAAGTATGGCTGATACCCTTTGGCTGGTGATACCAGTGTGGATCTGCCCCCAGATCCTGAGCAGGAAAGACACCAGCTTTCTGCTGGAAGATGTTAGTGTGGTGGGATGCACCTGGAAACCTGATCCCCACTGCCTGTGACAGGGCTGCAGGGGTGAGTGCGCATGCAGGGCTGAAATCAGTGCGTGTTCAGGACCCCATAAGGAGCATCAGGACCCAAATCTGCCCCTTTTTTATGGGGCTGAGAATAAGCTGTGGTCTGTGAGCCAGCATACCCAAGGGCTTCAGTCAGGCACATAGGAAATGCCTTCTCCTGATGCAGTGTAATGGGAGCTTTAGTTTCCTGTTACTGCCTGCATCTTCAGAGCAGAAGGGGGAAAGCTGTTTGTTGTGTTCTTAAAGCTCTCAATAACTGGAAATAAACACTATGTGCTCCTTTGGTCTGCACTTCCTATTATGGGGAATTAATAGCTGCATTTTGTAAAACAGCCTCACTAACGAGGGATTGAATAAAAAAGGCCATTCTTCCCTTTCTGGGATATGGGTTACATCTCCAACATTTCTCAGCCTGAGGGGTAAACATCTCCAGCCAGATCTGCAAAACAATTCTGTTCTCATCTTGCTTTGGAAGGAATTCTCTATTTAACCAGGAATTGGAGCTCTCGGGGAAAAAGGAGCTCTGAATTTACCTCATCCCTTCCCAGATCCCTGCCAGGGAGAGCTCTGCCATCCTCCAGCCAGCCTCCTTTGGCTGAGTATTGCACGCAGGTAAAACAGGAGCAGTGTAACATTGAAGTCTGCTAGCCAGCTGCCATGGGATTGAAGTCATGCTGGGGAGAAGGATGCTGCCAAGTTGGCCAAGCTCTCCATGGCATGAGAGAGTGACAAGATGCACCCTGTCTCCTGGGGGTCCTTTCCTCGCTGCCAGCTGACTTGGTGACTGCATGGTAAGCACACCCAGGCCAGTTTGTACAGGCCTGCTCAGCCCCTGAGATAACAGAATACAAACACTATCTTACCTCTAACCTCAGTCTTACAAGTAGATGGACTGATCTGAACTGCTCAACACTTGAGTTTCTGTCTGGTTTCAGTCTGAACAGCTTAAGGCTGGATGCATGTGTTGCTTCGGGGAGGGAAGTGCTTTGATGTGGGATCAGTCCTGCCAGCTTTGCTCCCAAGCAAGGATCCCCTTCACCTCGTCCTCAAAACCCATCAGATGTGATTGGCCCCAGTTAAAAGGCTCAGCAAGGAAACAGCTTGTAGTCACCCCAGGCTTAAAAGCATTTCTCCCTTTTTGCAGGACCCTCCATCGTGACTCCTCCTAAGGACATCTGGAATGTGACAGGAGCACAGATCTACCTGAGCTGTGAAGTCATTGGCATACCAACCCCTGTCCTCATCTGGAACAAGGTAAGGGCCCTGCTAGGAGCTCAGAGAGCACAGCAAACCCGAGGCAGCTGAAACTGCATGGTAAGCATAAGGACTGTAGCAGATCCCTCCATAGGAACACACCTCTTTGATGAGTTCTCCCATCTGTGCAGTCCTGTCCACCCCCAAACATTTGGTTTTGCTTAGGCTTTAGTCATTCCTTTTTCTAAACTCTTGTTGATCCCGAGGCAGAACATGTTTCTCTTGGTAGCGCCTGATATTTGGAGCACGCGGGGAATGTCCCTTGACCTGCCATCACCCAGCTGGCAGCAGTGACTGAGGTGGCTAGACATCGCCCACATTGTCGGGAACAGGAACCACATGGGGCAGTTGTCTCCAGTAGCCAGCAGCATGTTGATCTTGGCAGCACTGGTAACATCTGCCTTTGGAGAGGGGCCAGCGTTGAGCGGAGAGGATCATAGCCGTAGGGCCGAGAGCCACTGCACGGCCCCTGTGGCCTCCTCAAGTGCCACAGGTTTGTGGATGCTTGTGAAGGGCCTTAAAATTAAGCTGAAAACAATACTAGCTTGAGGCTGCTACTGGCTAAAAATGCTAGATTGGCCCAAAATTTTCCCTAAGGCAATAAGCTTTATTCATAGGGGTCCCAGTGCAGACCCTGGGGTGAGCAGTGTGGGCATGCTGACTCAGGCTGCGTTTTCTGCTTGTTTATGAGCAGATGCTGAGTTTACACTGACTGTCAATGCTACTCTGCTTTTTGTGCCTCTACCTCATGGCCGAGAGACTGCTGGACATGGTGATAACAAGGGTTGAGTACCACTTACCCCGTGCTGTGCTCAGGGTTCAGATACACAGCACTGGCGAGTGACTGCACTGCTGTTTTCCCCTCGATGCTGTGCCCACCAGTGGGGACAGCCTGGTTTGCTGCAGCAGAAACATGCAGGGCTGTTGCTGGTCTGCTGGGAAGAGGATAGGTCATGCAGGCGGACACTCAGTTCTCTGCTGCTGCCACGTTAAAAAGCCTGATCATCAGGAAGTTATGGGGGAGTCTCTCCAAACAAGGACAACAGTCAGCTCCTGGTGGTCTTCCAGTCCCAAGCCAGAAGGCAGCTGCTCCAGCCTGCTGAACTGGATTGATGTACAGCTGCCAGCAGCTGCAGGCTGCTGCACTGATGGGCTAAACACACCCTTGGGAACACGCACATGAGTTCTGTGAGGCCAAGTCAGTGCAGTCAGTGCAGGGTATGTTTGCACGCCCCACTGCTCAGCACCTTCCACATCAGAAAACCACGTGCCACTCTATCTGTTCCTGCTGAGGCCAGGGGAACACAGCCTCAGTGCAGATGCTGAGGCACTGGGGCAGTACCACGTGGACAATAAGGTGAAATGCTGACACTAGGAAAAACACATTCATGTAAAACTAGCATGGATCTTGTCTGTGTGTGGGTTCTAGCAGTTCCAGCATAAATAAGCCCCCAATTCTTACCTGTTTCTGCCCTTCTGTTTAGATAATTCGAGGACAGTATGGTGTCCAGAGGATGGAGCTCCTGCCTGGAGACCGGGAGAACTTGGCTATCCAGACCCGAGGGGGCCCTGAGAAACACGAAGTGACTGGCTGGGTGCTTGTAAGTATTTTGTGTACGCAAAGACCTGCACAAACAGTACGGGGGCAGTTTGCAAACATCGACAAACAACAGTACAGAAGGCAAATGGCAACACATAGGGCAATTGGAGGAAAACAACCTTGTGTGAATTAGGGGTGAAGGGTAAGGGTGGCAGCTTGCTCCAGTCCAACCTGTTGCATGCATCCTACCCCTGTCCAACATGCAGCAGAAGGGTGCATTTTGTGATCAGAAAAGGATTGACTGAAGTAAAAGTTCCTGCTGCTGTTAGTGGGAAGGAGACCCTTTCCACGTCTAGGAAGGAACAAGTACAGAGGTAAGGCATCCCTAAAACCCACCCACAGCTGGGGTGCTCTTACAGATCTGCCCTTTCCTCTGTGAAGCAGAGAAGAAAGCTAGGCTCACCCACAGGAGTGGGTGCTTGTCCCAAACCCCACTGAGGAGACCCACTACAATCTGAACCAGACTGTTCAGAGCTGACAGAATGCATGCAGTCAGCAGGGTTGCTAAGGGTGAACCCCTACAGGCACTCTGTTCATCTCATCATGTCTCAAGCAACTAGCATGTTATATAAGATACCTTAAAACAAAATCACCTCTACCCATGCACGGGATGCTCACTGGGGGGCTGGGGCTGTGTTTCTTCCCCCTAGATATCCCCTCTGAGCAAAGAGGATGCTGGGGAATATGAGTGCCATGCGTCAAATGCCAAAGGGGAGGCAACAGCTTCTGCAAAAATCCATGTTGTGGAAACTCTGCATGAAATTGCTCTGACCAAAGGTTGGTAAGTGTGGCTGAACACTCAGCAGCTCTCTTCCCTATCTTGTTATACTGTTACTTGATAAAGAAGGACTAGGTCTGTTTAGTGCTTTCTAAAAAAACCAAACAAACTAACCCAAAGAACACCCCCACACTAAAAATACCAGTTTTAACACACAGTTTTTTGTGTTTGGCAAAACATTCCCAGCAAATCTTAGCTGCTAAAGCTCTCGAGGGAGAGAACACTGCCAAGTGCTGTAAAGTACTGGAGATTAAAGATACCAAATTAAAATTAAAAAATACCTTCTGGGTTTCCAGCAGAACCACTTTCAGTGATTTTCCAGCCCTAAATTTATATTGTCTCTGTTCTCTAGACACTTCCAAACCCGCCCATTTCTCCTGGAAGCAGTATTGGCACAACAAGCCCCAAAGCAGACAGGGAACTTCAAGCACTTAAATTCCTTCCAAGTCCCTATACCTCCACCATCCTGGAAACACCCCAGCACCTGCCATATTCTCTGCATTCTGGAGTGTCAAACCTTGGAGGATACAGATATGCCACAGCAGGTCCTCTTTGCCAGGCTGTGTGCAAAGCTAATGGCAAGCCAACCACCCTCATTCCAGCTGCAGAGAGGATGCATCACTATCACATCCACATATGCTTAGGAACAAATCTGGATAACTGGGACAGTAACTGTAAATGTGCTAGAAGCAGAGGCACTGGGAACCAAGCATCCATGTAAAGAATACTGTGCTGCCCAAACCCACTTTTGGACTAATCCTTAGTTTTAATCCTGGCAGTTTTACCCAAATTATACAGTCTTGACTTTCTGTATCCTTGTGTCTGTGAACAGCTGAAATACTGCCCTTAAGAGAATATTAACAGTACTTGGCATTGAAATAAGAGCTTAAAAGGAATCCAAATATCATGCAGAAAAACTCTGCTAATGTTTTTTTGCTAGTCTCTAATCCCTTTTCAAGCATCTTAGTTATGGATATGAATGAAACTGAGTTTTGCTGAGCTGTGCCACAAACAGCACGCTTATACCCCAGAACAGAAAACGTTCATTCCCCCTCTCACAGTAACTACTGTGAGGCTGCAGTACCATGTATATTGCCTCATAGTTTATTTCTTACATACAACCCCCATGTGTTACAGCTGCTTCTTTTCAGCTGTAGAAAAGCTCTCTAGTCAGCACGCTGGAGCCAGGCAATAAGTAAGTGTAGGCTGCCAGCTTGAAGGAAATTGATAAGGTTAATGGAACAGACTGTCAGACGTCATAGCTACACACTGGGAGTCTGTGTCCCATGTCCAGGTGATCTCAGCACAGAAAAATGCATTTATTATCATCCCCCTGCAGCAGGGAGGGAAGGAAAGAAGGAAGGAAGAAGGGATCAGGTCTCGCCCTCAGCTAAAAGATCAGAAAGCTACTGCCAAAGTTGCAATATTCCCTCTTGGAATAGTACAGAGTGTAACATGTTTTTGTTTTTCCACAGATGATGGTGCAGAGCTGTGATGAGAGGACTTTCACTTACGCACAGTTTTAAATTAGTATTTTGGAAAGCTGCAAGCTCTGGCTTTTTCTAGCTGACTAATCATTCCTCTTAACTCCCTTGTTCTTTGACTCCCAATTTGCTTGCACACTTCTTTCACAGATGCACAAATAAAGAGATTCACAAGTTTGATTACAAATTTTAATTCTATTTACAGGAAATAAACATACTTTTCAACAGCACACAGCAGATGAATAAAACTGTATTTTGAATGCAACGTACACAAAATGAAACAAAACCCGAGAACTTCATCTTGTAATTAAAAAAAGAAAGCCCTTTTAAAGGCTAAACACTCATCATACGAGGTGCAATACTCATAGACATCAGTTCTTGGAAGAGGAGTTTGCAGGCATAGGGCATTCGAACCAAAGATATCTGGAAAGAGATTTCGAAAGTCCTGTGATAAGCACTCCTAAAGCATCAACTTCCACCATCCTCTAAACAAATAACTCGTCGAGTTTTTGGCTCAAAAGCGAGTCTGAAGTTATGCATGAAAGCATTTAACAAGAATTGCTCACAGAACGGTACCAAAGCAAGAGGGAAGCTGAGACTGTCTGTAGAGGTTACAACCGCAGCTATTCAGAACACATTTTTAACATAAAACCTTCAGCCAAGGGATCTGATCCTAAACAAGAGCCATTTAACATGGGAACATGTGCACGGCCAAGTGTGCCTGATGTGCAGTAAATGCACAGTTAAGATTTCCAGCACACATGGATTGGTAACTCCAGTGCCACTGCGTGGGGGCAGCAGTCAGTCCCTGGCACAACAAGAAGCCTGTTCAAGGCAACTCTTTTTATCTCTGCCGCCACCCTTCCTTGACATGGTGCTGTAACCAAGCACACACTGCAGGGCTTTTATTAATTAAAAAAAAAAACCACCAAAGTGCAACACAAAAGGCCTCCCATGGGGACCCACCTCTGCAAGCATAAATATCTTCATGGGACAGTCACAAGGGCGATGGCTGTTAAATTCCTGTGATTCTGAGTTTTACTTCTAAAAATAAGCTCTCAAGCGTTTAAAGTCTCTAAAAACTCTGCACTGTACAGTACTTGAGCAGCATTTCCTGCCAAGCCAACACTCTGAAGTTAATAAGGAAGCATCCAAATTAACTAGGTCACTATAAACACTTAAAACAGTTATGAAACTAAAATAGCAATTGTTCTGGTGCTTCTTTAAATATTTACTTCCCTATCCTCCTGTTCACTGGAGTGGCATTTCCTCTTGCCCACAGAGAGAAACAGTGGCCAACGAAAACCACACGTACCTGAGTTTTATTGCGGCAGCCGCGGCACTCATAGGTGTGAGTCCTCGTGTTTGCAATCGCCATGATTCCACAGAGGTTACACACATGCACCTGGTATGGGTCTGAAGCTTCAAACAATCTTTCTCTCAAGAACTGGGCTGCTCCATGAGCAATCTGGCAATCCCGTTCCATTTCTCCAAAGCGAAGGCCACCATCACTGAAAAGAGGAAAAAAAAAACCCACTTAAGTTTTTTGTTCATTGGCAAAATAATCAGTTTTTGTTGGCAGAACAAGTACCTTACCAGAAACACAACACCAGTATTGCAAGGCAGGAGGAAAGCTGTGCATTAATTTTTCTCTAACACCTCAGAATAAAGTGTTAGGGAGAATGTGAACACAGTAATTTTTAACTGCTGCTGAGCATTTCTATGACAGGTGTCAGACAGCCACAGCACAACCACACGGCAAAATGAAGTATACAGTTAAGTCATCCTCTACTTATCTGTGGTGGGTTTAACTTTGGCTGTCTGCCAGATACCCACCAAGCATCCCTCTGACTCCCCCACCAGGTCAAGAGGACATGGGGAGAGAATAAGATGGAAAAGCTCATGAGTGGAGATAAACCCAGGGATATTGCTTATCAACTACTGTCACAAGCAAAACAGACTCAGCATGGGGAAAATTAATTCACTGCCCATTAAGAATGGAGTAAGATGGTGAGAAGCAAAGACAAAATTAAAAAATTCATCTCCCCAAACTTCTTCCCAGGCTCAACTTCACTTCTTCATTCCAAACTCCTTCCTCCCTTCCCCATGGTCACAGGGAGAATGGGGGTTGCAGTCAGTACATAACAATTCCTCTCAGCTGCTCCTTCCTGCTAACACTTTTTCCCCTCCACAGCATGTGGTCCCTCCCGTGGGATAGTCTTTCACACATTGTTCCAGCACGGGCCTGTCCCACGGGATACTATCTTTCAAGAACAGATTGCTGCAGCATGGATCCCCCACAGATCATACCTCCTGCCAGGAGCCTGCTCCAGCGTGGAAGCTTTCCATGAGCTGCAGGGCAGTTCCTTTCACATTTTTTCCCTTCTCTCTCTCACAGCTACTGCACAGCATTTTTTACCCTTTCTTAAATACATTCCCACAGAGGTGCCAACAGCATCGCTGACAGGCTTTGGCTGGTCAGAGCCAGCTGTAAGTGGCTGTGGCCAGCACAGGGCAACCCCTGGTCCTTTCCCAGAGAGGCCAGCCCAGCAGCACCTCCTGCTAACAAAGCCTTGACGCTGCACCCAGCACTTGATCTTAAGCCAAACACATGAAAAACGGGTGGCTAACTGGGGTGAGCTAATGAAGTTCTAGCTGCAAAGCTGAGGCAACTAATAGTTCAGGGCTGAAAACTCGACAGGAAAAGAAAACACCACATAGAAACTAACACACATCCTTACCGAGATCTACCTTCCATGGGCTGCCTGTTAAGTATCTGGATGGGCCCTCTTGCACGAGAATGGATTTTGTCATCTACCATGTGCTTCAATCGCTGGTAATACGTAGGACCAATAAAGATCTGTGATGTGATTTTTCGACCAGTGAAGCCATTGTAAAGGACCTGAAGAAGTCAATGCAGTCACTGAATCATAAGCCTTACTATCCACCAAATGTGTATTAAAAAGATTACAATGAACTGATATTTTGGTTATACCTCATTTCCTCTTAGATGATAGCCATAATCTGATAAAAGATTGGAAATCTTCTGCACATTGACAGCGTCATTAAAAGGTGTAGCATCACCAATTTCTCCCTTGTTTGCAGACACCTATAGAGAAGAGATTTGCAAAAGTCTGTCATGTTTCTGAAGGACTGGTTATACTATATTAAGCTGTTTCAAACAGTTCAACATTTAATGCTTGAATGTGAGATTCTGTGCCCATCATAGTACCCTATCTTGCTTTGTTTATCAGCTACACAACTTAAAAAATACCCAGTATCAACAAATTTGCTACTCCTTTTGCTAGGTCACGGAAATTGTCTGAACAAAAGTAACAGATGAGAGAGCACACTGTGGTGTCTGACTTGCTGGACAAAATTTACAGGACTGTAGGTCTTCCCTAAGAAACCTGCTTTTGCTATCAAGTAACTGCAGAACAATCCTTATTTTTCAGTGAAGTAACACCTACTAGGCAGTACTTATCTTTACAAAAAAACCCAACCCCAAAAGCCCCTCCCCCAAATTTTAATTCATGTTTCTCAGACATTCAGTACAGAAGATTTTTTTCTTACCTTGCCCTGAAGACACTCAATCAAGTGACCAATGGTCATACGGGAAGGGATGGCATGGGGGTTGATAATGATATCAGGTGTGATGCCTTCACAGGTGAAGGGCATATCCTAGAGCAGGGAAACAGACAGTCAATTCTTCCCAGAATATCATTTTTAGGAAAAGGAGGTGCCTGAATCCAAATTAAATCTTTTAAAGTGTTTCAAAAGCATTTAAGTATCACGTAAGAAGGAGCTGTGTCCCTTTCTAAAAATATTTTAGCTAAATTTAAGTCAACACATTGCACCTGCATAGGTATTCCACAGACAATTCACTTAAGGCAGTTCAAACGCTAAGAATGGCATTGGTAAAATGCTTAGAAGGAAAAAAAAATTACTACCTCTTGCCTGTACTGGATACCACAGGTTCCCTTCTGACCATGCCTGCTAGCAAATTTATCTCCAATCTGTGGAATTCTTACAGAGCGCACCTGTAAGCCAGAGGGAAACATTCAACTGGTAACTTAAATATACAGCAGAGATTATTGAAAGCAGAAAGCACAAACATTAATGCTCACCCGAATCTTGCAGAACTTGTATCCTTCCTGGTTAAGGGTCACCATGACCTGATCTACAATGCCAGTCTCGCTAGTTCGCAGGAAAGTGCTGCAGTCTCTCTTTGTGAAGCGTCTGTTTGTGCTTTCCAGTTCATCTTCGTTCTCTGGCAGCGTGACTGTTTTGCCAATGATGACATCATCCCCAGACACACGTACCCCAGGTGCTATCAAACCATCATCATCAAGTTTGTCATAGATTGCGTGTCTCATACCTTGGAGCAAAAAAAGAAAAAACAGAAAGTAGACTCCCAAATTTTTCAACATACTGACTCTGTTGTTCTGTAGAAATTCAACAAGTCTGCTTGCAACTTCAGACAACTGCAGAAAGATCTAATTTTACACAAATACCTCAATTGGTGTACTAATAACAATTAATACAGACTTCTCTGCTGTCTCATATGCCCCAAAATGAAGACTGCATCAGTTCAACAACATTAACAGCCTTGCCCACAAAAACTGAATTTAAAAACTCAAGTCTTTGCACACTCCTGTATCTTACCTTGGCAAGTTTCGCGTGTAGGCTTTTCAAAAACTTCCTCTTGGTCATAACCTTTTTTAGACTCCTGCTCTTTGTATGAGCGATAGAACACAGATCTGAAACAAAGTTACAAAGCCTTCTCCAGTGAAACCAGCATCATTTCCCCTCATCTGTAAATCTGAATTTCACTATAATCATCTTTTTATCACACATTATGGCTACTAATATTAACGACAACCAGAACCAAATAATGACAATATTCCACAAAGATTTCCTCTAATTTCCTGTTAACCTGACCATCAATGAAGAGGGGAAGACAAAAACAGAACACCCCACCCAACAAATAAACAAAAGTTTCTGATGGTATTACGATGGTCACTTTTAAGACACTGCATCTCTAGATAACATGCTAATTTTTGACGAACTGCAGAGACTTTCAGATCTGCTTGACATCTCAGAAGTAGTTATTATTTCTAATGATTATTTACATCTCCAGCATCTTATTTCATCTTACTTTCCTCCTTATATATGCCACTTTGCAAGCTTTTTTAGGCTTCTACTGCTACCTTGCAGCGTCACCCTCATAACTCGAGCTAGGAAACATTCAATTTATAAAGGCTTCTTTTTGGGGCAGTAAAAAATAAATACCAAAATGGAATAGCTGGGACATTGCACAAAGGATGAACATTCCTTACTGTGCTTTGTTTGCTAAGGTACACACTCATTGTTTTCATTGTGCTGCTCCCTCCATCCTCATTAAAAAAAATTACAAAGCTTCTCAGGTTGGAAAGATTTGGAGAACGGTGTCTTCCAGCATAAAGATGAACTTTTCATGAACCTTTGGACAACTCAGTATACTTTTTTTTAAATTCCAAGCAGTTAAAAAATTTACTAAGGCTTACCTGAAAAAGCCTCTGTCAACAGCAGAACGGTTCATGATGACAGAGTCTTCCTGGTTATAGCCCGTGTATGATGCGATGGCTACAATCGAGTTGATACCTATAATATGCAGAGCAAAGACTTTGAAAGGATCTACATGTTTCACTCAGACATTATTTGTAACTCAAAATAAGCTGTATTCTCTACAGGGAAGCTGTTCTACCCTTTCTGAGATAAAATCTCCATGTCCCACACACAGAAACATGTAGTATCAGCAAATCCAACTTTGGGTAGAAAAGAGAGTCAAGAGTGACCCCTTGTGAAAAACCTAGCAAATACCAATAGAGAAAATGCTTTTTTTTCCAGTTAGATTGTAGCAGACTATGGAGGTAAAGTAGTTTCAGCTGCAGCACTGCAAGTGTCTTTTCTGCAGTCTAGGTATCCAGCTACAAGCTAACACCTTTTAAATTGCACACATTTGCTAAATACTCAGGTATTCTACATAACACTTGTGACATCGTCTAAACAAACAGTAGTATTTTTGTTCCACAGACATGAACTGACAACATACCTGCTGGTAACTCTCTGAATCGCAAGTACTCCATGGAGCGTGTTGTCACAAGGGGCTTCTGGGGATAATACAACACGTGTGCCAGCGTATCCATACGGACATGGAAGTTTGTGATGTAAACTCCCATGGCCTGTTTACCCATAGCAGACTGGTATGTGTTCCTGGGAGACTAGACAGACAAGAGAAGACCAGCAATTATGCACATAAAGCTCTTTACACACACCTGTGGGTTTTCTATCAGATTTAAAAAGCAGGATGTTGGACGAGGTGCACCGACCTGGTTGTGATCAGGGAAAGGGATAATAGATGCACACACTCCCAGGATCATGGACGGGTGAATCTCACAGTGCGTGTATGTTGAACAATATGCCACACCTTTCTCTTGCAAGTCATCTGGAGTCATTGCCAGCATCACAGTCTCTTCTTCCAGTGTATCAATGTACTCTACCACACCACTGGCCACAAGATCCTGCCAACTGAATAACCAATAACTACATGAGCACATAAAATGGGTCTCTTCAGCAGTAACAAGAACAAGGACTTTCCTGGCTTATTATTAGTACCACTGCCTCCGTGTGACTCAAAAAAAATTAAACTACCTGGCAGAGAGAGCATCTTTGTGCTGCACAAAGCTTTAAACATTTCTCTCTCCAGCTTGCGGGAAGGTGCAGCTTCCAAGATGGAAAATGACACGTTCAGTTGAACTGCAGGAACATATCTCACCTGTAATTGTTATACTCTCGTTCCTTCAGTTGGTCAATATGCCTTTTCTTCAGCAGCAACTTCTGTTTCTCCACAATTAAAAGGGGCCGACAAATTCTGCCTGCATCGGTATAGATGCGGATTTCTCGCTCACGGATGTCTCTGATCATCGAGACCTGTACAAGAAAGCAGCACCCTGTGAGTACCAAGCCTCTGCTTGGAATCAGAACCACAGAACACAAAACAGGGTAACTAAATTCCCTAAAGCAAAGACTTTACAAGTGCTACCATCAGCAGAGAACAAACGTTAACACTCCTACAACAGTAGCATTTCAGAAGACTATTTTCAACTGGTTTTTTTCAACTGGATTCTCTTTAAAAAGCAAGCAACTAACTCCCCCCTTCCCCCACCAAAAGCCTCAAATCCCAAACAACAAATCACACACAACATCAAGTAACAAACAAACAAAAGGCACCAAACCCAAAAAACTCCCCAAACAAAACACGAACCAAAATTAAAACAAAAACTCAATATGATGTATATTCAGAAAGAGACTGGCAAATAATTTGGCAAGATATTTGGAGCTTGCAAACTAGTATCAAGGCATTATCCTCTCTTGTCTAAAGGGGACCCAAACTCTAGATGTAAAATTTATACCTCTGACACAATGATGTCCATCTGACGGCGTAGCTTCCTTAGGGTATTCATGAGCTGCTCTGGATCTTTGTGTATTCCTACCCAGCAGCCATTAACAAAGATCTTGGTAGCACTAGAAAAAAGGAAAATGAACAAATAATAATTAAAAAAACCCCACACCAAAACCCCCCACACCTTTGAAGTCTTGTGCAGGACAAAAAGTTTAAGTCTGTTTAAACAGTTTCATTTGCACGTACTCAGCTATTGCTGCTGGAGAGATTTCTTCCAGGTTTTCCATGCTCCACTCTTCCAAGAATTCCAAAATTGGGGATGGCTGAGACCCCACAGAAATGTAAGCCATCAGGGCTAAGTTCTTCACAAGACCTACTGCATGACCCTACCAGAAACACAAAGTTAACTTGCATTTTCAAATCAACAGATTCCCCCAGAAAGATCCAAGAACTGAAACTTCAACTCCTCAATGAACTGCACACAACACATGCTGATTACCTTATTAATTCCTGCCATTCAACCACAGAGTTAGTTATAAAGCTAAATATCCATGTCAGCACTTTTAAAAAATGTTGCAAGCGATCATCACCAGTGCCATGGCTACAAAATGACCAGCAGAAAAAGGCAGTACTGACATAAAAAATACTGCTTTCCTTACCTCTGGGGTCTCAGCAGGGCAAACCATTCCCCACAGCGTATTGTGCAGCTGCCGGGGCTTTGCCAGTTTCCCATCTCTCCCGATGGGAGAATTCAGGCGTCTCAGGTGGGAAAGCGTAGACGCAAAGGTCAGGCGGTTTAACACCTGCACACAGCGAGGAATGCAGTTAGTCAAAGCTTCTTAGGTATGTTGTTGACAGGCAGTACATTAGCACAAACCATCAGTGCCCTCTAGAAAGGATGTACTTAAAAAGAACTAAAATAGCTCTGTTAGCTACACTTTTTAGTTATTAGGAGCAAATTAGCATTTGCATTCTTCTCAGAGTCTGCTCAAAGCTTCTCAAAAACGTAAGAAAATCTATTTTTACAGCCTGAACTGTGAGAGTTTATTTAAAATGCAAACAAACCTCTCATACACATATAACAACAACAACACTCTATCCAGGGACACCTATCATCTTTGCCCCTTTCTTTACTTTGCTTTCCCCAAATTATGATCCCACCAGGGCTCCAGACAACAAAATGTGCTGGTATTTAAAAACTGACACCTTTTCCCTGTTTCCATCCTTAGGAGAAAGGGACTCAACTAAGCACTACACTGCTCCTAAAGTCAGTGCTCCTCATCATTTCCTCATCGTATGTAACTTTTCTATGACAGTCAAGTTTCTTTAACCACCTGTGAAGGACTGGAAGTAATTACAGGAAAGAAATTCATCCTCCTAAAAGATACCCTAGGATCTAAGAATTTACCAGACACACAAGCATATGCTCTAACACACACACAAAAAAATCTTATAGAGTTATACCAACTGTTCAGCAGTGAATAATAAAACAAACCATGACAAAAAAAACCAAAAAACCCCAAACCACAAACCTAAACCAACTATTTGGATCTTCATCTGTGTCAGCTAAGGAAGCTTCCTTTCAAAAATGCTTCTACTTGACATACAACACGCATGGCTGCCAAGCCATGTCAAACCCTTCCATGACATAGTTTTTCTCTTACGTAAACCTGACAAAGCTACTGTACCTGAGATACTCCTGCTCTGGCCTGATGAGCTTTCTTCTGGTCACCCCAGTTTCCAGTTGCCAATGAATACTTCAAACCATCTGAAATAATTCTCGTTTTAATTGCCAGTTCCAAGTTGAAGTCTTTCCCTCTGTCAATAAACTTTTGTGCATATATTCTCACTTCCTTCAGCAAATTCTTAAACATTCTGTAGAAGAAAGACACCAAAAAACATGATTAAATAGTGCTGTAGTAATTCACCATAATCAGTGTTATTTGGAAAAAAAAGTCACTGACCTCCTGAAAAGAGACAATTTGTAACTAGCAAGGAGGCAGAAAGGAATAAAACAAATTAACCTGTTTGTGAACGTGAACAAAATTTGCTCCAAATCAAGTCAATCCTAGCCACCAACTTAGGAAACTTAATCACTCCATGAAAAAATCATACTCAGATACAAGCTTTGTTGACTAAGACCAGCTCTTGGACACAACAGAATTAGTCTGACTGATTTAGAAGCAGAGAGTTGGCAATGCCCCTATCATTAATTATGTCCAAAGAAAACATGATACTTACCCTCTGAAGAGGAAAGCCAACAGTGGCCCAGCAAGATCCAGTCTTTTGTTGCCATAATGATCTCTGTCATCCAGCTCTCTTCTCCCCAGTGCTGCCAGCAACAGTCTATGAACCATATACCTAAGCAAATAAGATAGCTTATGTTTTAAACTGACAACAGGTATTCAAAACAAAGATTACATGCTTTCACAGATAAATCAGTGAACTCTTTCCTAAAGGCTGTCTATTCCAGATCTTTAGGATACTAAAACAGACTTCTTCAGCATATCCTGAGAGGTAAATGACCCACAGAAAGTTCAGGTTGAGGACAGAGAGAAGTCAATATTTAAATCATGATTAAAATGTCTCTTCTGCTACAGTCTGTCTTGTTCTGTAATATGGGCTCTGTTTAAGCATTTGCAATCAGGTGTAAAACGGCAAGTCTCCTGATGCTACAGTTCATCTGCATAACAATTAGCAGTGATCAAGATGATGTGCTAATAGTTCACATTACAATCAGCTTATCAGTAGTCATCTACATATTAGTTATCAATTTCTATATTTTGTCCATGCAAAAAGTCATTTATCACTATCATCACATCTAACTTAAGATCTAGAATGTGTTGAAGACTCATTTTGTTTCCTTATTTTCCCCTTGCATTTTCTCAGCCTCAGAAATATATCAGTGCCCTAAAGTTTATCACTGCGTATCCAGAAGACCGAGCTTAAAAACAAACTTCCATTCAGTGTGTTCTTCCAATCATATACATATATGAGAATAAATTATGTATTCAGGGTCCATTTGCAGATGTGAGACAGAGTTCTGACATACCCTAGGAAATAGGCCTTTTTGGTTTCACAGAAGTCACTGACACCAACATGTGGGAGCATTTCTTTCTGCAGGACTTCTTTAGCATACTTGATTCTCTTCTCTTTGGTGACACCTGGCTTTGCACCTCTTGAGCCAATGAAGTTTAGAGCAACATTCTGCTCCTGAATGACAAATGCTTCATCCAGAGAAGGTTTGACCTAAGGCACAAAAATACAGCAAAATCCTGTAGCATCCAATGTCTGTTGGGGTTGCAGGAAACGACAATAGTCGTTTGCTAACGATTCTTTCCAGGATCTCTTAATTGTTGATCCAGGTCTTTCCAGAAATATTAAGGAAGCACAAAGGAAGAACACAAAAAGAAGAACACAAAAACTGACTCCAGAAACAGTTCTCATTTGAGTACGTTCTAGGCCTGTTGCTGTTTCAGGTATAATTGAGATTTCACAATTAAAGTCAATGGCACAGGAGAAAATCCTATCTCTCCAAATACATATTAACTCTTTGAAATTTCTATTGCACTCTGTTCACTTCAAGTACTCATTAGAATAGATTTAGGTAGAGAACTTTTAACATTTCTAAAAGACAACCCACAGAAATAATAAAGAAACAAACTACAAATGGAAAATCGACAATGCTTTAAGTGATGATCAGCTACACCTACACATCACCAACCGTCAAGACAGGAAATAATTTAACATGTATTACCATTTCCATCATTTCTGGATCTTCAAAATCATATATGATGTGCTCTAAAATGTCCCTGTCGGACACAAAGCCTAGTGCACGAAAGACAATAATGATGGGGACTTCTTGTTTGATATACGGCAAAGTGGCTACAATGCGCTGGCCAATAGCACTCTTCTTTGCACCCTGGAAAGATGGAGAAAAGAACATGCCTTTAAATAAAAAATATCTCTCTGGATTTGGACGATACATTGTACGTGTATTTATTCAATTTTCACAGGAAAACACGACTTCTCAGCAGGCCAACTGAGGGCTGTTCTGAAACCTTACTCTGGCAACGACTTGGTATTTTAAAATATCTAGAGCTTTAGAAGTCTGCAAAAACTTGTAAAGTTTTTGCTGATACAAAGGAATGTAAATTCTACTTTTTCACCCATACACATAATTTCTCTCCCTCTGTGTATTTGCCAAGAGCAATCCTATCCATCTTCAGTGTTCCTTCTGTCAGCTTACACCCAGCTTTTCTAACCCGCTGTGCAAGTGATCATTCAAGAAGCTGATCCCCTTTTCCAGAAACACTGTGCAGAGGGACTGATGCAGGGGGACTCAAGAGTGCCCCAGACACCAGGACTGAGAGTAGTGTAAAGCTTCTATTAAAGCTACTCTTGAAAAATTTCACATCATCAGTGCAACAGTACTGACAAGTACAGACACCTTTTGCTTTAGAATTTACAAGTAGTACTTATTTCCCCTCACAGACTGCACAACTAGATGCTAAATATGAATTTATATGTGGGCTGCAAAATACATCTAAATATTTAGTCTCTGCTCCTATTTTTGTCCTTTGTCAAAAAACAAGACAATGCTTGTTTAGATTTTCTAAAAACTCATGTACAGTAATTAAGAAACTATTTTTAGCCTGACCCTAAAGCCTGCCACAAATGGAGTCCTCATTCCAATCCTCAAATAATTTATCATAGAGACAGGGATAACATGTGACTAACAGACTACACTTCCATTTAATTTACCTGCTTTACAACTTAGCATCACGAGAAATTTCTTCTCAAAATCCCAAAAGCAAATGAGACTAAGAGACAGGACAGTAACAAAACTCCTAAAACAATCTCGCTGGTAAGCCCCAGGGTGGGGGTTATCACTGCCCAGACATACCTGCCCGCCTCTGGCCAGCATGCTAACCCATATAGTACTTGTGGGTCGAGAGGAATTTTCCAGACAAGATCTACACTCTCCTGTGTAGGCATACTTTGAATCTTTCTTTGCAAACACATACACTGTGTTTGTAGCCATTTTCTCTTGAGCAATCAGAACCTGTGGGAGAAAGAACACTAGTAAATACCTGACAAAAGAGCACGCTCAAAGTAACAAGCACAGTGTGTTTCTACTGTTCCTTCAGGTGCCTTAACAGCAAGAGAATCGCACAGCATGAAGTCAATCTGCCAGATTCAGTTGGATTATACTCTGCATTTTTAAAAAATTCAGATTTAAGCAAAACATACAGCTAGTTAAGACAGAATAACCAAAACAAGAGACTCAGGGAACGCCGTTCTCTGTGACGCACTTACCGCATCTGCTGGCTGTGCCGAAACATTTCTGTTAGCTTTAGGCACAACACTGATAAAGAATGTATTTCACTACCTGTTTTTCCAAGGCCAAGGCACTACACAGGCATTTAGATTTAAATGCCAGCTATAACACTCAAAGACTGTTTTGGTTTTCTTTCCTCAAGAAGAAAAATAAAATTTTAATGCTTTTGCTGTGTTTACTCAGGTATCAGTTACAAAATATGGGAAGTTTCACTGGTCAGGCACTAGCATGAAGAGGATTCGATTTGCTGAAGCTGCATCCACAGCAAAGGAGGGAAGAATCTTAATTTTATAATAGCTGTGAACAACTTGCAGGACACTCAGAGTGAAGAAGTGCCTCATTTTAGGTGCTTGCTGCTCTGCAACGCTGGAAATGGAAAGGAAAATATCTAGAGTACTTAGTGGCATTCAGTGTAAAACAGCTCATGCAGCTGAAGAAGGGAAGAACTGAAGATGGGAAACGTGCCTCAGGGAAGAAGAAAAGTTAGCTTGAGAAAGCCCTAACAGAGGACCAAAATCCCATCTCTCTGCAAGATCAGGAGCACCCACAGTAACTCTGATACACTGGAATAAGACTGTTTTTGCTTCTTGCATATGGAGACAAGCAACAGAACTTCTAGTGTCTGTAAAGACATCTATGCAAGGTATAAGCCCTTACCTTTTCTGATCCATTGATGATAAAGTAGCCACCAGGATCCAGCGGGCATTCATTCAGTTCACAGAGATCACGGTCAGTTAAGCCATTCAACAAACAGTATGTCGAACGTAACATAATAGGAATTTTTCCTATAAAGGTTTTCTGATGTTGTGTCTGTAATTGGTCCTCCCCTTCTTTAATGACTGTTTTAGTTATATCCACATACAAGGGAGCTGAATACCTACAGAATAAAAACACCACTGCGTTATCTGCCAGTCATTAGCCTTTCTGTACAACCTTGAGTAATGAATGTAGTTATTCAAGCACTCACTGGTATGTTACACATTATTACCACATGATGATGTGGTTATCATCTGGACTTAAAAAATAGGCATGGAATTTTAAATAGCGGAGTAATTATTACATTTTCAAGGCACTACTATATTGAAAAAGACTATAAATTAATAACGCAGAGGCAGTTCTCCCTTGTGTTTATCCATTCCAGAGTTGGTTCTTACGTAAGGTTTCTCAGCCTGGCTTCATTCGGCATCATTGGTGAGGGTGCTCCATCTCTTTCCCAATGTGTAGGTTTGGAGAGATAGATTTGTTCAAACTTCAGCAGATACCGGGGCTGGAAAACAAGAGTGCATTTACTTGTAATGGAATAAACATCCATTTTCGTTGTTCAAGAGAGGCCTTTAGTAGCAACCTTTGAAAACCCAGACCTAACTTCAGCTGGAGAAAGCTAACAAGATTTCAGCCATAAACCTTCCTTGCCATGCTAAAGCCACTGAAAATCAAAATCCCACCAAAACTTGCTTTTGGCTACCTGACTTGCTCTACCACATCTCTGCCTGTGCAGTTTGGCACGGTAATTGACACAATATGAGCTACAGAAGCCATTTGTTCTTGGTCACTCCTCAACCAGCAGGACAGAGTAACTCTATACAACAGGGAAGTTCAATTCCATGGATAACAAAGCTCTTGCATGTGTTTCTCAGTCAGATACCTGACTGCATGACAACTTAGCCACATATCTCAGACTCCAAAGAGTTCATCCTTCTCTCCTATGGACTGCATGAGCAGCATAATTCAGATGTACTTCCATCTCTTTAGACAGGGCCTGAATAAATCCGATGTAAAATGATTCTGATTGTAAAAACACATCATCTCTGCCGGGGTTCCCCACTTACCGGCTCTTCCACTTCTCCTGAGGCATGCTGGGCTTCAGCTTGTAAGTCAATTGGTGGAGCATCTTCAACAATTCTCTGCACAGACATCTGAATAAACTCATCAAAAGAATCCAACTGTTGCCTGACTAAACCCTTTTCATCAAAGTAGGAGCTAGAAACAGAAAAAGTACATTAATGAACAAGAAAATTTCATTCATGTATTTCACATATTGACAAGCTTAAGATTTGTAACAAAACCTACAAAAGCCATGAAATGCAGTAGAGAACCAAACATATTCACTTATCCCAAGGCATGAGTTTCAAACACAGATGTTCAAAAATGTTTAACAATTCTCTCACTGCTTGAAGATGCAGACACTACAAAGTACCAGATGTGCTGCCACCTCTTGGCTAGGCCGTGACTGCACGCAAAGTCTACCTTAAATTATGATGACAAACCTCAGTGAAAGTGGCTTCAGATAAAGTTTTACCAACCACGTCTGTAAATTATTTTGCTTTAACTCATTTTCTAAGCTGCAGTAAACTGAGAGCATGCCCTTAAGTCCAAGTAATAGTTATCAGAACTTCTCTTGGCTTGTATCTCCCCTGTTTCAGCTTCACTCCTCCAGATTTCCCTTAGCCTTTGGGTGACCTACCTTCAACCCAGAACAACCTAACTGTAAAAATCAAAGCCTAAATCAGAAGCCCCACATCCTAACTTTTGATGGGATTAACTAAACACGTCTGCTGCATCAGCTCCTGCCAGCAAGCTCCTGTGCTTCAGTAAGGTATTAGTGAAGCGAGCCAGGGAACCTACATTGCCTCAGCTTCTGTCCCATCGCTGCCAAGATCTCCAGAGGAAACTGGCAAGAACTACCCCCATACCAATACCTTCAGGCTTTCCCAAAAAGGGTAGCACACCCTTGGCCATTGTGCTGTTGCTGCACAGTCTGCCATTGCCCAAGGGGAAGGAGGAAGGGCGAGATCAACCTGTGTCACAGAACAGTTGAGGCTGAGGTCTGGATGTCACCCTGTCCTATTACTGCACTCAAGCAAAGTCACCTAGAGCTGATTACCTATGACCAGGCCCAGACAGCTTTTGAATAACATCAAGGATGGAGATGGAGACTCCATGATCTCTCTGGACAAGCTGTGCCAGCACTTGGTCACTCTCACAGTAAATGACATGTTTTGTCATATGGAATGAGGTGCAGTTTCAGCTGAAGAATTTGTATTAGATACCTCCCACACGTCTGAAAGTAAAGACAGCTTTACTGGGCTGCAAAGGAAAGGATGTCCTTCTGCCTCCAAAGTTTCTCATTTCTGCTCTCCAACCAGCCTGCTTATGGGACCACCTCTGCAGATTTACCCTTCTGCTTGCAGTCTAAAACACCATTTAAGTACATCTTATGAACGATGCAACTAAGAAAATAAACACTTTTTACTCAGTTCCACATGGCACCCCGCTCCTTAACAGTCTCAAGAAGCTGCAGGTCTTTTTTCTGATAGAAAAAAACACTTAATGGTGCAAATAGTTAAGTACTGACAGTGTCAGCTGAGATTAGTGGACAAAATCACGTGCTTGATGCAGAACCAAAACCACCTCTTACTTCATGGAAAACAGTGTGTCACCCCCACAGGGGTCAGCGGGGGTTTTTCATCCCTGATGAAGAACTCTTCTGTTTTTGCTTAAAGACCTTCTGTTCTGAACATGCTACAACACACAATCCATCATAACCAAGCCTGCAGCTCCCAGGATGTGTCCCTAGCAAACTGGACGCCACCTGTGAGGCTGAGAGCACATGCATTGAAGGATTAAAGAACAGTAAGTTTTAGCCAGTCACCTAATGACAATCCAGCAGGCTTCTTGCCACAGGTCAGGTGTGATTTCATCATCGTCCTCATCATACTGCATATCTGAGGGGAAAGAAGCACAGCAAGTGAGCCAGGCCCCCATCACCACCTCAGTGTCCCTCCTGGCCGGCTGAGGGATCCTCTGGCACTGCAGCAGCACCTCTGGCTGATTTTCTGATTAACAGCAGGCTGAACATGAGGCAGCAGTGTGCCCAGGTGGCCAAGAAGGCCAATGGCATCCTGGCCTGTATCAGGAATACTGAACCCAGCAAGACCAGCAAAGTGATTCTTCCCCTGTACTCAGTGCTGGTGAGGCCACACTTGGAGCACTGTGTTCAGTTCTGGGCCCCTCAGTTTAGGAAGGACATCGAGGTGCTGGAGCAGGTCCAGAGAAGGGCAGCAAGGCTGGTGAAGGGACTAGAGCACAGGCCCTATGAGGAGCAGCTGAGGAAGCAAGGGCTGTTCAGCCTGGAGAAGAGGAGGCTCAGGGAAGACTTCATCACTCTCTCTGAAAGGAGGTTGTAGCCAGGTGGGGGTCGGTCTCTTCTCCCAGGCAAGAGAGCACAGTCTTGAGCTGCACCAGGGGAGGTTTAGGTTGGATATTAGGAAGAAGCTCTTCAGAGAGAGTGACTGGGCGTTAGAATGGGCTCCTCAGGGAGGTGTTGGAGTCATCGTCTCTGGAGGTGCTTAAGAAGAGACTGGATGTGCCAATTAGTGCCATGGTCTAAATGACAAGGTGGTGTTAGGTCAAAGACTGCACTCGACGATCTTAGAGGCCTTTTCCAACCTAGATTCTTCTGTGATTCTGTGGCCGCCCGGCTCCCGCGGGAGAGCCCACCGCGTCCAGCGCATCTCCCCCCCCCCCGCCCCACTCCCGCCTCCTACGGAAAGATCCCAGTGCGCCTGGAGCATCCCTCCCCCCGCGCTCCCGGCTCCTACGGGCCCCGCGCGCCGCCCCTGCCCGCCTTGTCGGGGAGGACGGGAGAAAAAAAGAGGGAAAGGGGGGCAAAAGGTCTCACCTTCGTCGGCGTCGTACATGGTGGCGGCCGGGCAGGGGGGCGAGCGGGGCGAGCGGGGCGGCGAGCGGGGAGCGCGATGGCGACGGCGGGCGGCAGGGAGGGCGGCTGCGCGCGCTCTGACGCGTCCCGCGAGGCGCCCGCGCGCCCCGTGACGTCAGGCACGCGCAGCCGGCGCCGCCGTCCCGGCCATGCTGCGGCTGCTCCCGCCGCTGCTGTCCCGCCTGGCCCGCGCTCAGCCCCGCGCTCAGCCCCGCGCTCCCGTGCGCCGGCTGCGGCGGGGCGGGGGGACGGCGGCGACCGGCGGCCGGCAGGAGGAAGAGCGCTTCGTGTTCCTCGAGTACGAGCCGGACCCGGCTGAGGCGGTGGTGGCGGCGGCGGCTCCCCGGCGGGAGCAAGAGCCGCTGCGGGAGCCGGAGCCGCTGCGGGAGCAGGAGCCGCGGCGGGAGCGGGAGCCGGAGCCGCTGCGGGAGCCGGAGCCGCTGCGGGAACGGGAGCCGCTGCAGGAGCAGGAGCCGCTGCGGGAGCCGGAGCCGCTGCGGGAGCGGGAGCCGCGGCGGGAGCGGCGCGCTCGGGGCGCAGCGGCGGGGATCCCGGGCGCGCCCGACCCGTCGGTGCCGCCGAGCGGCGTGAGCTGCTCGGGCTGCGGAGCCGAGCTGCAGTGCGCGGACGGCGGCGCGCCGGGTTTCGTGCCGGCCGAGAAGTACCGCAGCCTGGCGTCGGAGGGCGCGGCGGGGCTGCGCGGCGCCGTGTGCCAGCGGTGCTGGGCGCTGGCGCACCACGGGCGCGCCCTGCGGCTGCGGCTGCCGCCCGACGAGCACCGGCGGGTGGTGAGCGCGGCGCTGCGCCAGCCGCCCCGCCACGGCCGCGGGCCGCTGCTGCTCTACGTGCTCGACGTGCTGGAGCTGCCCGACCCGGTGCTGCCGCAGGTGCCGGCGCTGCTGGGCCCCGGCGTGCCCGCCTCGGGCGTGCTGGTGGTGGGCAACAAGGTGGACCTGCTGCCCGCCGACGCCCCCGGGCACCTGGGGAGGCTGCGGAGGAGGGTGGCGGAGGCCTGCGCCCGGGCCGGGCTGGCGGGCGCCGCGCTGGTGGATATCCGGCTGGTGAGCGCCAAGACGGGCTTCGGCATGGAGGGGCTGGTCAGCCGGCTGCAGCGCTCCTGGAAGTGCGCCGGGGACGTGTACCTGCTGGGCGCCACCAACTCCGGCAAGTCCACGCTCTTCAACACCCTGCTGCGCTCCGACTACTGCAAGTCCCGCGCCCCGGACATCGTCGACAGGGCCACCGTGTCCCCATGGCCAGGTCAGGGAACGCCTCGCTTCCTTCCCCGGCGCCAGCGAGCCCCTGGGCCTCTGGGCCACTCCTGTGGCAAGGGAACTCGCCACTCTGAGCACCCCCGTGGTGGGCAGAGAGCTTCTGAGCTGTGCCATACTTCAGATTGTCACCTCTGGGCAGTGGCTGAGGGAGCTTGGGCTGGATAACCTGGAGGAAGAGGAGGCTTGGGGGAGATGTTCTCGCTCTCTACAACTACTTGAGCAGAGATTGTAGCCAGGTGGGGGTTGGTCTTTTCTCCCAGGCAACCAGTGACAGGACAAGAGGACATAGTATTAAGCTGTGCCAGGGGGGGTTTAGATTGGACATCAGGAGGAATTTCTTCACAGAAGGGGTGATTAGACATTGGAATGGGCTGCGCAGGGCGGTGGTGGAGGCACTGTTCTTCAAGGTGTTCAGGGAAAGACTGGATGTGGCGCTCAGTGCCATGATCTACTTGCATGTTGGTTTTCAGTCATAGGTTGGACTCGATGTTCTCAGAGGTCTTGTCTAACCTCGTTGATTCTGTGATTGCTCGGGGCAGCAGGTGTAGGAGGCGTGCGCTGAGGGTGCTGCACGTCCTGGAGCACTAAGGGGCCCAGTAAACCAGAGCTGGCCTGCATGCTCCTTTACCAGCAGGGATGGTGCCTGATCCACACACCTTGTCCTCTCCCTATCAATTAGGGATGGCCTCCAGTTTGGAGAATCCAGGAGGTAGACTGGTGAGCACCTGTAGGCCAAACCAAGATGCTGAAGGTGAGACTTGCCTGAGGTGTCTAAAGTCAGTCTTAACACCACTTGGCTCTGAGATCCTTTTATTCAAACTAAATGTGAGAGCAGGTCTCAAGGGGATGGATGGCTCCTTTTTGCTGCCCTGACTTTGGAGGCTGGTACTTTATGGGAGCAGCTGTACTTCAGCCTCTGATTTTGTGTTACTATGTTTCACCAAAAGGTTGGAAAAGCAGGTTTTTTTTCTTGTTCATCAGAGCTTAAATGTACCAGTTATTCAAGACACCCAAAGGTACCTTTTTTTTTTTTCTTCTAGGAACAACACTGAACCTGTTGAAATTTCCTATTATTAATCCTACATGTGACAGGATATTCCGAAGGCAGGAGAGGCTGAAAGAGGAGGCAGCAAAAACAGAAGATGAGCTAAGCAGTGAAGAACAAAAGTACCTTAATCACCTTAAAAAGCAAGGCTACTTAGTGGGTGAGTATTACCTGAGTAACAGTATTGCCACTCTGGGCAGTACCAATGAAAATATTGCATCACACAAAGGATTGTTAACTCTTTAATTTGCTGTCAAATCCAGTTGTTTGCAAGTAATTCCTTCCCCCACTGATAAGAACTCACTTCCCTTTAATTACTGGAAGAACATGCTATCTGTAGAAGTAGTAAAAAATTTCCAAGCTTGCATTTAAGTTATTTTGACCGCTGTTTGCTCCCAGAGTAATGGGGACAAGACCTCTACCTCTCCTCCATAAGCAGCATCATTAACACTTCTTTTAAGTACTTACTTGTCAGCTGCTGCAGTATTTGGAAGTCTGAGGCACTGAAAAAAGAAGACAGTTTGCTTTACCATTAATTGGAAATAGTGGAGTGTCTGTGGTCTGGTCACTGCTGAGATTTTGGGGCTTGAAGAATCCTAATCAAGAATTATAGAAAGGATTTCTTGCCATTTTGGCTTTTGAACACACAAATTTCTAGTCACATAGTGTATTTATCATGTTTATGTTACTGATGTGCATCTTTTAAGCCAGGAAAGGGGCAGATGTTTGATTGAGGGAAAGGCAAGTTAATAAATTAATTACCAGGAAACCTTTCATTTTAATCCAGGAAGAGTTGGAAGAACATTTCAACAGCAGAAGGCTAGTCCTGTGGTTGACTTTGATCCTGACATGCTCTCCTACAGCATAGATGAGGACCCCAAACATACCCCTAAGAAGCGAGTGGAAAGGGAGGAGTTCACACACAATGAAGTGAAGGATGCTCGCTGGTGTTTTGACACTCCAGGAATTGTAAAGGAAGACTGTGTAGGTACTCTGTGGTGCTGTGTTTCGGGATGACGGGGTTCGGTAGGACTGTTCAGCTTTAGCTGTGCCTGTGGAAGAGTATTTCTGCTGCAGTCCTGGAGTTGGGATTCTTTTGATTTGGGAATTATGTTAAGGTATGGTTTGCATTTACTTGGGAAGGTTTCATGTGGTAATGTTGCATTTCTGAATTGTGCATCCTGCCAGCTTTCCAAAGAGCTGTAGGACTGCATCATCAATCTTCTGCAACTTCTGAATGAGGGGAAGTAAGCAAGAGTGTTCTAAGCAAGTTTATACCAGCATCATCCGACGAAGCTAGCATTTTTTTGAGCTCTTCCAGTCTATTAATTTCTGGAAAGCCTAGAAAATAATTATTGATAGCTCAAGTTTTGGTTTTTTAAACATTATCAAACGCATCAGAAAACCTGCAGCTAACAGGACATCTTCTAGAGCTGGTGTTGAAGTCTGTTGTGACTTTAAAGCTAAAGAACGTCTACTTGTGAACACAGGAAGAGTGTTAGGGGTTCTGGCTGCGCCACAGCCCTTATTAGGGTCTTAGTTATTTAGGTCTTTTAAAGCTTGAGATTAATCCTCATGTCCACACTGGTCCAAACTTGCATCTGCATGACTGGCACGTGTTGGGGCACAGCTGGAAGCATTTCTGCTGTTGGCTCCCTAGGAAAGAGATACCATCAACCTGGAGACAAGTTGTTTCCTTCAAGGCACTGCTTTTTGTGCTGACAAGTTGTTGCATGACTGGATTTGAACTGTACTTCCACAGAAAGTGATCAGACTGCTGTGGCTGCAGCACTGCTGGTTAAGTCACTGACTTTTAAGTAGACTTTTGGGGTGGATCATTTCAGTGAAACAAGTTAACATCTAAACAGATGAGCTGAGTGAGCCAGGAGATGGAAAAGAAGAAGGAGGAAAGGAAGACAGGGCAGCAGGAGCATTTGAGAGCCCTCACAGAGGGCAAAGCTTGTTTCACTGTGCTCAGGGTATAGATCCATGCTGTGAGTGAGTCTGGTCATCCTGCAGTTTGAGTCGTTCCACACTGTGATCCAGGACTTTTCTCTTGTGAGATACTTTGAGATTAGCTTTGCTGCTAGTATTGATTTGACACTGTTTCACTACCTAAGTGAAGTGACTCAAATGTCATAGCAGAAGGTGATCTCCAGTTCTGCACATGGCTGCACTTCTGCTAAAAACCAGTAAATCTTGGGTGACCTTGTTCCAGCCACACCCTGGATGCCCACATTCATGCCCCACAGGCTTCTTACAGCTGTTATATTTTGACATGGACCCAGCATTGCCGTGGAGAATGATGATATCCTTACCTCCTCCTGTTTCTCACTTACTGTGTGGACCAGAATTGAACTGTTCCGTCAGATGTTCTTTACACTGCTTTACTTGGTCTTTTTCCTCTATCAATATGATGCCAATACTAATTCAATTGTCCCCATTGAAACATTTGGAATGAGTTATGGCAGTACAATTTATTTTGCAGGTTTTGAATCTCCTGACAGAGAAGGAAGTAAAGCTGGTTTTGCCAACAGTTGCCATTGTCCCACGGACCTTCATTCTCAAGCCAGGAACAACCTTGTTTTTAGCAGCCTTGGGACGTATAGACTACTTACAGGTAAGGGAAGAAAGGATTTTGGGATTAGCTGCTTCATTTCTTACTATAGTACCAGACATGAAAGGCTTCCTGGGTAACTTTCCCAGACCCTTTTTTGCTGCTTTGAGATGATGACTCTGTTAATAAATCACTGCTTAAGATCATAATGCCTTGGGATGGGTAGTTGAAAGGTTTGTTCCTTGTTACCAGCATGCAATGTTTTATAGTGTATAATGGTAACTGCTTTTGAATGCTGACAAAGCATTCACCTTAATGTGATTCCCATAACATACAGAGAGGCACAAGGCAGGGAGAGAGGGAGGAGAATGCCAGAATTAACTGGGAAAATAGGTGGATTTCCTCATTTCTGTGTTTTGTGAAAGCTGGCTACCAGTTGAGAAAAGCATGGACATTCTTCTTTGTGACACAGACCTCTGAAGAATTTGCCAGAGAAAGCAACTGATTGCATATCTATTTTAGTTTCTGTAAACATATTTTTAAAAGGTACCGTGTGTCTCCACTGCAAATAATTTCTACCATTTATTACAAATCCCATACCATACACCTTTATTGAACTGTGTGGAGCTAAACTCCAAAGATATTTCTTCCACATAGGCATCGTCTTAAGTGCTAGATCCTTTTCTCAGTAGCTTGCCCTGTTTTGGGGGTGTGTATTGCTATTCCTTTGTTTCAGTCAGCTTTCCAAGATCACCATAGAAGTGTTGAATTGGTAGTTTGCTAAGGACAGTCTTGACCTGCTGAAAGAAAAACAGAAGGGTGTAGGGAGCAGGGTTCTGCAAGTAATAATGTACTGGTATGGCAGGACACCTCCATCATAACTAAGATGAAAATCCAGAGCACTGTCCCAAAAAAACAGCTTGGCAGGACAGAGTAGTAATGCCTCACTCAGAGACAAAGATCTCTCTGGGATAATTTGCCTGAGCTGAGCAGCTGTGATGGAGGGAGATGGGGCATTAAGGGGTACTTTGAGGGAGGATGGTGAAGCTGTGGTGCTTCTGTCCTGAAAGCTCACGTCCCCAGTTTATTTAAACCCTGGCTGCTCCACAGCGGCAGAGGCAAGGACCCCTTGGACAGGGAGGGGACATCAGGCAAACAGCTTCTTAACATGCAGGAAAAAAATGGGGCAGGAGAGAGAAATTCAGGACTGCTTTTCTGTTACCATAATTAACAGCCTCTCGTTATTTATTTCAGGGGGAAAAGTCTGCCTGGTTTTCTGTCGTGGCTTCTAACCTGTTGCCAGTCCACATCACTACCCTGAGTAAAGCAGACGCCATCTACGAGAAGCACGCTGGCCAAGAGTTACTAAAGGTGAGAGGAGGTGCCGTGGGGGCTCTTGGCTGCAGGCAGGCAGCTGTCCTGCCTGGTGAAGCACCCTGTCTGGGGCACAACTGACAGGGCAAATCCACATGTATCAGGAGTTTGGGACTTCTGCAGTGGAGATGTGCAGTGTGGAGCACTGCATCTGCACAGACTGCATGGCTGCAGGTGTGATAGGAGAGAGCACTCGAGATGGTGTGTGTTCAGGGGAGCTTCTGTTTCCAGCATTTAGGCTGTTAAGATTTGCAGTGCTCTGCTCTCTGATACTTGGCTGTTCTTGAACTGGCTTTAAGTGCAAGCAGCAACAGGGATATTTTCCATGGCAAACCTTCAGACTGGGGTTTCAGCACAGATTGCAGTTGAAAAAATGTACTTTTCTTATTCTTTCCGTGCTGGATCCTCTGCACACTTCTTCATCTTTGTGGTCTGACTTTTTCCTTGGTATGACAACGTACTGTGTAGCACTTGTGGATTGTTGGGAGATAGGGTGAGCTGTACCTGTCCTGGCATTCCCATTCCTGTGCACATGGAGAACAAGTGCTGTCACTCACATCAAGGTGGCTGGGCTGAGCCACCAGCTGTGTCCTGTGGTGGGCATTCCATCTTTGCTTGCCTCCCACGGGCTTCCTCTGGATGTGATCCCGATTCTGTTCTGGCAAACCTGAAATAGCTCCTGTAGGTTATTCAAGCCAGCTCTTAATTGCCTAACGAATGTCTCATGTGTTTATTCCCTCTTGTGCCTTGCTTGCCAGTTTAAGGCAGGAGTGCTGAAGGATTTCTTGACTATGAAGTCTCTTCTCTGTGTTTTGATCTTAGGTTCCCATGGGTGGGGAAGAGCGAATGAAAGAGTTCCCCCCACTTGTCCCTCAGGACATTACACTGAAAGGAATCGGTACAACTGAGGCAGTTGCAGATATCAAGCTTTCCTCTGCAGGTAATTTAATATTTCTTCATTAGTTTGCTTTGCAGGGTCTGCATCCTAGAAACATTGATGAGAAGAGGCCTCTGAAGGGGTGAAGCTATATTTCCCACTGAGAGCTGGACTGTCAACAACACAAAATCATAGCAGCAATGACTTTGTCCAGCTGAGGCTTGGCAACCTCCAAGAATGGAGATTGACAGCCATGCTTGTACAGGAATGCCTACAATGGAATGCTCAATGTTCTGGCTGCCATACAAGTTCCACATTCCATCAGGAATGGCTGGGACACTGTTGGCTGTCCAGGTGAGAGGGAAAGGGCCACTAATTGGAAAGCTTTATTGCGTTTTTGGTAGGTCCCACCATCCTTCTTCAGTTTACCAGGAAAGAGCTATGTCTGGGGAGAGTAAGATGTGGCTTTAGGTGCTGCCTTCTATTGGGAAAGAGCTGGGTATGACCTTTGAGCTTGGTTTCTCAAAGAAGTCACATGTGGGTAAGCTCAGGTTCTCAACCACTGTGGGAGGCAGTAGTTTGTGTCAGAACCCTCATTCTGATCCTGGGGACTTGTCTCACTGTCTGTATTCCTTTTGGCTGTGCAGGATGGGTGGCAGTGACGGCTCATGAAAAAGAGGAATTGCTGCTCCGAGCCTATACTCCCAAGGGCACCGCATTGGTGGTGCGGGAGCCTCCCCTTTTGCCATACATCAGTTCCATCCGAGGGTCACGGATCGCAGGCACTGCTGCCTACAGGACCAAAAAGCCTCCCTCCTTTGTGGAAAACCTGAAAACCACAGGGAGCAGATAGCACTTCTTGTCATCTGAAGAAAGCAGAAGAGCTTCTGGAGAACCTTGTTGCTTACTGATATTCGGAAGACCTTGGACTCCTTTCAAAAGGCAGACAGGCACATTTTGGAAAGCAGGACTGGGGGGAGCTCCGCAAGTCTTTACCTGATGCAGTTGCTGAACTGCAGCCATTTTGAATGAGCTGAGTGGCTGGTACCTTGCTGTGAGAGGTGAAACAGTTTCTCCTTGAGATCCACCAGTATCTACCAGCAAATCCCTTTACCTGCCCTCTCTTGAAATACAGGATGGAAACTCACCTGCCTGACGCGGGCTGGCTCTGCTGCTTGTAGAGTAGAAGGCTTGTTGCAGACATGCTCCTTCAGCTCAGAAATCACCTTGTTCTTGGAGCCTTTACAGTGTTTCCACAGTTACGGAGGTGGAGGGAATTGGAAAGAACAGGGAATTTTCTGTCGTGGTTGTGACTCTTCTAATTGTAGTGGCTGATACTGATTCAACATCAACCAAAAATCGTGTCCTTTCACTCCTTCAGAGTCTGAGGCAGATGAGGATGTGCAGTGCCCTGCTTTTGGACACAGGAAAGGTGAATCAATGAAAAACAGGTCTGCTGGTGTGCGTGAACAGGAAACTTTTACAACTCACTGTTTTGATTTGGTTTTTGCAGCTTGTGTAAAGGTTTTTGAAACTGAGGGTGTAAAATAAAACTTTTCAAAACCACTCTTTTGTATCATTTTCAAATAGTTGACAAAGCACTCTTGTGTGGGCATAAGCATCCTGACAAATACATGAAAGCTCCAGCAAGATAATACATGTGCTAAATCTGCAGAGAGTGAGAGAGAGACATAACCAGACAGTCTGCTGAAGAAGAGGCAAAAAAGAGTATTTTCTAATCTCTCCTTACCAATACTCTTCACTTTCCCTGTTCTGTTTTACCCACCCAAAGAACTGATGTCACAACCCATCAGTCAGGGACACAATACATGTTGTAAATTCTCATCAGGCTGAACAAAGACCCCGGGCCCGTGCCAGGGAGCTCCTGTGCTTTGCTGTACAGTCCCCATAACTCTGGTAACCAGCCCAGTAGTTCGACTCCAAAGGTCTTGGCCAAGAAGCCCTTCAATTTTTTAAAAGTACACTTCTCAGAATGGTGGCTTCATTTCTTACCATCCACTTCAATAAGTTCTCAACTCCTACAAGAGTGTGGGGCCCACCTGCCAAGCACAGCTGATGAGGAGCTGCCCCTGAAGGAGGTGACAGAGAAGGTCTGCTGTCTTGGCGTGCTGGCTGCAGCCTTGCTGTCCCACCCGACTGGGGCTGCTCAGCGGTGTCTGGATACCTCATGGCTCGAGGAAATGCTGGTGGGGAGGCTGCCTGGAAGAGCAGGCTTAGGCACGATGGGAAGGGCTGCTCAGTGTGTTTTGTGGCTGCTCATCTGCATGTGTGCAGGTGAAAGGTGCTGGTGGGTTCTGTGTTGGGGAACTGCAAGTCCTCTGTTTTTCCAAGTGCTGATTCATGTTTGCTGCTGGAAGTGCTGTGGCTCCTGGACCCCCCCAGTATATGTCCAGAAAAACTGATCTAGAGGATTGCACGATAAACTCACGTTTTCCTATAATACTTCTAATCGTGGCTGATATGGTTTTCAGTTACAAAAGCCAATACTGAGTTTAGAAATCACCTTGTTCTTGGAGCCTTTACAGTGTTTCCACAGTTACGGAGGTGGAGGGAATTGGAAAGAACAGGGAATTTTCTGTCGTGGTTGTGACTCTTCTAATTGTAGTGGCTGATACTGATTCAACATCAACCAAAAATCGTGTCCTTTCACTCCTTCAGAATCTGAGGCAGATGAGGATGTGCAGTGCCCTGCTTTTGGACACAGGAAAGGTGAATCAATGAAAAACAGGTCTGCTGGTGTGTGTAAACAGGAAACTTTTACAACTCACTATTTTGATTTGGTTTTTGCAGCTTGTGTAAAGGTTTTTGAAACTGAGGGTGTAAAATAAAACTTTTCAAAACCACTCTTTTGTATCATTTTCAAATAGTTGACAAAGCACTCTTGTGTGGGCATAAGCATCCTGACAAATACATGAAAGCTCCAGCACGATAATACATGTGCTAAATCTGCAGAGAGTGAGAGAGGGACATAACCAGACAGTCCGCTGAAGAAGAGGCAAAAAAGAGTATTTTCTAATCTCTCCTTACCAATACTCTTCACTTTCCCTGTTCTGTTTTACCCACCCACAGAACTGATGTACTACCCATCAGTCAGGTTCACAATACATGTAAATTCTCATCAGGCTGAACAAAGACACCGGGCCCGTGCCAGGGAGCTCCTGTGCTTTGCTGTACAGTCCCCATAACTCTGGCAACCAGCCCAGTAGTTCGACTCCAAAGGTCTTGGCCAAGAAGCCCTTCAATTTTTTCCAGTACACTTCTCAGAATGGTGGCTTCATTTCTTACCATCCACTTCAATAAGTTCTCAACTCCTACAAGAGTGTGGGGCCCACCTGCCAAGCACAGCTGATGAGGAGCTGCCCCTGCAGGAGGTGACAGAGAAGGTCTGCTGTCCTGGCGTGCTGGCTGCAGCCTTGCTGTCCCATCCAAGAGTGGATGCTCAGTGGTGTCTGGATACCTCACGGCTCGAGGAAATGCTGGTGGGGAGGCTGCCTGGAAGAGCAGGCTTAGGCACGATGGGAAAGGCTGCTCAGTGTGTTTGCATGTGGCTGGTCTGGGCTTCATCTGCATATGTGCAGGTGAAAGTGCTGGCAGGTTTTCTGTGTTGGAGAACTGCAAGTCCTCTGTTGTTCCAAGTGCTGATTCATGTTTGATGCTGGAAGTGCTGTGGCTCCTGGACCCCCCCAGTATGATGTCCAGAATAAAACAATCTTTTCTCTCCTCTGACTCTATCTGCCATCAGATATTCTGGAGAGCTGTGGGTGATGGCGGTGCAGGTGCTTCAGGGGTGTCAGGACTTAAAGAATGCGTTTAGGTGTCTTGTCAGAGAAGGAAATTGCCATAAGATAAGCCACTACACTGTACAGGGCTGGACCTCATCATTTGAGAAGGTCCTCAAACGCCTCCAGTGGAGAAGTCTTTTTTGTACTTGCTATGGGTATGTGATTCAACTTGGTTATGACTGCATGCTTTAAAAAGGAAAGAAGGTGTGTTTTCAGCACCCTAATCATAAAGTCAGTGAGAAATTAAATAAAATGGTATACAACTGAAATTTAGAGGAACCCTGCATGAAAGGCAGCTTTTTCTTTGTGCAGGAAAGAACTGAGTGGCGGGATCACCACACTGTGCACTTGGAAAGCTTAAAAATTTAGGTGGTATGGCAGGAGAGGTGGAAGAAAGACTGAAAGCAAGGGCAAAGGTTGCTTGTTACTGACAGGAAACACGAACAGAAAATGTGCTTCCTTAAGGTCTTGATATGCTAATCGTGTCCCCCTTGATGTGTTTGGGGGGAGATTGGAGGAGATGGGATTCTTCATTTTGATAGCTTAAATCACTGGTAATAATGCATTTATATTGTATGATATATGCATAATAATGCATTTATATTGCACAAAGAGTTTAAAACCCTGTTCACTGTCATAACTGGGCATGTGGGTTTTTGATTTTTTTTTTTTCATTCAAGTAGCACTTATTCACATGTATACAGCCTCTGGAGCATCTAAAAAGTGTGTGGTTTTCTTTTGGGGGTGAGTCCAGCTTTAGGACTACAATAGGAAAAAACATTACTGTTACTGGGACATGGGGTGGAAAACCCGAAAATAGAGTATTGTATCTCCAGGGGCTGCACTCCGTGGCAGGCTTGGTGAAAGTGCCTGTCAGCTCTAATTTACAAAAGAAATGGTTGTTGAAAGTCAAGAAACACTTACAAAAATTTCACATAGTAAAAAATTATTACTGACACTTTTTTCTTTCTAAGACTTGGGAAAAAAAAATTTCCACTGACCACTCAGCACTCAGTACTACTCAATGTGGAGGTAAGTATATAGACTAAATAATAAAGCATGGATGGAATGGCAATATTTCTTCTAATCTCTTTCATGCTTTTAGCTCAAGGCCACAGTGAAATCAACAAGTAGCAAGTTTCAAAAGAGTAAGTGGACTTGTCAGTGCAGTGTATGCATAACCTTGGAAGCAAAGGCCTTTGAGAGACCATGGTCAAGAATACAGGGAAAGCAACCAAGTTTTATGGGTGGATAAGATCTACATTCTCAATACGGAAAATTAAACCTATTCTCCATCCTTAGCAGTTCTGGCATAAATTGGCTTTGATTGCCTAGACAATGAAGATACTTCCTTGATCTGCACGAGTTTCAGGTGGGTTTCAGGACTTTGGGACCTTATTCTGAACTCTCTGCTATGTCTAACACGTGTCACTGACAGGCAGGGTACTGAACTCCATGAATGATGGGTGTGTTGATGGTGATTTTTATGACACCAAGATTCTAAATCTCCTTTGAAGAAATCATGACGTAATATTTGCACTCTTGGAAGAAGTGTGAACTGCCACTTGCTCCCTCCCAGCCCCAGCCCCATCCTCATCCCCGCTCCCTTCCCAATTCCCATTCGCAGTGGAACAGGGAAGAAAGTCAAAAGGAAAACTGGTATGTTGAGATAAGAACAGTTTAATAATTGAAACAGAGTAAAATACAATATGAATACGAATCCTACAACTAATACTACTACTAATACAAATACTAACTGAAATATTCAGAAAAACTAATGGCCCCCTAAGCGCCCCCTCTTCTGTGTCACTGCCCCAGTGGATCCAGTGGGGAGGAAGCTTCTTCAGGTTTCATCTGAGTGCCACCCGTCGCTGGAATTGGGGGAAGGCATCCCAGAGCCATGACATCTCCTGTCCTCCCTCAGCTGCTTTGCTTCATTGATCGCAGCTGTCAGGCCGGAGAGGGGCTTGGCTGAGAGTACAAATGGATGCTGCCCAAAGGAAAAGAAAAGAAAAGAAATGAACCATTCCTTTCCAAACTCGGTTCCTCGCGAGCTCAAGCAGTATTCCTCGGGTTACCAGAAACAGGCAGAAACAGGACTGAGGGGAGCATCTGCACCTCTGCCTTCATGCCCAGGACCTGGTTCTCACGGGCAAACATAATCCTATGAACCCATTTCTCAAGGTGTCTTCATCTCGATGGGAACTTTGCCCTGCCAGGGCTGTGGGAATGCTGCTTACTGACCCTGGCCTTGGGTCCTTCCAGGAAACTCAGAAGACTTTCTTAGGTTCCTCTTTCTTAAAGACATGGGCCACACTAGTGGCTCATGAAAAAAGATGAGGAGCATAAGCTGCTCCTGAGGAAACTCAAGAAATGTTTCTCCCAGTAGCATTTGGGCTGACGTGCTGTTCTGAAGAGCACGGAGGTGCAGGTTTTCAGCACCAGAACAAGAGCAGGGAGACAAGTGGTGGAGGGCTGATGGGCTCAGCTCTGCTTGCAGTGAGAGCAGTGTCTATCCTGCCCCTGCCGTGCTGGCTGGCCCCTTCCTTCCCTGCAGGGACAGTCGAGTGGCACATTCAGCAGCTCCCTCTCTGCCAGCAGAGCTGGCAGCAGCCCTGGAGGAGTTCCCATCTCCTTGCCTGTGCCAGGCAGCAAATGGGGCTGGGACAAGTCCTGCTCAGCTGTCGCTGTTTTGGTGGCAGAAGCCACTGAATTGGGGCAGCTGGGTGGCAGAAAGCTCCAGGAGTGGGGCAGCAGGGATGATGCTGACAGGGAGCTCCCCACAGCCCCTTCCTCAGCACAGCCAAGTTCTGGCACCACTTGGCAGGGACTGATTTGCTTGGGTTCCTCCACCAGCAGCACCATTTCAGGGCTCCCTTCCCGGGATTAGGAAGCAGAGAAAACGGCTCCTGCTGCCTTAGATACAAACCAGGGCCACCAAAAGGATCAGAGGATTAATGCGAGGGTGGGGCCGCAGCTGATGCCTTGGAGTTTAGCAGATGAGAACACCCACGCATGGGACAGTTGTGTCCCTTGCAGCCATTTTACCTGCAGAAGTTCCTCAGCAGAGCCTCGACTGTCCTCGTCTGTCTGCAAGCAGCAGCTCAGAAAGTCCTGCAGGGCAGGGGACAGTTCCTGCTGGTTTGGCAGCTCCGGTATCCCCTCGGAGGCGATGAGACGCAGGGCCTGGAGGAAGAGGAAAGACCGGACTTTACCTCTTTCTTTCCTATGCCTAACTGCTCACACAGACCCCATTTTTGAGGCTCCATCCTGCAGTGGCACTTTCTTGCCTGGCAGAGGCTTCAAAACGAGTTTTCTAACTGAGAAAAAGACCCCGATGCAGCCACAGCTCTTCCAACATCCAAAGGGTCTTGCCTTGAGAGCCGATTTCATCGGCCGACCAAGTCAGTAGGAACACCATCGGCAAAAGCACATTTTGCTTCTCTGAGGATTGACTTTAGAGGCTTTTTTTCCGGTTCTTTTCAAGGTTGATGCAACTAAAGCTCTAGTAGATGCCGATGTGCTCCAGGGCCTTTTTTTGAGGGATGGGGCTTGGTTGAACTAGTCCAAGCTGGTGGGAATGGGATGTTTTCTCATGGGAGGCCAAACATGGGACAGATTAGAAAGACAGTGGTTATCTGGGGGTATTTGCGCCTTACCCTGTGAGGATTTTCCCAAAAATAAGGAGGCTCTCCTTCTAGCATTTCTATCACCACGATGCCCAGTGCCCAGATGTCCACTTTGGATCCGTATTCGTCTCTCGTGACGTATTCGGGTGCCATCCAGTGAGGTGTCCCAACGAGAGAGCTTCGCTTGCTCTGCTCAGGTGTGACGCGAGCAGCGAGACCAAAGTCAGCTGAGGACAAAAGGCAGTCTCATGAAAGGCAGCCTGAGTCCTGAAGCCAAGTGCAAGAATTCCCCTCTGGAAGCCTGAGGAGGCTGAATGTAGGCGGCAAAGCGGCCGTGCTGTGTTTCCTCAGGGCTGTAGCCGAGGACACCTCGTTCCCCTCTGCACGTTGCAAGTGTGCTCTCAGCCTGCAGCCGTGCTGCCTGCACTGCCACAGGCACCACTTTTTGGGAACTGGCAGTCAGGCTCCAGCAGCCCCACGCGCCGCATGCCGGGAACAGCGGGCCTGACCGAGAACACCTACCCAACTTGACGGATCCATCCATTCCCAGGAGAAGGTTGTCGCCTTTGACATCCCTGTGGATCACCTGGTGGCAGTGGAGGAACGCTAGTGCTTGCAGGCACTGCGAGAGAAAAAAGAAAGAGGAGAGTAACAAGGAATGACCCCATTTCATTCCCCCAAAAAAGAAATGGCATTCAAGCTTTTCGTTCTAGGGGAACAGGGAGGGCTGGCAGAACGTGGTGCTGCCAAGAGGAAGAGCTTGTTGCTTCCTGCCTAGTAAACCCCCATCTTTCTGAGGGAAGGCATAGGAGCTCTGGAGCTTTGCAAAGCGAAATGGCAATTGTTGTCACAGCGCACGCCCTGCAGACCCAGAGGAAAATGAGTGCTGCTGCAGTGCACGGGCTCTCTCCATCCAGAGGAGGCCATTCAGCAAAGGTGCTCTTTCTTCTCCATCTCAGAAAAGCAACATGGAAACAAAGCTCTGAAGGTGAAATCACTCCTGTTCTCACCACTTGTTGAGAAGTGCCAGCCTGCGCAAAGAACTGGAAGCAGCAGTGGCATCCCTTACCTCCCGGGAGACAGCTGCCATCAGTCCTTCCTCCAGATGTATTTCCTTAACCAGATCACTTAAGGGGCCTCCGTCTACGTATTCCATAACTATCAGTAGTTTATCTCCAAGCAGGTAGCTGAAAGAAGAAACGAATGGCATGGAGAATGGGCATAGCTAAATTACTCGACTTCAGAGACTAGAACTGATTTCTGTCCCTGGAAGACTTGGGAATGAACACAGAAGAAAAGGCAGAGACATTCCTCCTCGCCTATACACTCCTTGGAATCTGTGGAGTCTGAGTGAGAAAGGCACATCTGTGAAAACTGAGATGTCTCAGATGGCAAGGGGGTGAAAAATGCAGAGAAATCATTTCCATGATGATTTCTCCGCACTTGTGATCATAAGAGACTGAAAAAAGTGTATGAAACTTAAAGACAACCCCCAAACAAACAACAAAACCACCTGGAGGTTGGGAACGTACAGGCTGTTGTTTTAGGAAGATAGAGAGGACTTGAAACAATGCCTGTCCGAAAAGGTGAATGCCGACAAAATGCACTCTCCTCCCAGACATTGTATAGGAACAGATGAAAAATAAGAAGAAAAAGCTGACTTCTCTGCCAGAGACCACAGGGGGTGCTTTCAACCTTTGGCTTGCAGTCTGTAAAGGAGCAGTCACGTGGTCATACCACAACTCCCTACCTGTCCAAATAGTTGACCAGATTTGGATGTTTATTGTCCCTCATGATCATGAGCTCATCAACAATTTGTTCCTTTCTGCAGCTGCTTGTGGAGATAAACTTGCTTTATGGCCACCTGAAAGGACACGGAAAACCATGACCTTGGGAAGTCTCTTGCCCCAGATCTGAACGAATTTTGATTTGGCAACTCTAAAAAACACAGCTTAGATTTGCAGTTGTTTCCTGGCTTGAAAGACAAATCAGATGCTCTGGGGCATTTTATGGAAACGCTCTGGGTTAGGAGCAGGGCTTGGGGTTTTTTGGTCCCTGCTAGACCTCCATGCAAGTTCCAAAGCCCAGCACTGCCTGGGGATGAGAAACTCCCCAGAAGATTGCAATGTGTTTGCTGACAGCCAGAAATGCTGACAATTCAGAAATCCCAAGCTGGAGCCCCAAAGGGCTCTCCCAAATGGATTTGGTAGGCTGGCACCGGTCTGCGCTCCAGAGGAACAGCCTTTGCAGGAAAGATCTGCTGGGGACCCAAAGCTCCAGCCACAGCTCGGCCCAGAGTGGAAAGCACTGGAGAGCTGCAAAACCTGCTGGGAACGTTGACACTTACCTCTCCTCCTGTGGCACTGTCGGTCACTCTATAGACCGTTCCGAAAGCCCTAGAAAGGAAAGAGCAGCAAAGAAAGGAATGGTTTCCACGTCTAAACCATGTGGTTCTGCTCCTGAGGAGCAGGGAAGATTGTTCTCAGTCATATATTTGAAGTTCCTGAGAACTGGGATCTGACAGCTCTCAGGTGCTGGGTTGCTCTTTGAGGCAAGAAAGTTTCTTTCTCCTTTCTTTCCCTTGGCTGTACGATTTGGAGACACAGAGCCATCATTTCTCCCCAGAAAAGCATCAAAGAGGGGCCAGGCACTGGAAGGACAGGAGATCTTGCAGGTCCTGCTTCTTGCTGCAGGCAAGACACCGCCAGCACGCAGTTGTCTTGGAGGATGCCCTCTGACCACGGTTCTAAATGGGGATCAGGACTGAGAGGCAGGAGGATCTAAACCCAGTGTCTGAACACCTTTGGAGCTTGTCTGACTTCCTGCCTGACCTTGCCCCGGCAAAATCCCGGGGTTTGTCGAAGGAACTGTGGTCAGACTTACCCACTGTCAATTTTTGCCCATTCAAGGTAGATCGTCCAAGGATCTCCCACACTCACAACACTCCCTGAAAGCAAGCAAATGACAGATGGTCACTTCCAAATGAAGATACCACCCTCCAGCAGACCAGGACTGCCGCTCCTCTGCCTGGGCCTGGGAGCTGAAGTCACTTGGGGAACAACAACAACAACAACGACGACACTGGCCACAAGAGAGGCAGATGTGTAGCCCAGATGGCTTCCACAAAGACTGGTTTCCTACTGTGCTTTGAAGAGTTCCCTTTCTCCCAGGAAACGGAGAGAAAGAGGGAGAAACATTGTGAGGAGACAGAAAAGAACAGGTAGGGAGGCAAGCGTTTGCTGTCCTGGAACATTAGCACTGCCCTCTCAGGCAAGGAAGGCAGAAGACCTACTCAGTTTCTCCAGGCTCTCCTCATCTGCCCTCTTTTGCTGCCAGTAGGTGCTGCTGTAGGAGCTGCTGGGAGTGCTCATGTAGGAGATCTCAGGAGTGGGAGTGTCGGCTTCCTCAGCAGCTTCCGAGTCTTCGGATGCTGGGGCAGGGGCAGATTTTGTTCCAGAGCCTGCGCTGGTCTGTGACAAGAAATCAGTTGGTGTCAGAAAGGAGGCTTGCAGGGATCCTTCCCATCAGTAGTTCAGCCTTTAGGGAAGAGCCCTGAAGTTCCAGCCCTTCTCAGAGCCCCAACCAAAGCTGGCTCCTACTGATTTTGGATGTTCAGGCTCTGGTGCAACAAGAGCTGGAGCTTCGTTGTTGTCTTCCTCCTCTTCATCCTCATAGAGTGAGGACAGAGAAGGAGCCCGAGGAGGGTCAGCTGCTGGTGGTGTCCTCTGTGGAGAGACAGCAGCGTGAGGGACAGGGAGTTGCAGCTCATTTAGAACCTTCCTTCTCTGCAGCTCTCTCTCCAGCTGTACTGAGGAGAACTCCTCCCCTTTGCTAGCAGGGGGATTCTAAGTGGCTAAAAGTAAATTCAAGGGGGCTGGCTAATTAGACAGCACTGCATCTTGTTGGGAACTCTTATTGTTTCAGCATGGCTAAAAGCAGCAAGAAACTTTTCTGCCTGCAAGACCAGACTGTCATCTACTTTAACGCCCTGCAAGCGAAAATTAAAATTGGACAGCCAGGGAAGCCTTTTCTGCTGATGCAGAGACCCTGAAGAAGACTTTCTTTCAGCCTGGAGAGCTGGCACTCGCTTGCAACAGCTTTCTGACAAATTCTGAAAGGCGAGGAACATCCAAGGTTACTTTGTCACTCACCGAAGGACGGGCTCTTCTGCGTCTAAACACGTACTGGCCTGCAATGGGCAAAGGAAAATGAAGTCGATGTTAGAAAAGTGGCTGTTGTGGGGAATACCGTGGAACAAGTCAACCCAAATGGAGAGTATTTTTCTTTCACAACATCCCTTCAGTAGCAACAGTTCGCCTCTCCTCTCCCTCTCCTCTCCCTCTCCTCTCCCTCTCCTTTTCCCCAGTAAAGCTTCCCCAAGTTCCCCTCTAGCCATCACCCTTCTATTCTCACACAGCACACTAACAGCTCCCATCTTTGGCAGCACACACTGCCTTCAGCTTTGCATTTCAGCCCCAAAGGAACAGCTCTTTGAGCAAACACTGTGCCATGTCAGACCCTCCAACCTTTCCAAGACAGAATTTAGGAAAGAACTGCAGGGAACTGCTCAGTCTTTAGAGGGCTTTCTCAAGAGCTCAGCCAGTCTGGATTTGGGAAGCTCTATTGGCTGAAGCAGCAAAGCAGGCAATTCCAGACTGCACTGCCACGGACTAAGCCGGGCAGGGAGCACAACCCTGCGGGTTCAACTCCAAATGCTGCCCACACCCCGAGGAAGGGCTGGACACACCCCCTCGGTGGCTGGAGCTCTTGCCATGAGCTTTCCCAAAGCCACGGTGTCTGCGGGGCATTTTGCTTTCCAAGGCAATGCAGTCACTAAGGGAGAGCATGAACAGCACCTTGATCCCAAAGGCAGAGGAAAACCCTCGACTTACTTGCTAGATGGGTCAGCAGCCCGGGTTTGTCCGGGTGGGAACAAAAAGCGTAGGCCACGGGAAAAACACCTGGCGAAAGGCGGCACAGACTCTGCGCAACACTTTAGCCATGCTGGGCAAGAGTTGCGCAGCCTGTGCCCGCCAAGGGAGAAAAGGACACCCCTGGTGTCAAGGTGCAGCCTGCTGGAGGCGAGGGCCTCGATCAGGAGCAGCCTCTTGCCAGGAGCACGCCAAACACGCTCTGCACACGGAGCCTTCCGGGCAGCAGGACAAAGGTCCGAGCACCAGGACAACAGTCCGTGCAGCAGGACAATGGTCCCTGTACCGGGACAACAAATCCCTGCACCGGGACAACGGTCCGTGCCCCAGGACAATGGTGCCAGTGACATCACAATCGCAACCGCAGCCTCACAGAGGTGCCCCAAGATGCCATGCTACCTGGAAGATGACGTGCAGACATTTGGACTGACACCTGCCCAGGAAAATAAGAGGCAATGGGTCTCTATCAAAATCTAGAGCTAAAAGCAGGACCCCCTGTGAACAAGAAAATAAAGGAATGACCATTGAAGGAAAGAAAGGGCACGGAACTCATGTGGAAAGGAGCTCTACCCTTCCCTGGAAGAAGGATTTAGGGTTTAGCTTGTTTTCCTGGGGGTTTAGTGCCGACATCAAGGGACTCTCCTCTACTGGTGGACAACCCAGTGTCCTTTCGAATTTTTATCCTGGACTTGTGGTGCTTAGGAAAGCAATCCCATTTGGTGAAATGATCGCTGCTGTCTGCTTCAAAGGCACAGCCCATACAATGAATGTCCAGCTTAGCAGGGAACACTGCGGGGTAAGGAATGTGCCTTTCTGCTCTCCAGCTCCTTCCCTGGAGGTGTCCCACTGCTGCTAAGCAGGTCTTTTTGTCCAGCTCCTGTAGCTCTGCAGGTTCTCTGCTGTAAATAGACAGGACACAGGGACTGGGAAAACAGGCGGAGAGTGCCAAAGCCTTGGAGGAAATCTTGGGCTCCCCCTTCGGGGTGAGGGTGTCATTTGAAAACTGCTTCACTTGCTGTAATTGATGTAAAGGAAGACAGAAAGAAAGAAAAGAAAGTTCAGTCAGAATGTGGGACAACTTAGAAGTTGGGAGGAGGAGGAAACCAGTGGTCCAAAATGGGCAAGTCCCATCAAAAATGGGAGTTATGAGGCTTAGAGCAAATAGATCAGGTGGTAGACAGGCCACAGGAAGGCAGGCTTAGGAAAACAGGAAAAACAGAAGAGTTCCAAAGTTTGGAAGCATCGTTGCACCCTCCTCCTCTTGTGTTTAACCCAGTCAAGCCCAGACTGCAAAGAGCAAGAGCTGTGAGATTTTAGTTGCTGCCTCAGTTTTCTTTTTTTTTTCTGTTTCAAGCTCCTGAAAGTCCTGAAGAGGAGAGAGGAGGCGACTTGCAAGCAATACTCATCAGTTCACACACTTTAACCCTCTGTGCTATAGAAGAAATTGGATTCCCTCTCTTCTTCTCTCTGAGTTGTCTTGGTTAGCATTAGCATCTCAGCACTAGGAGCTAAAGAAGTCAAAGCCTTAGCCCCCACGAGCTGACCAGGAGGAAAGTTTTTGGTAAAACTAATGCTGTTAACATGGAAGTAGCTGTCTCTGGCAGAGAGAATCATGGACTCAGAGTGCTTTAGGCTGGAAAAGGCTACTAAGCTCATTGAGTGCAACCATTAACCTAGCATTGCCAATCCCACCACTAAACCATGTTCCCAAGTGCCTCATCTACGTGTCTTTTAAATCCCTCCAAGGAAAGTTACCCTACCACTGCCCTGGGCAGCCTGTTCTTGAAACTCAAGCAAAAGAAATTAAATAAAAAAAAATTCACTCGCAGGGAGTGTGCCACTTTCTACTATTGCACCAGACTGTAGAATCCTCCTCCTCCTCAACACAGACTAGTGTACCCACTCATACCTTCCAGCTGGAACGAAAAAGCCCCAGAACTCTCAAACTTCAAAGCCCAGAGTTCTACTGATCCCAATCCTTCCTTCTCTGAGAATCAAAAATGATGATTTCATGAGGGCTGAGCCTAATGGCCTCCAGCTTCCATTGATGCCAAAGTAATTTGGCAGTCAGAGCTCTTCTGAAAAATGGGAGGGTAATTTGTACCGGAATGCACAAGTTACATGTTTGTGTTTTAAATGCGCTGCAGCCACTGGATGGGCCAAGGTTGGAAAGCGTCTTTCCTGCCTTATTGGTGTGAATAGGCAGCACCAGCTTTAGGAGTACAGTGGGAAAGAAGATTACTGTTGCTAGGACATGGGATGGAAAACCCGAAAAGAGAGTATTGTATCTCTAGGGAGCTGCAGTGGGTGGCAGGCTTGGTGAAAGTGCCTGTCAGCTCTAATTTACAAAAGAAATGGTTGTTGAAAGTCAAGAAGCACTTACAAAAATTTCACATAGTAAAAAATTATTACTGAGAATTTTTTCTTTCTAAGACTTGAGAAAAAAAATTTCCACTGACCACTCAGCACTCAGTACTACTCAATGTGGAGGTAAGTATATAGACTAAATAATAAAGCATGGATGGAATGGCAATATTTCTTCTAATCTCTTTCATGCTTTTAGCTCAAGGTCACAGTGAAATCAACAAGTAGCAAGTTTCAAAAGAGTAAGTGGACTTGTCAGTGCAGTGTATGCATAACCTTGGAAGCAAAGGCCTTTGAGAGACCATGGTCAAGAATACAGGGAAAGCAACCAAGTTTTATGGGTGGATAAGATCTACATTCTCAATACGGAAAATTAAACCTATTCTCCATCCTGAGCAG